>NC_044497.1:9992500-10325000 GCF_902362185.1 Chanos chanos | reverse complement strand
AATGAAATGCCTGATACAAACCTCTCTACCAGAGGTTAAACGTTTCGGTTCAGTTAATCTTAACTCTCTTCCCAACCACCATACAACATTTATAAACACTATGAACATGCCGTTTGACAAAAGAATATTTCTGCAAATAAGGACTTGGATAGGACTGTGGGATTTATTTCTTTTCTAGTCTGTCACTGAAAAAAAGAAAAATGAACTTACTCCGTTTTCAAATGTTGCTCGGGTCAAATGAAATTTGGACAGCACATGAAATTATACTTCAGATTTGATTATGTACCACTTTCAAGGGCATTTATTGTCTATTTTTGTGGCTCAAGTTCGAAATGCAGCTAATCCTAATGTTTAGCAGAATCCTGATAAATGAGCATAAACACCTTAAATTCCTGATGTACAGAAAGGAATGTAAACTGGACTGAACATCACATGGTAGTTGTGATGATAAACTGTAGCGTAAAGCACAGGACAGCCTCTTTCTTTAACTTTATGAATCTGAGAATGTAAGCTGTAAGTCAGCCAAATCCTTACACTGCCAAAGTTACAAATCACCAAAGCCCGACTTTGGCCAGAATCAGAGTTAGTCTGGACGGAACAGAACAAGCTTAAGTAGTATGAGTGGTAGTAAATGACATTTAGCTGAGGCTAGCGCTCCTCTGGACCAGCTGCTGGTACAGATGTGATAGTGACATTAAACTGATATAAACTGAATTATCCTCTCTTAAGATATTTTTCTTTAAATGTGAACTATAACTCACACCCACCATTTTTTTCAGTCATGTTTCTTTTCTTAACTAAAGTTATTCTGGAGAGCAGCTGCCCTGTTGTAGTGTGATAATCCCCACCTGTGAAAATCACTGATAGCTAATGGGGATGTATTGTACAGACTAAGTTCTGTAAGAAAGATATTGTCAGTAAGAGGGATCTTTGTTGAATATCAAGGACCCTGCTGAGCGGAGAGGAAACCAGACAGAGGCTCAGATATATCTCTACAAACATACTTTCAAGGGAAAGAATTCACTGAGACAGAATGTCTCTGTAAAGTTTACATTAAAAAAACATTTAAAAAAAACAAAACAGACAAAGCCTTCATCCTCATATACACTTTTAAGGTTCTTCCACAATATTCTAGCACATTCCACCTTGATTTACCATATCACACATTCCCTCCTATCCTTGAATCCTTTAATGTGCTCACTTAGTGTAAGACAGGAGAGTAACATACTGAGGTGGGTGCAAGTTCACAAAGAGACTTCTGCCTAATGTTGGGTATATATCTACTACATAAATTAGTAAAAGGCAATGCTGGGCAGATTGAGTTTATTGAACTAAAGGTCAAACCTGTGCATAACTGGATTTCATTACAGCTTTTAGTAAAGCACTTAAGCCCTTTATCTCAGAGTATATAAATGTCATGATCTTACTCCTCAAGAGCCAAGGAGTCTTGATCGATGAGACAGTCGAATTTGATGCAATAGCACCTGTGATCTGTTTGTCCCGCTAATGAAATTCGATTCATTGATCATCAGTTCATATTTGTTAACATGATTGAAATGTAATTTAGCAGTGCATGTCAGCTGTCCTTTTCTAACTGTAAATGTTTATCAGCTGATATCATGCTTTAAACTGTTTTAATTAGTCAAATCAGAAGGCTAATAAACACGGAGAAGGTACTAAACAGACCATTTACAATATGTGGAATATAGGCTTGCAAAATTTGCTATTTGCAGGATCTTGAAATAGTTTATAATACTTTAATTATACTGTCGGCTTGCATGCGAGGTCAAAAAAAAATCCACTCGTATTTCTGTCATTTAACTCATACTAGTTAGCCACTATAGTAGCTTTCCTGCAGATTTGAACAGGAACATGTGATTTAAACGCAAATAATGAAAAGAAAAATCGCTGAATATTATTTCTATTTAAAATGTGAATGTAAATTTAAATGTATATGTACTTAAAGCCATTTATAATTGCTCAAAACAATTATTACAATTTGAAATAGTTTTCATCTTGCTTGGCACCATCCATAACAAACAAAAGGATTTGTTTAAGAATACCCCATGCTTAAAAACATCCATGCAAACTGTTGCCTTTTTTGTGTGTGTGTTATAGAGGTGGGTAATATTTCAAGTGCTACCCTGAGAAAAGTTACTGGTTGGTCATGTGCCAGGGCCTTGTGTCCTGTTCTGACAAGGTTTCCTGTCTGATCTTAATGCCATTTCTCACGTCACCGTGTGGCACCGCGCTTCACCAGAGCCGTAAATCAATGCACCCTGCTCTTGACAGGAGTTGATGGGTGCTATTAACGCACACACAGGAGCTTGACCACAGTCACTGTGCTCTGGAAAAAGATAGGGGTTATCTCAGCCTTTAATTAAGGAGAATGTGGGCATCCATCACGTTTGTACCACTAAATCACACTAAGGGATGGCAGAGGGCATTGGCCCTGCAGTATCTCATCATTCTCGGGCATGCCCCTGGGAGATATTCACGGCAAGAGCAAAGGCTTGATAAAACCTCGGGCTGTCCAGCAATGTGTATGGAGCTCAGTGAATCTATCACATCGAAATGCACAGGTCAGGCTAATTATTATAGTTTCAATTAAAGGGTGTCAATCCATCTAAGCCTTATGTATGCTATGGATGATCTTTCCATTTTTGATGGTTATTGTCTGCAAAGGATCACAAGCCCCCTTTCATTAAAAGAATGGTTTTACGCTTCTGAGTAAACTATCAGTTATAATCAGTTATAATATGCTATAATGAGTCCCGTTTTGAAGTATAAAATATGTACTGCTTATTAAACCTGGTAAATGGCACATGAAATGTTGTTATATCATTCTCTCTGCTTGTGTACAACAATAATGACTTCCAGGTTGAGATTTACTTTGAGAGCTTTCGTGCACCTGAAACTCTGGCTCAGGTCCAGGGTTACTGAGTGCATGGTCGAATAGTTCCTTTATCCACCTGCTGTGCCCTCAATTGGCCAAGACCTGCCATGGCTATGATGAAGTATCACACAGTTAACTAATTTCCCTTGAAAACCAATGGCCTGCCAAAACAATAGAGAGAACCCAGTCTTTTTTTAAAGTCTATAGATGTGTATAATGTATCCTAAGCTTTCCTTACAACACCTTCATTGATAGCTTCTCCTTCATGGATAGCTCCCAGATATTTACAATTATCCGCTGACTTTATTTGTCTGGTTAGTTTCACACATGTCATGGCCAGCCAGAACAAACACTAAAAAAAAACCCACACACTCCTTTGATACACACTTCCCAGACAGATACCTGAAGATTGACCTTTTTCTTACCTAATCAGAAACTCATGAAACCTGGCAGAACAGAAGTATGTTGAGCACACCCAGAGAGGAGGGGAGAGGGACTTTTAAAAGGAGGGAGAGCAGATGCAGCCCTGTACCGAGTTGTGAGAACAAACAGATAAATGACATTAAAAAAAAAAGTTCATTTATTTCCTTGTATCTCTGAACTCCAAAGTTACACATTTTCCTCAGAGTTAAACAGTAAAACCTAAACATTTCTTAATTTGATGGTCTAACCTTAATTGTGAAGCGCAATACAATGATTTTTCACTGGAGGGCTGTTTTGCAAACATAGCTTGGTTAACTAACCTGTAGGCAGTACACTGTATGTAAATAGAGTGAATGAGCACTGTTGGAAGACTCACTGCACAGAATATGCATTTCAGTGAATGACATAGGTTAATGTGGTATGTTTAACTGTTTGATTTGGTTTGTCTATGGCAACGGTTGGTAATGACTCTGTATCCATGGCAACCTGCATGGGGGGCTCAGGCATTCCCGATACTCCGTTAAACCCCTCTAGGCTTAACTGTCAGTCATACGCTACTGTCACCTCTGAAGAGGTCTCTAACACCACACACACAAGCAATCACACTGCCTCTCAGATACTGACTGTTCTTTTCAACTCCACGATGCTTAGTGTGAAAAAAACTAACCAATACAAATAATCAAAAACAACAGCAGAAATGTAAAAAAAAAAAAAAAAAAGCTTGTTTAAAGATAGCAAATTGTCATCCTCTGGCACTATGACCACCTTTGATATAGATGGTAAAATGTTCTATCACAAGAGTAATGGGTAAAGCAAGGTTTATAATTTATGAAAGTAAAGTAGCTTTTAAAGGAGCGTCTGTAATGTCATCAAATGACCCGGTATCTTCCATTCATAGCAGTAACATTATCTTACATCAGACCATAGTTTTGTCTCTTGTGTATGAGTATGAGAAAGTACAATGTTCGTACGTCCCTCCAGAAACCATAAAGTATTATGTTTCCTAACACTTTGAAACTGTCACAAACCTAAGGTATTGCAAACCAACCCTTATGTCAGCCAGAACAAACAATCAGAGCCCCACATAAAAGACTGTGTGACATGAGAAAAGGAGAGAGGGAGGGAGTGACCAAGGGGCACAGAAGGGGGGTGGGGGGTTGGGGGGGGGGGGGGGTGGGGGCTGGGAGAGAAAGCGTCGAACCGTGTAGATACGATTCCTTGCGATAGATCAGAGAAAATATGCAAACACACATACGTGATCTTTAGTCCGGGACCTGCGGCACTGCGACAGAAAATGTCATATCTTCAATCTACAGTAACCCACTTAGTGCCTCTTACAGGCTAAAGGAGACCTCCAGACAAATGGAATTAAACTCCAGCCACTGATCCGTTCTGCACAGCTTAACACTCCTTATAGACCAATACGCAGCCTTTGATGTTCTTCACTCACATGAAGTGGCCTTTAATCACAACACACTGGAAGTTTGGCTTAGTGGGAAATCCTTTTCAGAACTTTTTTCCCATTGTTTAGCAGAATGATCCTACTCTTTTTTTTTTGTCTTTTATCTATTTTCTGTAATCCATAAAACACTTGTCATGAAACACAGGAAAAATAAATGCCATTTTGCAAACTTTTTACTTTTTTTTTTTCTTTAGACTTTGAGATCAGAAAAGTAAACTTTGTAATTTCCGGTTGTGGGGTGTGTTCAATTCTATGTTTCTGTAACAAAGGAGACTATAAGATGACTAAATTGATTCAAGACTAGAACTTGGAAAAGAAGAGAGAGAAAAAACAGTTTTAAATTCAAAAATAGCATTTGGCATACGGTCAGCTTTATTAGAACGTGAAATAATATACAGAGCTGAGAAGGATCTCTTTAGACAAGGATTCTGAGCCGTGAGGTATCTGAAGGGGGTTGGGGGTGGGGGGCGGCTGACGATGATGATGATGATGTAGAAGGGTGTTACCGTTGCTTGACCTGGCTGCTCCGGCAGCCAAAAATAAAAAGAGCCATAACAAGCCTCCTGGAGACTAATGCTCAGACCCAGCCCATCTCCCCCCTTCATCCAGCCTCTCCTTCTCCAGACAGCCCTCATTCTTCACGGGATTGGTCCAGGCCGCCTGTGGAGAACTGAATTATTTCATCATGCCATGGTAGAGAAAACACAACACGCCTTTACAGCTTACTCTCATATTTCCCTAGATGATGATCAGTTTCCTACTGTAATAATCATGATGTTGTATGTATCTGAGTCACAAGTAAAAGTATTTGTTTATTAATACTTGTCATACCCAAATATATCAGTTATAATTATTTTTGGATGAATATAATAGATGTGTCATGGATGTGTGCTCGGAAGGCAGAAACCTTTGCTGACGTACGCTGCAAAGTCAACAAATTTGATTATGACTAATTTAATTAGTTAACTCTTTAACCCAGATCTTATCTAAATCATTCTGAAAAGGAAATGTCTAAGACATTCCTCTGTAAAATGATTTACAGTCGGTCGAAAATACCTCATTAACTGTAATCTAATTCTGCATTTCCACAGTAATGTAGAACATCTGTCAATGGTGTCCACAAAGTTTGCATGTGTTACAGTGGGGAATTCACCTGTGTAATGTGTGTGTTCTAGGCCCATTCATTCATGAGAACAGAGATATGACGGTTGACAGGGTTGAGTATGGCTAGCAGCTCTGGGCTCTGGATTTGAGCCAAAGGCTCACATTCCTCCCCCTGTTGCATTAGCTGTTGGGCAGAGACAGGCCGGGCACTGCACTCTGATCTGTACTACACCCCACACTGGGGCACTGCATGAAAGAGAGGGAGAGGGGAGAGAGAGAGAGACAGAGAGAGAGACAGAGAGAGAGAGAGAGAGAGAGAGAGAGAGAGGGGGCGAACTCACACACAACTCTTCACCTCCTCTTGTTTTCTCTCTCAATCTCTCACTCATTCATTGCCCTCTCCAGCAGGCAGAAACGAGGGACACTGTGGGTGAGCACTTTTGGAGAAATCTTTGAGTTGGGTAGATACAGATACAATTCCTCCGCTGTGATCAGCACAGAATGGCTCTTTTCTTCACCGGGAGCGCTCAGTAAACTAGTTTTGCTGCGTAAACAGAGGCACTGTGTGGGGAGGAATTCCAGGTCACCAGGATTCCAGCGGCAGGGCTAACCTCGCCTCAGTGCTGCCGGAGGGAGACAGTTTAGGGACGCGCACACAGTTGGACATGCTGTGCTGTGCATTTGAGGAAGGGGATACTTTTTGCACACTTCTGAATTAGAGTAGCAGAGGTGCCAGAGTACTCTCTCTGTCCCCCTGTTCTTTTTGGCACATCATGGGCTACATACCTGTGGAGATTTTCGCCTTGACACTTGTGCTAGGTTTATACCACTCGGCTGAAGGGGGATGCTCTGGAAAGTGCTGTCGGGGTACGGACCTCACCTGTGCAACCACTGACTGGAGAATGGACCGAATATATGGGACGTGCTACTGCGATGAAGGCTGTGTGAAAACCAAAGACTGCTGCTTTGACTACCCAACAGAATGTCCGGGTAAGGAGACATAAATTGCCTGTGGGGGTGAGTGGAGCTGTTACTGACTACGCCGCCCTCTGTTAGACAGTTTAAATGTGACCTTCAAAAACAACATTCACACACCATGTCAACAGCAACAGCAATGCGAATGAACAGCATTCACCTCATTATAGGGATTTGATTGTTGCTTAGCAAGAGTCTGCTTTATTTTACCATTTTGATTAATAACAAACACTATTTTTATTTTTATTTGTGTTTTTAACACATCTAGTTTCGTTAATTATTTATCAATGAATGAACAAACGCATGGTGAGAGTACGTATGCGTTGCAAGACTTAAATAACCACAAAGTTATTAGGGTAACTGACTTGTTAACACTATTTGGATCTGTAAATAGGTGTCTAAAATACAGCACCGACAGAATTATGCAAATAAACACATTTTAAATTTAATTAGTGTTGACCTTCACATTCGCACACACATTTACATTTTTTTTAACTAAATCTTTTTGCTACACTTTTAGTTTATGTATCTTTTATGTATCTTTTTGGAATATTATGTGGTGGAGAGCAAAACAAGTCTTAATTATGACAAGGGGTAATCAGCTGTGAACTGCAGCCTTCACAGATGGCCTATCCAAATCAAAAGCACAGGGCTCTCTGCTTGAGCAATCATTAGAAATGTGAAAATATGGGATTATGCTGAAGGTGAAGGCACTCTAAGGCAATCCATGGTGTGACTGCATTGCATAGTAACATGAATCAAACCAGTATACATCTTTGAGGTTTTGGTCTGAGTTATCCATAAGGCCTTGTATTGATATAGACCGAGGGATCTCCTGACACTTTGTAATTGTGTCCCTGCAGAGCAGCCATGCGTTGTGAGTGAGTGGAGCTATTGGAGCGGCTGTGCCCAGGCATGCCAACCTTCCTTTCGCGTGCGGAGACGACAGATTGAGAGAGAGCCCAGGAACAGTGGGCAGGCCTGCCCTCAGCTGGAGGAAAAAGCTGGCTGTATGGAGTACCAGTCCCACCAGGGCCAGCATTGTGCTCAGACCTTCGGTAAAACACACGTTTCACATAGAGAAAAAGCGGTTTGCCTTTTCTGCAGTCGCTGTTTTGGGAAACCAATGTTTCAGTCAATTACCCCCACAAATTTCCGTGTTTAACGGACATTTATGTGCGAAGTATCTGTCAACTATGAGTGTGAGCAAGGGGAATTCCAATTTAGGATCTGTTTTGGTGTAATTCTAGGGCCAGCACTGATAACAGCACTGGAGTTCAGCAAAGGAAGGACAACATATGATTTATATGGGGCCCCGCTGGACCCTGGGTATGTATCACTCACCGTAGAGGAAATAAACGCACACACACACACACACACACACACACACACACACACACTAAAAGCTGTAGGTCATATTCTCAAACACATCTAAGCTTCAACCAGGGACGTACTGTATAACTTTCAGTTAAACATGTTCAACATTACCAATGTTCAACACCAGTCTTCCATCAGCAACTAACCTTTTTTTTGGATTTATGTTTAAGTTTGGAAGACATTTTTTAAGCTTTATTTAAGGTAACTCATGCAGAATGCAGAAGTGTGGCAGCCTTACTTATTTGTTTCATAAATTTGATTTTTATGGGACCTTGGAAAAACCTGAATTCAATCTTATGGTCACAGCCTGCGTAAACTGACCTGATGATGCTCGTCCTACAAAGAGTGCATTAAATAAACAGTGCACGCTTGTTTGTGGATTTTATGGTGTGAAACATATATACCTTCATCACTACTATCAGACTATGCAAAATGTCCTTGGCATAAGCTACATAAACACTAAAAAAAGTTCTTGAATAGAAAGAAATCTGAACAAACACAGCTAGTCTGGACCTGTCATGCAGTAAGAGAAAACAGGAACCTGCTCTTGACCCCTCTTCAGGTTCTGCATGGAGTTCAAATTGGAGTCACTGTCCCCTTACTGCATGGTGGAAAACCGTCCCTACACACGCTGGATGCAGTATCTACGTGAAGGGTACACTGTTTGCGTGTCCTGCCAGCCCCCTGCCATGAGAAATAACAGTCGCACCTGCCAAGGAGACGGTAACTCTGCCGACAGGTAGTGTGCCAAACCGATCTCAAACAGGTTTCCCAACAGTGCACCTATTGTTAAGCAAAACTGGGATACTTGGTTCGTTCCATGTAAGTGGAGTCTCCCGGTGCAGAGTTTCTGGTCAGGGCAAAGCTTTGAAAATACAGCCGTGCCATGAAAAGTCATACTCTAAGGTCAAACAGACTTCACAGACGTTTTCGTGCTGCATTCCTTACAAACCACTGTCAGAATGACCTTTACCCTTCTGTAAGTCTATGGCAAACTGTGCCCCTAAAAACATGCACATACCGAACAAATTCTCCGTATTTGCAATAATCTCTTCTCTTATTTATAAGACTATGAAGGATATTTTCATGATGTATTCCCCTCCACTGTGAACAGAATGACCAACCCCCCCCAATACTGTTTGGTCGCAGTGTGCTTGTGTCAGTCAGATGTAAATGTTTAAACAATTCTTGTTATAGTTGCTTGGTCACAGAGTGAGTGTTGCAAGGACAAAAATTGTTTTTTTTTTGTTTTTTTTCCCCTAACAGGGATGAACTCTTACACTGGCAGGCAGTGGGGAACTCCCGCTGTAGAGGAACCTGGAAAAAGGTGCAGAAGCTGGCACACTGCTCCTGTCCATCAGTGCATAGTTTCATCTTCACTTGAACTGTCACACGGCCGTCTCAACGCATAATCACTTCAAATAATGCTATTTACTCCGTATTAAACACACACACACGCGCGCGCACAAAAAAAACATCACTTTGAAAAAACTGTTAAGAACAGGAACATCTTGTCACAATCCAGTGGTACAAAAACTCTTTGCCCATGGAACTAGTTTTGTATTCACTCTGGTGCAGAGAAATAATTGTGACTTGGAGGTAAAATAAATTGACCGGTGAAACACTTCCTTAATCTTTCACTTTTTATTGCCTTCAATCTTGAAATACAAGCTCTCCTTCATGGCCAAATATAGGAAAGGTAGGCAATGGCTACTGCCAGGTCTGCTTTTAGAGCACCCTCTGCTGGCAAAAAGAAAATTAAGCATTTGACAGGCTGTGAAGGACTTAGAAAAGAAATCAATTTAAGTTATACAACTCCACGGATTTCTGTCATTAATGGCCAGCAAAATACAGAATATGTGCAAAAGTTATGCCTATGGTACAAAATATGTACAATTGTATATACTTAACAACAATACAGAGAGAAACATTTCTAAATAAATACTTGTAAACATGGAACTGATGCCGTCTTATTGATTGTTCGTAAAACTAACTGAAATTCAAAAGCCAACTCCAAAACTTGAACATTTCTTTTTAAACTTAAAAAAAAAAAAAAAAGCCCACAGAGTTGGCAGACTAAACAATTACAAGATTTCTACGGATGAGACATGAATGAGTGAAGTGTCAGGTGACCAAAGAGCTCTAACATGTACAGAAGTCAGTTCCACGGGGAGGGTCCACTGCACCGTGAGTGACTGTGGGCTGCAAGAGACCTCATGCTCCAAACAGAGCAGCAAACAATACACTCCCTGACACCCAAACATAAAAGCTGTAAAATGAACAAGAAGCTCAGCGTTAACAGAATGGGCACTTAGATGCTGTTTTTTTTGGGGGGGGGGGGGGGGGGGGGGGGGGGGGGTTGTACATTCTCTCTGCATTTTCAGAGATGTTTACGTTTTAAGGTCCTCCATCTGTCTTTGAGCATTACACTGGTGCGATCTCCAAAATCAAACTCCTGCAGAATTTTGGCCCACTTCCCCTCTCCATAGTGTAGCACTCCACGTCTCAACGCTTTGTCCTCCTCATAGGTCCACATCTGAACGGAAGAAACATACACACATACTGATGGTGCTCAGAATAAACAAACAAACAAACAAACGAGACACAGAGTCAGCAAAAAAAAAAAAAGGTACAATATACACTGCAGATTAAACAGTGCCACTCACCCTTCTGGATCTACCAGCTAGAGGCTTGCTCTCAGTTTTCTGTGGGGTTTCACTGTCAAAGCTTATCCTTGATACCTCTTTGGTGGGCAGAAAAAAAGAGAGGCCTGTTCTTAAAGACATTTATGCATTACATGTTAACTGCCTGCTAAACATTATGCACAACTTTGTAATATCAAGGAGAAACAGAACAATTTTCCCCTCCTAAGACAAGAGGGTGTCATTTAAAAGGGTCGTCCATTACTGGAAAAGTTAATGACCTCAAAGTACAGACTCAAGAGGACGGCACATTGGCATTTGACATATTGGTAATAAGATTCTCACACACTAGATAAAAACGTAACATGACGATAAATTAACTATGTGCCTTTCATCACTATAAAACTGAGAGTGAACATGCTCTTGAGCAGGTTTGTATTTTCAAATGTATCTTCAAACCAGGCAGCATTTTCAAACGTATACTAAAGACCCTTACTTAAACTGGACTTTCTGTGGGTCACGCCGCTGTCTTTTTTGGCAGTGTCAGGCTTCCACGGTTCGACATTTCGTGTCGATAGTAGTTTCTTTTTTGGTCTGTAAGAAAACAGAACAAAACAATAGCTATCAGTTTAATGGCGAAGGAGTCAAAATTGTGTTTTGGGACTCTCTGCAGCACACTGATCATGTTTCAAAACTTAGTACAAAAAGATCTGGGCACTGAAAGGGTGTACTACTAAGGACATGCAGTTCAGAGAAAGTTTCTCGATGTGATAAACTGTCTCTGTAGCGGATGGATTGGATCTAAGATTATACGAATGAAGAACAGCTCAGCACTAACCTTAAACGTAATCCTGATGGAACAGTCTTGTCATCATTCCTGTTTGAGAAACAAACACAGCAAAAATAAGAAATCCAAGACAAAAGCTGAGAACGCATACACAAGAACCCCAGGTTTGTACTGTAGTTATGGATCACAAATGCAGTCGCAATACAACAAAACTATTGAAAACCACAAAACTCTCTCTGCCCCACAGTCTTTCCTGTCACTGCGACGTGGATGACACACAGCTGTTCTTCTCTTTCTCCCCCTCCAACTCTCAGGTCCAGCCACGCGTTGCAGCCTGCCTAGCAGACATTGCCTCCTGGATGTTCACTAACCATCTCAAACTCAATCTGGAGAAGACTAAGCTTCTCTTTTTTTCCCAGCAAAGAGCTCCCCAACGACCGATGCTCCGATCACCATTGAGGGTTCCGTGGTGTCCCCCTCCAGGTCAGTCAAAAACCTTGGCGTGACCCTGGGCGACCAGCTAAACTTCTCGAGCCGCAATACGGCGGTCACCCAGTCCTGCAGATCCTCCCTCTACAACATCAGGAGGATCTGCCCGTTCCTTACTCAACAAGAAGCCCAGCTCCTAGTTCAATCTCCCGTCCTTGACTACTGGCTTATTGGCCTGCGCTATCAGGTTGCTTTAGCTGGTTCAGAATGCTGCACATCTGGCATTCAACCTCCCAAAACACTCATGTCACTCCGCTACTCACCGCACTTCACTGGCTTCTGGTAGCAGCCTGCATCCAGTTTAAGACACTGGTGCTAGCTTACCAGGCCACAACAGACTCTGCCCCGTCTGACCTTCAGTCTCTGATCACTACATACTCTCCAACTAGATCTCTCCGCTCAGCCTCCTCTGGACAGCTGGTGGTCCCCTCACTTCGGGAACCTGGCAGCTGATCCAACACGTCTTTTTTCTGCCCTCATTCCGCGGTGGAGTGACCTTCCTCAACCAATAAGAGTCGCGGAATCATTCGCCATCTTCCGCAGGAGACTGAAAACCCACCTTTTTCAGAATTCACCTGTCCCCTAATGTGTAACCTTTCTTTTACGTTATGCTTTCATATCTTATGGTAAAAAAAAAACCTTTCTGTACTAACCTTGTCTCTATGCTGCAATCTTTTGCTGATGAAGTAGTTACCTAAACTTGACCGATGCACTAACTGTAAGCTGCTTTGAGTTTAAAAGCGTCTGCGAAATACCAAATTGTAAACGGAGACTGGAACAATGCCCAAAGGTAAGAAATCTTGCTCAGTGTTACAGGTATGAAAGAAACACACATCTGACATCTGATCTCACTTCACTGTACATGCGTAAGGAAAAGCTTCATACTCTTTTGTGCTGTCTGAAGACTGATTTACTGAGGACGGCCCGACGTAATCCTGCTCCGACTCTGTCTTCTCCATTCTCTCCTGACGGGCGTGGACCACTCGGGAAGCAGCCTAAAACACAATGGCGTGGACACAGAGTGTAACTGTACACTTGTAATGGTTTAACGTCTCCGTTATCACAATAGGAAGAACAGTGAATCAAAGTTGGGTTGTCTTGATGAATTTCTGCTCTTCTGTTTTAACAGCCACATTAACCCAACACCTCCCCCATCCCCAGCAAAAAAAAAAAATAAAAATTCTGTGTAAGTTTACTGTTCTAATTATCTCTCACCTAAAACAATCCCAGTACACTTACAACAACCTTCAATGCTAATGTAATATCAATTACACAGTCCGATACATCTTGCTCCCATTTCTATTTGGTCATTATTGGATGCAGGAAGTATAGCTAATTACTGTATTTTCACACCCTAAGGACAAACCCCGGCACAAAGGATCCACCTCATTAGTCAAACATTGTACACATTTACCAGTCAACTGCAGAAACCTTTCACACATCTGAGAATACTGCTACTTCTTACCGATATGAGCTAAACAAATCATAAACATCCACACTCGTAGGAAATTCTGGAAATGACTAAGGCAGTTACTAGAACTCATCAGCTTATGAACCTTAAGTAAGAAGTCTGAGGGGTGATCTTTGAGAAAGCCTTCCAGGAACGTGTCAACGCTCTCCAGCAGACGGCTGTGACTGAAGCTCACGAGCAGCGGATCATAGGAATCGTTCTTACTGATAACAGTCGACAGTCTCATCTGCAACTTCTGATGGGGGTAAAAAAAAAAGGAAATATTACAGGTGTAAGCCTTAGTTTCCAAATCTTCAGCTCTTAACTGTTCAATCTCTTCTCTCATCTAAACCATTACCTCCGGTACGTCGCATTTTTTCTCCAGCCGCCGAAGAGTTTCCTTTGCCTGACGTGTATTCCCCTTCTCCAAGCAAACACCGACAGACTGTGTAAAACGTGACCACACAATGCAGTATAGAGCCAATGCGTATCACAAATGTCGCTGCGTTCAGATCATGCAAGTCCTGTGATAAAGTAAGCATGCTCCCCGAAAAAGTTTTGTTGCAAACATCATGGAGCATATGCAATGCTATTGGCAGATTTAGATGACCAATTACAGCCTTACTGCTACTAATGAAAATTTACACTGTGCGCTTCTTTTGACCTTTACTGCATAGACAGCTGCAATCTCCAGAGGAAGAGACAGTTACTACACTCCTAATTTTAACGGCTTTTAAAATAATTTCAAAAATGAAATATGACACTCTGGAGGAAAACCATCCGAAAACAGGTGGTAATCATCAGTAGCTTACCAGGGGATCATAGCTTAGCTCATACACCTGATATGTTTATGTCTTAACCGCAGAGAAGTGAATTAACACATCATGCCAAGACTGGAATAGATCACAGCGGAGAGACTGTTCATATAATTGGCTTGAACTTGCTTTGTCACCTCCAGGAAAAAAAAAAAAAATCTACAAAATATGAAAAGTCCAGATCATAAACAAAAAAAAAAACAAACCCATATAATAATAATAAATCCACTTAGGACTGCAGGAGGTGATTTGGGTTTAGAACAAGACAGGTGGAGCAATGTTCTCTGGACAGAGGGGTCAGGGATGGGGTTATATGTTATATTCAGTACCAACTAAAAATCACCTATTAATATCACTCAAAAGCATGGTGGTTTCCCCATTATGGTTTGAGTCTGCTTTGCTGTCTCAGATCCTGTGCAACTCCCTATTACTAATTCAACCAAAATGTATAAAGGAATAGCTCAGACGGAATGTGAGGTTATCCGTTCAAAAAGATGAGCGGAGCGGAAAGATCGGAAATGCAAGCTTACAACTTACAAATAACTTACATTTAGTTATTTCTACAAAAGGGGACAACACTGGCTATTGAAACTGGGGGGGATATTTACTTTTCCCACACAGGACATTGCAGTTATGTCTTTCTGTTGAATAAATATTTTAAAAGCCTTTTTCCAGTTTGATTTGTGAGGTTATACCATCTTAATCTATGCATAATATTGGAAATCAGGTCTGAAAACTATATGTTCAAAATATGTTAAGTTCTGTGTTTTCTTCTGCACTGCAAAACATTGCTCAGAACACAATTTTTAGAACAGAAAACTAAATTTGAGGAAAGATGCCTTACCTGCACAATTAACAGACATCTGATATTTTCAAAAACAGTCTCATCAATCTCATCGTTTATAATGTCTCTCATACTTTGCCACACCTTGAGTGCTGACGTCAAAGGCGTTATTCGTACATCTTTCTCATACTGTACATCTGTAAGAGAAATAAAATCTTCACGATATCTCCCTTAATTACGTACGGTGCTTCGCGAACGGAAATTAAAGACTAAAAAGAAAGATGGGGAAACCTGAGGTCTGTAACCAAATCAGACCGCATATCTCACCTAAGTTTTTGGCATCCATAATTCTGGCAAGGAAGCAACAGATTGCTCTTTTACATTCCTGGTGGTCCTGTAGTCGGTGCTCCCCGTCAATCATTACTGAAATAATAATATGGCCTAATATGTAATGGATTTGTCCAAGTAATCATAACACAAGTCGATCGTTACCATCCAGCACACCAGCGACGCTTGCAAGCAAAACAACGTTATTATATTTTAGACTAGTTAACTGGCATAATGAAATTGAGAGGACAAGCGTGCGCTGACTTCCAAGATTACTAAAATATGACGACATTACACTAGAGGGCCGACAAACTCACTCAAAACAAACTCTTCTCAGCGGCCTGCTGATTTACCCAGCAAACTTCGCAGTAAGTTGTACCTTCGAACGTGCGCAGAGTTTCGCTGAACTTGTCAGGATTCCTCTCTCTGTAGTAACGACATAACGACAAGAATAGGAAATCCATCATCCATGACTTGGCGACAAACTCCGCATCCGGAAGGACCGTACTATCACCGAATGTATTTGATGTTATGTCTCGACCATCTTCTGCTTTGTCTTCATCCATGGTGCTTTAATTACCTTCTGTGATGTTACCACAGTTACCACTGAGCTCAGCGTTGAAATTTTGGCGCGCTTTCTTGTTGCGCCATGAAAGAGCGGTTACAGCGCCACTGACTGTGTCGGAGGTAAACTGAGTTTACTACGCGAATAGTACTGTCGACAACACGTAGTGGCTGTTAGGGTCAGCACATAGATAACTGGCACGATTAACAATAATTTCTTAAAGGAATCCTGTCGGGGAAGTCCGCCGTAAGAGTTTGTTTACTAGACACAGCGGAATATTTCAAGCTTGACATGTTTCGTAGAATGCTAAAACAGCTATCATATTATACGTAACGCAACAACTGCTCTCACACCTCTCCCTTTAACACTCAAGTGATTAACAGGGTTATTCATTAACATGAAATAAAGTCTTGAAATGTGTCTCTAAGATCACCTTTAATTTCGTTCAGCACTGTACTCTGAAACTACAAACTGACCAAGTTACAATTTGTTATCAAAAAACAAACAAACAAAAAAAAACCCATTACTCTTACTATCTGTTTTTATTGTGTACGTTAAGTGAAATGATTATATAATTTGGTTTGCCAGAAATTTCTCCTGGGTATTTTAGATATGAATGAAATGCAAGGTGGATGATGGTGAAATTTCAGGCATGGAGGAGCACACAGGACACACAAGTGAGTTATATACACATTTATTTGTTACTCTGCATATGCTAGTAGACTTAATGAGGAACAACGTTGTTTATCTTACAGAAATGTTGACATACATGTACCATAACAAAGTGTTCTGTGATCACATAATATACAGATTAACTACATGCATACAAAGATGCTCATATGTGCAGAAACAGTCTGCAGCTCAAAAATGTCTACTGATATTGAGTTACATGATAAACTTTAAGCAAAAAAAAAAAAAGGTCAAAAACAAACAAATTCCAAAAAAAGAGGCAGAAAACATGGAGACATGGGAAAATACAGTGTAGCAGTTATGCATGGGAGGGCTGGATATGACACATAGATGACACAAACATGGTGACACAGTAACTTTTCTTTTCAAGAAAATAAAATCACACAGTTGTCATAACGACTTAAAGAATCACAGACAATAATGTGATGACAGACGAAAAACATGCGTTTTCACAGTCCTTTTGCTGTTAGCTCACAGAGTTAATTTCAGCATGAACGAACACTGCCCGAAAGGAACAAAGTCATACACAGCCAGATCCCCAATTTTTGTCAACAGTACCAATTTCGTGAATGTTTCAGTGTGCACGTGGAGACATGCTGAATACAAATGGGAATAAGTCGACATTAGACTCGTTATGTAATTCATGAATTTTGCTAACACACCAGTGGCATTCTGAGGTGAACTTCTTACATTTGTATTCTGCTGTGATGTTGATGGGTCAGATCAAACCATATGAGGCACAGGGCAAACGATGGCCCGACGTGATCATAAAGAATATTTCTGAGTCGCCAACAAACAGTGAGACAGCAGTGAAGCGACTGAGTAAAGCACAATACTGTGAGATGTAACCATAGGCATGTTCACACCTTTTGCATATGTTTATGGTTCACGCAGTGTTTGTCTGAGCTGTTTGAACTGTTCTTATATCTGGGATTCAAGTGTGTAATCCCACAGCCATTGTTACTTTAAGCTTGGGGGTGCGCGAGGAAAAGAACAGAGCGTGAAACTGTTGCTGCACAGTGGTGGCACTCTCAGTTCTTCCTTGCATCTGTACCTTCCCACTGACTTCTGATTATGCTGTAGCTAGCGTGTCAGACTTACCGACGGGCGCACCAGACCAACGATACTGCCTGTTCGTTAAGTGTTAACTGCACTCCCGTCCGGTATCTGCCAGGCATACATCACCCTATAGGACCATGGCTGACATTGACCCCTTGCTTTTCAGAATAGAGTACCATTTGGTAGCGGTGTGAGTGAAGTGTTGAATGTTCAAGGGCTACACAACCCTGACTGCCAAGACATAAACAAGCATTTTATAACACATTCTTTAAAAAAGAACTAGCTTGATGCTATCTGTAAATGAAGAAAAGGTCTACTCTATTAGAATTGTAGTGTAGTAGAAAACCTGAGAACTCAATAATATTACTTGTATCTATTAATTAAAGACCTGATTTTTCTATAAAAATTAGAGTTTTCTGTACAGTGCTATATGAACAGAGCAATATGACTTTTAGATTTCTCATAAATAAGTTTTTATGAGCAGGTGCACATCATTTCAACCACTCTATGGCAGGAAACTGTGGTCGTGTTTAATTCTGTTTACAAAAAATATAGTCATTGTCAACATCAATTCATAAAAACGTAAAATACTTACTTTGTGTGAGGCCATTGAAGTAACACATTCATTTATATATGCATTTATCAAATTACCTAAGGAAGTGTATCCATTGAGACTTATAAAAGGCCCTTCTGGTCCAATTAGATGAATTTTCCAAAACAGAATTTCAGTACCGATATCTACTATATGTATGACTGACAGTCATACAGTACTTTTGAAAAATGTTTAAAGTACCATTTTGAGCAGTAACACTGTTATTTCAAATATTAAAGATAAATCATCTGAAAAATACAAGTGTAGTTTCTGCCTGTACACTTACAAATCCATTTGACTGTAAATAAAGTGCCACAATTCTTGGCCTGCATAGATTGCAGAATGCTGTATTGCACTTTCCACCACTCTCCAGGTATGAGAACAAACTGAAAATTTGAATTCATCCTCTACTTCTTGTTATTATGATCTCCAGTTTCATTTAGGCTGTGTGACTTTCTCAAACACAATATAAAATATTGACACTCAGCCAGCTGTCATGCCAAGCAAGGGATATACATAGGTTTCCAGCAAACTTGGAGTAAAGGCAACATAAAAGAGAAATTTTCGTTTTGGAGACAAAAACTAAGAAGATGAAACTCAGGGGTTGAAAAGCTTGACTGAATTTGGTTTAGTCCACATACTTATACTCACAGGTACTGTATCAATGCAAAAATGTGTTGAATGATCTGCTTAAGATTTGATCAAACTGAATGGCCACTAAGACATGGCTGACAGAGGAAGGTTCTTAGTGCACTAAGTAAGATGATGCCGCTGCAGTAAAATGATCCACATCTAAAATAAAATAAATTAAAAACTTTTTTTTGCCAATTATTCACAATCCTGCTCGTAGCTTAACTGTGAAGACTTGAAGATAATGCATGTTTCAGTAAAAAAAAAAAAAACATAAAACTGTGCCTGTTTTGGTCCATCGACAGCATAAATATTACTATTTGTGTTAATGGTAGATACATTATCCTTGAATTGTCAAAGGGAAATCTACAAATAGCATATGCAAGATTTAATGACCAGAATCATTTTATTGATTTGTTTGACTCAAAATCTAACCATCCTATTTGCAAGTCAGAATATGTTTGATTTCCTTTTTTGTTCATTTGGTTTATAGAACCATTTAATGATGTAATGGCAGACAAACCTATTGTCCTTTTTTAAATGAGATATTATTTAATTCAAAAGCAGGCTGTAGCTCTTTTTTAAAACTAACATATGTGTTTATTCTGGTTTCACTACTGAAACTGCCTTGATATACAATTAATATTAGTTGCAACTACTGAACAGCATCTTTTATGGTTGTACTAAGTGGTTACATTTTGGCAACTACAGGTATACAATATATGCAGACCTGGGCATCAGAATAATTTAAATAAAAAAAATCTGGTCATTAAATTTCATATTTTTAAACATGTCTCTAACTTGGGTACCTAATATGGTACCTAGTATGCCAAATAATTATATTTGTTAATCTTACAGGTCATTTCTAAATCTAAACATTTTTGTCCAGGTACACATTGCATTTTAACATAAAGTAATGATATGTTTCAATATGTCGCTACTTCATCTTTTTGCCATCTCAGAAGCAAGATTTCGCTTGTGAATAGAGACATCTTCCTCTGACAAACATTATGTCCGAAGTCATCCTGTGCATTGTCATTGCCTTAGTCATTGTAATACTTACAGTGGAACGCTTTTAGCAACCTAAGCACCGTAAAATTACATTTCAAATGCATGCTTTTTTTTAAGGTTTGTCCCTCTGTGCATTTCTCACTACCTCTAGAAAATATGATTAAAACAAAGGTAAAATGTACAGTCAGATCAAAAATGTCTCAGATAAATAGGCTCTAATCGAGCATTTTGTCTGTACCCACTGATTCCAAGTCCTCTCTGCAAGGTTTGCAGTCCTGTTTTGATCAATAGACAGTGACACAATTAAAAGGGACTTTTCATGCCATGCAAAAATATCTCTTTCACTACAACTGTGTGCCCTTTTTTCTTCCAGTGGGTTTACAATTTTTAGCACGCTCCATAGTCACATGCTGGTTTCGCAAGTCGGTGAAATATTGCCATCTCCTGGCATAAGGTGGATCTCTGGTGTAAACATGTGGTTCTCCACTTTGTGTCCACTTTGGTTGCTGTCTGGCTTTTCTTCTCCACTATCGCAGACTACACCTTGAGTGCAGTTCTGCACAGTGGGTTTGGTTGAGGGGATGTCATTGGCAGCACCAGCCTCCCCCATGAGATTCCTCTCCTCATTCTCTGTGACTGAGCCCTGCTCTTCCTGGTCTACCTGATCCTCCAAGAGTGGGGCAGTTTCTCCTGGATGGAAATCGCTGACCAGTCTCTTTGGGGACTGCAGTAATATCTCTCCAGGGACTTTAACCGGTTCTGTATCTGAGCAGAGCGGGGAGCACTCTTCTTCTTCTTCCTCCAGCAGACTACTGCTTATGTCCTGAGGGGAGGACGTGTTGGGTGGCGTCAGAGGTGCTTCCTCTGGAATTTCTGTGAAGTTGACTTTGAGACTCTTTGTTTTCACAGGATTTGCATCTCTAATGGAACTTCTGATATTTTCCACAGTTTGGTCAAAATTGTCGGTTTCTTCCGCGTTTGAGAACTGACCACTCTCCGAGTTGACAAGATCTGAGTCTTTCAGACTATGCTTAGGGATGTCCCCCTCTGTGCTGTCTGTTCTATCAGTTGTATTTGTCTCAGAAGCTGTTGGAGGACTGAAGCCAAGTGAGGAAGGTGCTTTTGCATGTCTTAGGTGTGCTTTCCCCTCTAGAGCGACGTTTGTCTTGTCACCATCACTGATTTCACCAGTGCAGCTTGTAAAACTGTCAACACTTGATATGCTTCTTATGTCAATGATAGGTCTCTCCTTTATTTGACAATCAGGTGCAGAAGTGACCACCTTCAATTCCAACTCTACTTCTTGTGTCGACACTGGTACGGACTGCAGCGCTGATGCTGTTGTGTTGAGATCTGAGAAGGACTTTGTTTTTGTCATCTGATTATACATCTCCTCTAATTTCTGTACATTCAGATGTTGTGGACTTGAACTTTTGATGCACCCTTGAGAGCCAAGTGTAACACTTTCTTGATATTTATTTTCATTGGACCTTAGGCTGGTTTGAGAAGATGTGCGCTTTGGGATGCCCCACCTGCTTGGTGAGAGGTGGTTATCTAGTGAACGCTTATCTTCACCCTTGTCCACTACCACATCCATTAGCTCCATACTTCGAGCAAAGGCGTCTTTCAGATTCATAGAAACGATACTGCCATTCCTCTTTGCTCTTTCTAAGGCTTCTCTTCTCTTGATGGCTTTCTCCTGTCGTTTCTGCTCTTTGTAGAACTCTGAGAAGTTGTTTACAATAATGGGAATGGGTAAGGCAATAACCAGTACACCAGCAATACAACATAGTCCTCCAACTATTTTGCCCAGCAGAGTCTGTGGATAAATGTCTCCATAGCCAACTGTTGTCATGGTAATTGTTGCCCACCAGAATGAAGCTGGGATGCTAGTAAATTTAGTGGCATCCTCATCCTTTTCTGCAAAGAACACGAGACTTGAGAATATCATAATTCCCATGGCTAAGAATAATATTAGCAAGCCAAGCTCATTGTAACTGCGCCTGAGGGTGAACCCAAGTGACTGCAGTCCAGTTGAATGTCTGGCCAGTTTTAGAATCCTCAGTATTCTCATGATACGGAATATCTGCACCACCCTTCTCACATTCTGAAACTGCAACACGCTTTTGTTTGATTCAGTCAGGAAAATAGTCACATAATATGGTAGAATAGCTAACAAGTCAATGACATTCAGTGGCCCTTTGAAGAATTTCCACTTGTTGGGTGATGACAGGAAGCGTAAGAGGTACTCCATTGTGAACCACGCAATGCATACAGCCTCAACGTGTGCAAGTTGAGGATTATCATTAGCTTGCCCAAATTCATCAATCACTTGAAGTTCAGGCAGGGTGTTCAGAGACAATGCAACAGTGGAAAGTATAATGAACAGGATGGATATGATGGCCAAGATCTGTAGGAGAGACAGAGAGGGGCAATTAGTACAATTAACTTTACATATTCTTGCTAATCAGTTGCGATAAGGAAATGCTTAGCTTTTATTAAGTATGTTCTAGTTGGGTTTTTTTTTAAAAATAATCAAACATTTGTGCATTGTGAAAGTAATGCTTGAAAAGTCATCGCTTTACTCCAGAGTTCCAGACATCACACCTGAAGGAATAAAAATATGTGCATGAATCATAAGAGAAAGGAAAAAAAGTTCTTGTCATGTCAGATTTCCTTTCTGACAGACATAAATTGGAGAATATTGTTTTATGACTACACACTAGAACTTGATAAAACATATGCTTTGTGAGGGCTGAATAAGCAAGTGTCACAAGCTATAACGATAAAATTACATGATTAAAGCCTTTGCAAAAATAGCATCCCTGGCTCCTTTGATTTCTTGTAGGGCTTGGGACTTCAATGAATGAGGAAACACTTTGTTTGAATATTAAACATTGGTTTGAATTAAATTTCAAAGCCATGAATGAACATCATTACATTAACTAGTGGGTGGACTGACTGTGAAAAGACCTTCGTCGCTTTTTTGACCAACCGCAATAAGTGCTTATCTTGTCAGCACAGGTTTAAGATGAGTCTTCTCGGTCTATTGTACTCTGCCTCTGCTTTCGTCCACCCTCCACCCCTGTCTGTGACAGAGCTGTCAATGCAGTGTGCTGACCACCTTCATCAGTCCCATCAGGGTCAGGCAGAAATCATGGCCTGTCTGAGCAGTCACATTGTGAGAATGTCAATGGAGGATACCGTGGTATTACTTTTTTTTTTTTTTAAATCCTTCCTCCACACAAGAGTCTGAAGAGGTTTGTTTCACAAATTGCAGTGGGGTTTTGTTTTTTTTTTCTTTCTCTTTTTTTTTTTCTTTTTTTTTGCCACACAACGATGGGCATGTTTGTGATGCAAAGCTTCTTGTCACATGGACCTAGCATCTGGTGTGCAGTTTTAATTTCAATTCTTTCTGTACCCCTTGTGTTGCCTTGTAATCTCCTGTATCAACAGATGTCCACACAAGATAGCACATCTTAAAAAAGCAGGAAAGGATGACCAGATTGGCAGAGGATATGCAAACAATAAAAACTGTGCAAGAGTGGAGAGATGTAACAAACTGTTTACATCTTATTATGTCACATAAAATGAAGAGCAAAGGATTTAAGTTCAGTTAGCTTCAGTTTCAGGAGAGAGATCAAGCATGCATTAAGTACTGGATTTGTTTTGTACATATTCCTTCATGAATATTGATTTTTTGCCTTAGTAGTGGCGCATGATATTGCTTTATTTTCTATAGCGTAAGATGATTCTGTGAGGAGGCAACCAACAATGAATAATTTTAGTGGCCCAAAAAATTGTTTACATGAACTGATTTAAATGGAATGAATGTTAACTCAAAACATTTAAAACATTTGAGAGTAGTTTCCTACTCACAGTGTTATCTCCTAAACACACACATTTAAATTAAAGGTAGCAGAGGTATACACTGAATAGATATACAAAGATACATATACTCATATACTCATATACTACTCATATAGAATGACATTCTGTTGAAACCTTATTCTAAGACACCCAGACTACATTGACAGAGTTGATGCCTTTGCTTATGAGGATCGGATTGATATTCATGGGGTTCAATTATCTTTGGAGTAGCTCAGGTCATTTTGAAGTGCTCACTGTATACTCTGACCTTGGCAGCCCAGAGTGAGGTCAGCTGCCTCCACACTCCCCCACCCACTCATAAAAGCTCCTTACAATAACACTGTGAGGCTGGAGTATTTACCAGTTCTGTAATCCAAGCTACCAAAAGCCCACTTTACTAGTCTAACTCCCACTAAACCTGCTCACATGAATATTTAACAATTCAACTATTATCATGCCTGCAAGTATAACATAATGGACGAAATACAGACTCATGAACACACAACTACTTTGATATTACATGCTGATTAAATACTGATAAAAAGATGGAACAGAAGCATAACTGATGCTGGTGAATAAAGATTCCCATTGAATAAAAGAACGGATGAAATCTGCGTCCATTTGATGACAATGCTCATGGGACATGAAGCCTACTAAGCTTGTGTTGAGTGTGCACTAGGATTGTTAAGTCACGGTGCCCTGAGGACACAGACTGCTGGCTCACCTTTTACTCCTCAGCAATCCTTACCCTGGACTACTGCCACAGAGGCTTGCCCTTCAGTTACACTTTCTATGCAGATCTAGCATTGCTTACAAAGGCTGTGTATCTGCTTCAGTGTTTTAAAGGGTGACTAAGCCATACGGAGAACACAGTCTCAAACAAAAAGTCTGTCTTTCTATCCCTCTTTATCTCAGACATAAATGCACTTGCATGCGCACCCAACAGGACTCTACCTACACAACTTTACCCACATTGCTTAACATATACGCCCACGCCCTCTCACAGAGGCAAGCGAGCACTTATCAATGACACAGACCTTATTTCCATTAAGTATACAGAGATGGCTTATATTAACCTTCTTTAATTGAGTGGGAGTTGTCAAAGTCAGTTTTGGAGGTTGACTTTCCTTGGACACAGCTTGCATCCATGCCAGCAGCACAAGCTTAGTCTCCCAGGAAAAAAAAAAAAAAAAAAATAGAAGTCACCTGGAGGCTGGCGCCAGAGGAGTCAGCCAGATCTTCTGCTCCTACAGCCATTAAACAAAAATGCCACTGTGTAATGCTCAAAAGGTTTGCTGTAGTGATAGCGAAATAAAGAAAAATATGCACTGCTCTGTCCAGTCTTGATTAGCCAAAAACCCTCCCAAAAACCTAAAAGTGAGAAATGTTTAAAAGTGGTTAAAAGGGTGGCAGAGACTAAACAAATCAGTGGGATGTTAAACCTTGAATCCTCTAAGACTGGAGGCTCTGATCCTGTCATTCATCCTGTTCTTAGATAGGCAGACTCAACAAAGCTGCGTGACAGCTGATTGGCTTTGACAGGGAGCTAATGACCCGTTAAGAGCAACTTGGATGAGTACTACATTCCTCAGAAGTCAAGACTCAGGATTTCCATTTCCAGGCCCTCACTAGTCATTGGTACAAATATTATAGTAGGAAATGTATGAGGAGATGCACAGTATAGAAGAAGGAAGCATATGGTGAAAGAAGATATCAAAATATAATATATGAAAAGAATAATTTTACTCCATTTTTTCATTAATGTGCAGAGCTTTAAACTGGCATCTGTATTGACTGCAGCACTGCAGGAATATTGATGGAATTTTATAATCTGGATTGCGTGGATCAGCTCCTCACACATAGACTCATAAGTATAGAAGTCAGAGGTAGAAGCCAGAGGTGACCATCATCAGGACCTTGTCTTTTTCCACAGTGACCCTTGTGTTTACCTCTCAAGCACTTGCTCAAACCTCCTCACCCTTTGGGACCCTACCGACCCCTTCTTAACAACCTGTCATCAAAATACAGCTAGGATATTGTCTCTTTCATCCCTCTGCCTTGCGGAAAAAAAAAGACCAGTGTCATCACACCGCTAGCTCTCTGTCAGTCTGGGGAGGCTATTGATTGTGTATACATCACATTACAGACACTGTGAGGAGTAAGCACTGCCAAGCTCATATTGATCAGATACTTTGTACATTTACAGGCTTCATGCACCTGGAAATGATCCAGTTAGCTGCTCCACATCATCAATTTGTTCCTCAAAAAAATTGAGCTATTTCTCAAGTATGATCTTTTTTTTTTTTTTTGCTGCAGAATCAATTCTTGTGATCATGGCTGTGCAAATGTGAATCAATTTCCCTGTGTGATATTTTTCTTTGCAGCTGAAACTGATGAACCATCAGAGAGCATTATATTTTTTTGACACATAGTGATTTCACAGTCCTCTAATATTACTAGAACAGTGTATTAGTTAAAAAGGAGAGCGATCAAATCATTTTTCTTCACTGACAGAGGACACTGACCTTGGACATATGCCTGTTTCAGTTTTAGGAGCTTCCTCCATAAATTCAACTTTGAAAAAAAAAAAAAATGTTATTAGCCATAAGCCATTGCCCTGTAGGAATAAAACTATAGCACTGATTAATTTTATTGTTGGCAGACATGAGGGCCTTATTCTGGGAACGCCAGGAAGAGCACAAAAGATCTCGAGGCTGCATTTAGCCCCGTCTCTCGACAGAATCACCCTCATAATTCTTAACTCAACACAGCACTAGCTCAACATATTTGATTCCCAAATGTCTTACGGCCTGAGCTATGAAAATGATTTTTTGTTTGTTCACCCTCCAAGGTTTTGAGAGCCTTGGGAAGAAGCCAGCATCGTTTATAATTTGGCTTTCAGCAGAAATGGTCACTGATCCATAAAAGCACAGAGAAAAAAAAAAATACAAAGAGATAAACACGGATGTGCCAGCTGAGGCACAGTTTTTATATAACAAATCTTAATATTCAGATCCAAAAAAGTATTATTCTCTACTGATGGCACAGTGCAAAATATATATATATATATATTTCTTTTTTGTTAAGATGGTTTCTTTGTGATTACCAATAATATCAAGCTCTCTTTGGCAATGTTCCCTATCTGCGCCTGGATGTAAGTATGTAATAATGGTTAATTAAGAGAACCAATGAGCACTTCATTTTCCTTTGACATCATCTAATATGATCTGTAATTACTGTGGATTTATCCCATTTTGTCCTTCCATAACATAGCATTCAAGTGAGCGGCAGAGTGTGCCACTTGCAATTAGTTTTTTGATGGCTCAGCTGCCCTGAGCAATAAACACAAGGTCACACATGCTTGAGTGCAAATTTCATTAGTATTTATAATGTACTTATAATTTCAGTACAGTACTAAGATTGACGTCAGCTACCACAATTCTTCCCCTCTACCATGTTTAGCTGGAGATTTAAACGGTTTGTTCGACATAGATGGATGTTGTTAGTGATACTGACACAATCCTGTGACCTGACAGTACAAGAAGCAGCCCCTAAACTGTCAACAAGGAGGAAGTGAACTCCGACACAGCCTGTTCAGCTAATAAAATCAGCCCTCAGACACAGAAGCACCATCAGACAGGTGAATCAAGGAAGTGGAAGCTTGGGCTTGGGGATGAGCAGTCCAACCTAGCATAAGGCAACATTTTTACAGTAGCAAAAGCCAGTTATTGAAGAGATCTACCACCAGGAGGAGGTAGGAAGATGCGCCAATCAGTGTCATTATTAGAGCCACCTGTGGAGGCCTCCCCACTCCCAAAAACCTAAGCCAGTGGTTTTGTGAAGACCTGGCATGTTTCCTCTGTCAAACTCCTGCAAAGGAAGTTTCACACCGGGAAAATACATGCACATCCAATAGGTGCATTCAAGCCAATAACATTTATTGGCTTGAATGCCCTGCAGCACCCCTTGAGGAGAGGTAAACCTTCATCAATGATTTACTCCCACCAAAACCAAGCCCTAGTCATACCCTCTAATATAGTTTACACTAGAGGGTATTTATCTTTTATAGACTTAGTATATAGTACATACCTAATAATAGCCCTCATTCAGGAAGAAGAGAAACAGCCAAAGCAGTTCTCTCTGAAAACAGATCCAGGCTCACCGAGTGCAGCCTGGGCTGGAAGATGCTAAGAAACCTTGGCTAGAAGCTTTTCCCGCAGAACTTTCCACAACCAACCTCTGAGCAGATCTTCTAATATGGTCCAACCCTGCGCAGCTGGTGGACATCATTAAGCCAGCAGTGCCCTGGGAGGATGTTGTGAATGAGGTGCATATGCTCAAAAACCTAAGGTATACTGAGCTGGCTGCAGAGGTAGAACAACATGCCAGGAAAATCAAGATTTACCCAGGGGAAGTCAGCTGTAGTGGCTTTGTGGACAAGTCGGTAACCATGCTCATGACAGAGCTGCGGATCCAATGGCCCCGCCCAGCATCAAGCCAGTATCAGAGACCACTGAAAGGAGCAGCCACTAGCTATGGCTGAGGAGAAAAAGCCGCATCTGGGTACTGAAGTTACCTTGAGGACTGGAAGATACAGAGGGGGTTGCACCTGTGATACCAGGGGGTATTCCAGAAAGTGAGTGTAGTGAAAACTCAGAGTTGGTTAACTCAGAGTAAGTAGTAAACCTCCTAATAGAGGAGCCCTATGGCTTCATTCTCCTAGCAAAAAAACCCTAGGGCTCTTCTATTAGGAGGTTTACTACTTGTTCTAAGTTAACAAACTCTAAGTCTTATTAGGCTGAACTAGCCCCTGTGGTTACTGTAGCGGAATGTTTGATCATTGTACAATGGTTTACAGTGTTTGAAGGGTTTTGCAGCGGAAAGGTTTGGTGAGTATCTGTTGTGGTGGGGCTTGGTTAGTTTCATGTATTTGTGACAGTGGGGCTTGATTAGTTGTTTGTGGTGTGTAGCAGTCAGGTTTTTTGTGTGGTAATGAAGCCTGATTAGTTGTCTGAGATGTGTAGCCGTAAGGTGTAGCTAGTTGAGTTCACTGTGTAGCAGTGAAGTTTGGCTTTAGCCTAGCTTCAGATGAATCTGCAGTGCAGGGGTGAGGTTTGGCTGGTTGTGGGTTTGGCTTAGTGGTGTAATTTCATTATGTGCGGGCATGCCAGTATTAAGGAAGGAGGGTATGTACATTATAACCCCATGGGATCAGCCAACCACTCCAGTCCAGACATACTCAGGAAATGCAAACGACTGCAGGGATTGTAACACCAAGTCCTACTAAGCTGAACTGAATTCAAAGCAGCAAGTCTAATGTCTTTCCTGTGGGTAAATCAGATCGGCTGAAACGCAGTGGATGGTCTCATTGGTTTACCCTGCTCTTAGCTCCATCAGTTCCCTCTCTCACTGTGTTTTATAGGTCCTGTTATGGGTAAAGCTCAGTCTTAATGTGCTGATGTAATGTTCTCTCTACTACCTCTGACCTACTCACAACAGCCACTAATATTATGTTGATTAATTGTTCTCTTCAAGCGCACAGCTCTTGCGAGTGCACTGATCTGATGCTTTGGAACACAACGCTAACAAACTCGTTCCATCAGATCTCATGCCCTGCAACATTTTTCTTGCATGTTTGTCAAATCCCCTGTGTATTTTAGAACCCCCCTGAAATAGAAACAGTAGCACGAGGCACTGAGGAGTGAAATACTCAGAACGTCCCACTCTGTTAGACGAGCAGTGCCTGGCAGGGAAACGCTAACATCATTTTCTAAAAGGAGCAGGAGAATCCCTCAATACAGCTGTTCTGGGATTCTAACTGCCTGACTATAATGTCATATCCACAAACTAATATCAAAACAACATGTCAGCAAATGTCAGTGTTACGGGAAATCACCCGAGGGATTTTGTCACAAGCCATAATTACTCAGAGAGTGTGTTTACAAAATGAATAACTAGAGTCATGCTCAATAAACTAAACAAGTGAAGGGTTCCAAAGCAATGCTGCGGAGCAGAATGTATTGCTAATGTCAGGGCTAGCCGTGTGGTGAAGCCAAAGGCCAGAGTAGCCCACGATCCATGCTGCAGTAAATAGCGTGGGAAAACACTGCCCTATAGCTTCATTAAGCTCCTGCAAAGACTGCAGCATCTCAGCTCAATGTAAAATGTGCAACAGGCCCTAATAGCCATTCACTTAATATGCACAACATGCCTCTGTTATTACTGACAATATTTTAAACGGAGGGCTCAGGAGTGATGTTCAGAGGAGTGCACTCAGCGTTTTAGTGCTTCCCCCCCTTTCTTTTCCTTGTAACCATGCAACAGCACTCTTGGGGTTGTGTGAATCTATACCTTGAAATGTGAGGCACAGTTCATGATCAGCGGCTCCAGCTGTGTGGGCTGATGGGATATGAAAGGAGCCTTAATGAATAACAAATTCACGCCTACTCATCGGTCATCTCTCCCTCTCTCTCTCTCTCTCTCTCTCTCTCTCTCTCTCTTTCTCTCTCTCATTTACTGGTAGAATATTCCTCAGGCTATTAACTGCCAGCAACTCAGACACACGCAGAGCTACAGTAAAGCTAAAGGTTGCATACAGCAGCATCTGTCTGTGATTAAGTTTGTGATAATACTGTGTGTCTGGTTTTTCATGATGTTGAGTTTCCCTCATTGACATTCACCATGCTCCTCTCTGGGTGCTTTTTCCATATGAGGAAGTTGTAATCATTTAATTATGTGAGATGCTTAGATTTTGCCATTAGCTGCAAGTCCATTTCTTAAACACACACACACACACACACACACACACACACACAGTATATATAGTAGGAGGGAAATTGAAGTAGTATGGTGGTGTGAAATATTTATGATGAGTAATCATTAATGTAGATGTAGTTGTAGCATTCTGGGCAAAATATCAGTCTATTTTACCTTTAAATATATGAAATTCAAATATGTCAGGTGCATGATAAATTCTCTCATTCTGTTCATCAGTTTAATGCACTATTTTTGTCATATGTAATTTTTAACCGGAATGTTAATCTAAGCAGTGAACAAACATTTCAGAATTTAGACATTTTAATTCAGTCTCGATAATTACACGGCTCCCCTCACAATTCAAAAAGAGTGATGTAGGTTTATTTGTAGACTTACAGAAAGCCCAGGGCTGTTTATAGACCAAATTAGAGTCCAAACGCCTGTGCCATGTACTGTGACCTAGCCAAAGCCTTTGACACCAGATCTCTGCACAAGCGGTAAATACTGCTTACACAACAACGGTGTATCTGTGTCTATAGAGATCAGTGTGTGGTTCCAGCACGCAGGTTCATTTGTCTTCAGTACATGGATTATTGAACGATATTTAATCGCGTGGTTTTGTCATATCCGTCGCTGCTCAGCAGTTTTGTCCCGCAGAACAAGAGGTTATTTCTCTGCCTGAACCGAGCCTCATAGAAAGCTCTGTAGAACGGTTCTCTCTTCAGAAGCGTGATTAAGGTGTGGAAAATTCTGGAAATGATATGATTAGACGCAATAGGATCCACCTCCATTCTTTGTTCTCCCTTCCTTGCGCCTAGGTTTCCTCCCGGTGTTATTGTGCCCAGTCACCCTGTGTATGCACCATCTCTTGCCTCCTCCTGACATTTATGACACAGATGCCGCTGTGCAGGAGAGAGTAGCTTTTTATATGAAGGCTGATTAAACCGTGTCCTTCTGAATTGTCCTCTCACTTCCAGAGGGAGAATGACACTTTGAGAATGTGCACCGTTGCATTGGTACATCAAACATCATTAACCTCTGTATCCCCCTTCTACTCTCATCTCTACAGAACATTAAACACACACAGGGCATCCTTTGTCTTGATTTTGAAATGGAGACAAATGATACACGGGGATATTTGCATATAAAATACTTGGGACAACAGAGAATAAATCAATCAAAACTAATGTTCTATCATAACATCACTTGTTAATAAAGCATTTGACAGCTTGTCAGCTACTATTACAAGACTTTTTCTTAATCCTGAAAGATTTTCTTCAAACGTTGCATTGTGCCGGACATACTCTTGTTAGAATCCAGCCACAAGACAACCCAGGTTAAAGACAAAATGTATCTCTCACACCTGATAGTAAATGTAGCGACATCAGGATTTTTAACTTCGTCCTTGTCTAGAACACAAACCAGATATTGGGCACATGCTGTACTGAAAGCACTGCTCACTGGGCTGGTATGAGAAGAACAGCCAGGGAGCTTGCTATAATTGCTTCTGCCCTGTTGTCAACAAAACCCATTCAAAACTGCAGTTTTATGTTTATCGTCCAATGATGCAGCACATTTAAACCAGCTAAGAGAAAACCAAACACAGCACATGATATCTTGGAGTATTAATATTCATGGATTGCAACACAAACAACCCCTTGGCTTTCCTATTCACATCACTTGCTTAGAAACTGACACCAACAAAAGAGCTTTTTACAAATGCTGAGCTCTCCTCTTTCCCGAGAGCTACCTCATCATTTCACCTAAAGTGAGGTGGGGAATGTCGCATGAGAAACGCATTTTTGTAGTGTAATTTCTTTTTTTTAAATTAATTTTCATCCATGTGCAACAATATATAATTCACCCGCTACCAGAACCACCTGCCCACCCGAAAACAACAACAACAGCAACAACAACAATAACAACACAATAGTCTGCTCAGTATAATTATAATAACACAAATACAGTAAGTTTAGTTTACTGCATGCGTGTACATTTGCCCTCATCTTGCCATACCGGCATGTGCCGAGACACACATAGATACACATCCGTACCAGTGCATGTACATATTTATGCAAATTTTAATAATAAATAATAAAAAAATAATTCTATTAAAAGATGTTATATTTGTAGTTTTTAAATAATAAATAAATCTTTTCAAAGTTGTTATGTTCTTGATACAAGTCACAGGTTAATTTTTCTAAGGTTAAGAACACTAAAATTGGACTTATCCACATTCTTAATGTTGATGTGGAATTAAAGCTCCAGAGTACAAAAATACATTACTTGGCAAAAGTTACTTTGCTTCAGATACACCTGATGTGAATTGGCGTGACATCTTTTAATTTGTTCCTCTGTCGATCATTTGGGAAAGCCGTTAAAAAGGCACCTCTGTGCTTACTTCCATTCAGAACGAGTGATTCAATAGACAGACTCTGATAAACAAGAGAATTCCTCTGTTGTCTCTGTCCTCTCCCAGTACGTAAGCTGCCTAACAGGTCTGGATAACTCTGCTTCAGGATAAATTATAAAACCAGAGGTGAGTTTGCCCTTCAAAGCTGACAAATAAAAAGAGCCTTTTGTTTACACTGCTTCATATTAATGTTGGTGCTGTATTTTTTAAATTGAGCCAACTCTGATAGGTCTGCACACAAGAAGTTGCCTTTCTCTCAAGGTTTACTTCCATCATGGTGTATCAGTAGATTGATGTCTTTGATAGGAGGTCTCTATGGCCTATTGTAATTTCAGACCTAAGTCCCAGTGATGTCTATTGAAAGCTCTGTAACTCACTGTACTGCTTTCAACTGTGAAACTCCTCTTGTTTTTCCCGTGAAGGTGACTTCTCTCAAACATTTGACAAATGTATGCCTTCACGCCTGAATAACTTTCTGTTAAACTCTGAAGGATATTCAGATCCTGAATGGCACCTTTTGTCAGATTTACTCAGAAATACAATAATCATGCAAATCGTGCAAAGCATCACTTCTCTCAGGGCACAGGCAAATGAAAAACATCTGATTTATTGATCTCATATTTATTTTTGCATTCTGTGTCCACTAGAGGGTGCTCAACACCCCAACTGGGTCTGAATGGTTGTAGCTTTTTTTATTATTATTATTATTATTATTTTTTTTTTTTTTATGGAATCTCCACATTTGCTGCCAATCACAATTCTCTTACACAAACTATCACCACATGCATCCGCTTACATAGCAGAACATTTCATCATGCAACTGAAACATGATTTATCTGTGACTGGCAAACCCCCACTCCAGTATCTCTGCAGTGTTTAAGATCACACTAGTGCCTTGGCTCAGTGGAAGCACTAGTTTTGGTGTCAGCAGCTTAAAAAAAAAAGAAAAAAAAAAGAAATCGGGAGAATGAGAGATAAATACTATGCATACTCTGTCTCCAGTTCTGTAAAGCAGAGTAAATGAGGTTCTTTTATTACAGTCTCATGAATATATTCATTAAGTAATGAACCAAGCCGTAGGAAGCACTAGTTTAAAGTCTTCAGTCCAGTTTTATCTGGTAGTAAAATTCACACTCAATATGCCTTAACTGCTGTGGCAAGACAAAACAGCTTGAGAGCATCTGCTTACACACAGAATACTGAGCACTATCGGTGTGCTTCAGCGTCTGAGCTCGAGCAGAGATTGACATTTTTTTTTTTTTTTTACCTTCAAGAACTTTAGAGTTTAAACACCCCTTTCAGAGAGCTGAGCTGAATTTAAAAACCTACTGGTCTTCTGACTGCTTGACAGCCTCACACGCTTAGGAGGTAATGCGCAGAAAATGCAGCATCCCAGTGTCAAATTGATGGTGTACGCTGTCGCCATGGCAACAGATGGATGGATTTCCCATTCATGGTGGCGTTGACAGGGAACTCGTCAACACGAAGCATACAAAGGCACACACACACAAAAAAAAGCAATTTTCCACTGAAAGATATTCTGGGAGGGGGTTTCCTCTAACGTAATACCATCAAAACAACTGCCAGTGTCTCTAGGAAGAGAATGAAAAAATGAAAAACCATATTAGGAGAGAACAAACATCCTCTTGAGATGTGTTAGAAAATACCATAGATACACTTTCTTTAATTATTTTTGTGGTCAAAAAAAAAAAAAAAAAAAAAAAACCACACCAAAAATGGGATTCTGGAATCATTAGCAAAGGGTAAAAATGGCATTAGCCGTTTTAAGAAAATTTAAAATAGTCCTTTTATCTGCTCAAACTTTTACGAACATTTAAAAATAAATTAGCTGGTATTTGTGTCAGAAACAGTCAATCCTAGCTCTTGCCATGGCTTTCATTGAGGTATTAGTGGGAGGGCATCGAATAGAGGTGGCAGTGCCCTTCTGCTCATATGAAATCTTTTATAATTAATCCAAACGAGCATGAACACACAAGAGGGGGTGGGGTGTGGTGGTGGTGGTGGTGGGGGTGGGGGGTGGTATACATTTGGGGAAAGACTTGAAATGGAGGATTTTGGAAATGTATTTTCACAAAGCCTAAAGCCATCAACCGTACCAAGATCCCCAGGCATCAATAACATGATCCCGTCTGGTCCGGTCTGGATGGAAGCTACTAGCCTAAGCGTTTACATGAATGTAATGTCCTCTCATTGCATCACTGACAAACTCAAGAGTTTCCATCGGGCGTTAAATGCTGAAAGGCTCGATGAAGAAGTACCAGATTATTTGGCAATTCTTCCTGTGAGGAAAGAATGAGTAACTGCTTACAACCTCTTTATATCCTTACTAAAGATAGAATGCAAATCCTATTACAGTTATCCTGAAACGTCCTCAGACGGAACAGACAGACACTATGAATACATCCCCAGGTTCTCTGCCTCTGCCAATCCAGCAGGTGTGCCAAGCTGCCCACCCACTCATGCAACCTCTAAGGTGGCACTTTTTTTGGGCACTTGATGCCTTGATGGGAGTCTCCCGTCAGCAACCGCTCAACAAATTGCGTAATCACTGGATGGTTTAATATTTGCTCAATAGTAGCTATGTTCTTTAGAGCAGTGATTCTGCTCTCTCTCGCTCTCTCTCTCTTCTGAGTATCTCTTTGTTTTAACTCTTCATTATCACAGTTAATTGAGCTAACAAAGGGCTTGACGATTAATTGATCAGTGGAATCAGGAGTTTCAGTCCTGAGCTGAGACAAAGACATGGAGGACAGGGGGCCCTCAGGACTGGAGTTGAGAATCACTGCTTTACAGAGTTTGAAAAAAAAAAAGCAGTCATATTTCTTTAAAAGCAAATTAAGCTGAATAAAATATAGCATTTGATATATAGCAAGCCTATTCTTTCTCTGCCTAAATTACTATTCCATATGTAGCAAAATATTTGGTTTTGTTTACTCAGGAGTAATAGATGTGAAAAATACCAAACAAAATGCCTCAAAGGACTTAAGGCACAGCAATGTTCATGAGAATTTTAAAATGCAAACAATTAATCAAGACTGTGGCACCAGGACAGAATATCTCAATGACTCCACAATCTCATGTGTTCTGCATTTTAAAGCCCTTACAACTAACCTTGTTTAAGAACCAAAGTGAGCAGAGAACCGGTCCACTTAGATATGATAGACAGAGCGAGGGATAGATAGATAGATAGATAGATAGATAGAGAGAGAGAGAGAGAGAGAGAGAGAGAGAGAGAGATTTGTGGAAAGCAATGAGTCCTTAAGTGCTATTTCTTGTCTGATGATCTGACAACTCTGCACTGAAAAAGTTTATCTCCCTGGAGGGCCAACAAAGGCCTGCAGGTGTCCAGAACAGAGAAAGAAACTGTCTGTGCTGACATGTAGGGAAGTTCAAGTGCGCTAACAAACAATTTCAGTGCTCTCCTCCCAGGACGTTGTGTGTGTGTGTGTAGTTGCGAAGGCATTGCCAGCCATTAATTTTATTTCATGGTCAAGTCAGGGGACAGAAGTTGATTCAAGAATACATCTGCATAACACCAAAACATTTCTTGTTTGCCTAAAGTAAAAGTGTCAACATAAGCTATTAAATACTGAACATTTTTAGATTTGCATCCTGTTTTGGGAACCACAGAACTGCAATCATATAGCCTTGAGTGATCAAGCTCTTTAAAATTTCAATCCTCATGCAGCATCTTGAGTGATGCTCACTCTGTGGTATGCCAGGCTTAGGGCAAAAAAAAATTTCCTTTCTTTTGCTCCTTTGGGTCCCACTCGTATCTAATAAAAGCCCAGTCATGTGAATTTTCACTAAATATGCAAAACAAAACAGAAATTGACTGAACACTCAGTGTGGCCCATCTCCCTTTAGGTACTGTTTTGGAAAATACTTGTTTATTCAGCTGAGGGACTCCTTCGGTGAAGGAGAATTTGGCTCCGTTAACTGGTTAACTGTACACAAGAAATGTTTCAGTGAGAGAATTAATTATGTAAATTAAACAAACATAGTTATTCTTTAATCCACGAGAATTTCTTTCCTGATTTAATGTCCTCATCACATTTTCTGGCTTGCTAAGGGAGCAAGATGATTAAATATGGGAGTGCTAGCGTGAGAGAATGAATAATGAAGACGTGTGATTGACAAAGCTTGGCTTAATATAAATCACACAGCTTTTAGACTTGGCCCATTAGACAGCATCTTTAATGAGCAGGATTAGCAAGCTTTTACCCCATTGGTAACCCGCCGACCTGCGCGGTTAATTCGCCTATAGCAATTTATGTTGGTATTGCTAACCATGGAGCCACTATATCCTCTTCAAAAATCCAAAATCAATGCAATGCATCGATTTTTTTTTCATTTAGTCTGATGTCGGACCTCAAAGTGAGGGGTTTCTAAATTCCCAGTTGGAGCGCCGACCAAATTAATAAAAAAAAAAAAAAAACACTAAGGCGGAAATGCAAAGGAATAAGAGTGTTTTTGGTAAATGGATTGAGGTGAGGGTTATGGATCCCTCTGTGATGATCCAGCGCAAAATGCGTCATGCCCCACAAATCAACTTGACAAGGACTCCCTGTTGCCTTCTCCCAACCTACCAGCGACAGGGGTGGAGGCTGCAACAGGATGACACCATAGAAACATAAATAGCCCTGCCTGCAGGCGTGGCATGTGAGTGGGAATTGTCCCAGAGATGCAGGAATGAGAGATGTGCCACGGTCCTCGTCGTGAACGCCCGCAGGAAGCACAAGTGGTCGAACAAGCCACACCACGCTTTGCCGTGACAAAGACTGCGGTATTCATGTCTAGCCAAGTGACAGAGTAATGTTGCTATCACCTGCAGCAGAAAGGTATGGTTACACGCGGTAGGCGGTGGAGGTTGCGCTCTCGGGCCAAAAGGCGAAGAGAGTCCTTGGATGGTAGATCGCAGCGTGTTGACACCAGAGGTCCCGCAACAGTTGTCACGAGATCAGCAGAGGCTTTAACCTTGGCAACTCCTTTAGATTCCATTTCAGTACCGCTCACATTCCCTCACACAGTGTGAAAACAGAGGCTTTCCTCGTACAGGCGCGACGCATGCCACACACAGAGACAAGTTTACAAATAGACAAAAAAAAAAAAAAAAAAAACCCGACTGCAAAGAGAGATGATATTCGCTGATAAAATCACGCGTGCACTGAATAGCAATGAGGCATGTGGCATGTGAGGTGGAGGGGTAGTGTGCATTTTCACATGTTTACATGGTAACAGCACATACTAGTTCAGTTAAATGGAGCGAGCAAGAGAACATCCATATTTGGATAGCTGTGTTCTCAACAGGGGTACGTACACACACACACACACACACACACACACACACACTCACTAACACATACACACTTACTAGTCCTTGCAGTTGCTGCATTGAATACATACAATGAAGTCATGATATATGTTTCAGTAAGAGAAGGGTCTAAATGCAGGACCTTTTAAAAGTATGATGACCTTGCAAAGAGATCTAAATGATCTCTCTGTGATTAAAATAGAAAATATGTTCGGGATCAGGCATCTTGTCTAGAACCTAAAAGAGATTAAACAATAAACAAGCTTCAGTAAGAGGGAACAGTGTCACTGATGGAGAATCCATTCCAAGTATCCTCAGCCATATCTCTACACATACACTAAGCAGCACAAAGATGTCACATTTCTGTTTGACAATTTGCGTCTGTCTTCTGTTCCATGGCGTACAAACACATCCGCCCCCTGGCCAATCAGAACGCTCTCCTCATCTGAGTTTCCTCTAATGAGAGAATTCATTAGCATCCTTCTCCTCTACCTTCTCACTCACAGGTGTTTCCGTGACAGTGTGATTCTGAAAATTGGAGCATTAGTTCTGGTTTCCCCCAAACCCCCCAGGGAAAGCCATGCTTCCACATTTAGAGATACTCAGAGAGAGAGAGAGAGAAAGAGGAGACACAGAAACATACATATATATTATGTATATATGTATATGTGTGTGTGTGTGTGTGTGTGTATATATATATATATATATAATGTATCCTGATTCACAAACTATACCAAAGTTGTGTGGAACTGCACCTTGCCTTCATATACTATAATTGTTCCCACTAAAATGTGCTTGAAGTATATAGCTCTGTTGGCAGGCTTCAAGCTTATCCATTTAGACAGCGGAGGAATAGTTTCAAAATGAGGTAAGCTATCTAGAGATTAGGTTACTGTGCTTATCTTTGAGTCTGTACTAATGTGGTTACACCACCATGTTTTGGGGCAAGAGGAGATTTGCAGAGATCTTTTTACAGCCCTGACCAGTTACAGTTGATAAGGGAGGCACACAGGAAATCACCCAGGAAAGCCAGCAGACCCCATTACAAAGGAATTACTGTGACTCAGTTCTCTCTCCAGTCTATACGGCCAACCGACAGGAGACTCGCCAGTGCAAATATTCAGACGCCTTGCTTCAATTCCTCTGATACCCATTTCATATTCGTTAGTGTATTATTCTAGGATGCTATTGGCAGTGCTCCCCACAATTAAATAGGAATTTATTTGATTGAAAGCCTGTGTTGTGTATAGCTATTGAATACTGAGATGATTAAAATTCATCCAACTGAAATATCCAATTAGGGGTTCTGGCCATGGAGCATATGAAATTACAGAGTACTATATAGTGGTCATTTATTCTAGTGGAAATGCTTTACCTGTCTGGTATGCGACTAAGAGCATTTGTTTAGCAGATGCATATTGGCAAGGTTTAGATTTATTTATTAGTGTTTAAGTGTTATCAGTTACAAGAGACAAAGATCAAATGCTTTTCCTCCTCACACACAAATAGTTTTACAGAAATGCATGTGAAAATTTAGGAAAGCAGGCATAACTGAGACGCAACACTGGCTGGTGACGGCGAATGAGTAATACACGTTCTGATCTTGCGACCGCAGGGGAAGACCGGCCACGCTCTTGTCTTTTGATAATGCACTAACACTTGACATGTGGTGTAGAGTGGGAGTGTTGCTGCTCCTCCTACACATTTTCTTCATCATCAGGTACTTCCTCAGGCCTGTAAGCAAAAATCCATTATAACATCCACCTCTGCTGTCACATGTTTGGGCCAGAAAGAGATTCCAGTACGACCGTCAACACAAGTTTCTTTCTTTCTTTTTTTTTTTTTTTTGCCTCTACCGGACAAATTACCCGCAGCGCAACGTCGTCCGTTGTAATCGATACGAAACTGGAACCGCAAGCCGCATGCAATGCGCAACTGTAAAGCGGCCCTGTCGCGGCGCGCTAACGCACAGTAGATTGCATCAGGGAACTTAAGCAGCGCACTGCTGAGGTACGTACGAAGACAAGGATTGATTGCTTTTCCCCCCCCCGGTGACGCGCGCAGCGTTTGACGGGACCCCGGCAGTTCTCGTCATCTTTCACTCACGATAAAGACGAAAAAGGGGATCTCATCCCGTCAGCGCCTTGTCCATGGGACATGCCACCTTCAGCCATCCACAGACCACTGGGCATTGTGCTCCGTCCGTGGCTTTCCATTATGTAATGTCTCCACTGCGAGCAGATTGGCGCCTTTCGCTGGCCTTGCTTTCCAGTTTCCTGGGAAGCAGTAATTACTGTCAAGAGCAAATTTGTTGTTGTTAATGAGCCTACATGCTGTAGCAGTAGGGTAAAAAAAGAACAGATGTGCCTTAGCTGGCCAGTTTAGATAGGAGAGATATACTCATCTATTCAGAATACATCAGTGTGTCACAGCCTGCTCTCTGTGTGTGCTGTTATATACTGTCAATGCTTCAAAAGGACTAGAAAGCACCTTATCAGAGCAAGTGAAGAGGACAGCTCTCCATTCACAAATGTAAACGGCCTGTTTTCAGGGACAAACCTTCATAAAAAAAAAAAAAGAAAAGGGAGAAATGTGGTGCTTTGTGAGATACGTTAGTTATTTTAAAAACTGAGATCAAGTGCATGCTCAAATTTACAAGTGTAGTAGAAAAACGAATATTTTGTTTTTTGTTTGAAACTAACAATTATGTTTAGAAGACTACATGCTAGAGACTCCTGTACTCAGTTTAATTTTTTTCTTTTCCAATCTAATTTGAGAGGGGGGGGGAGAGAAATATCTCATGTCTCATGTCTCTCTTAAAGCCTCATTTCCTGGATCAATCTATTTCCCATCTGAAGGATTCTTATACTCCATTCACACTCTGCTCTACTCCATTGCCATTTCACAGCAGAGGGAAATAATATTTACCTGATTAGCCACACTGTTCCTTTAGAATCTCTGAAATGTATACTTATTGTACAGCAGCCCAAGAGGCTTACTAAGGATTTAGTTTAGAAAGGCAAAGTAAAACTAGAAACAGCACAATGCAGAGGCACATAAGAAAACGTATATGTGATTTAGGGTACTGTGATTAATGCAATGAATCCAATACAGTAAGATGTAGACAAATCAGGAGCATTAAGTAAAATGATAAGGTGCTATTCTTAGCATCAAATTCATCAGTTCTGCCCTCCATGATTACAATCTCGTGTAGCACAGATGATGCAATACCTAATCTAATAGCAAAACTGCGCTTCGTCACATATAAATGCCTTTATGAGATTACTATTGGCATTCAGTTTGAAACAAGTTTGGCAAAGAATAGTTATTCATATTTCACAGAATTTCAGAATCGTATGATACTTGCGAACCTGTAAGTAGGCTATACATTTAAGCTGGGTAATGAACCTTCAGTACCAAAACCCTCTTTTCTGTTATCTATGATTATTCTATTAAACTGAGACTGAACCAAATGTGCTCACCTCCAATGTCTGTCTGTCTATATGGCTCTCATTTATTTAGAAATCCTGTCTTTGAATTTCAGGGAAAGAGACAAAAAAGTTTCTGAAAGTGTGTATTATTGTTTTATATTCTAGCAAATGCAATTTTTAAATGTTTGTGTGTACTTCTGAAACTGAGATTGAAATATTGAAGCTTTTTTTATTTTTTTCAATTTTGTCATGTCTCTCTAACACAAAATGAGATTGTTGCTTTCCATCTGTTAGTCCCTTAGATTTTCAGCAAGCTTCTCCTCACAATCAGAAATGTTGCCATCTCTTCACCTGAACTAAAACTCCAAACCAATTCATCAGATTGCAGTGTGCGTCATTGCAGATTAGAACAACAGAGAGCAATCTCTACTCTTGGGCAACAGAATGCAAGCGCTGGATTACAATAAAACCATTCTGATCTCTCAGATAGAAGACTCCTCCCTAAAAATATGGGGGCTTATGAAGGCATGCTGGACCAGAGACTGAAACACTATCTAACTGTTGCATCTGACCTTCATTATTATATGAATTTAGAGATTTATGGTGCCATTGTCTTTCTAATGGCAAAATATAAAATTCTATTTACTGATAAAAGTATGTATATTACATTCATCTGTCTATGGTGTGTTACTTTGTAACTACTTTGTTTATAGGAAGCAGTTACTATGTAGTGATTTTATTACGGAAAGGAAAATGACCTCCTTAATTACGTTCTATATACGGACAGCATTTCCATTGGTACGAATGCTGGATTAATAAAAGTGATGCAACTACTGAGAAATGTTTTTACTGGCGTAGTAAATAATTACTGAGGCTGACCAGAATTTAAGGAGCAATCAAACGAACGTAAAACAAAAACAATTTGAAAGACAGGACCACATTACCTCAAAACAATCTTTTTTTTTTTTTTTTCTTTAATCCATAGTGCTTGTTTGAAGTTAAAACAGCGAGAGATTTGTATTTTTTTTCTCGTACTGTGTCTCCTTTCAGAGGACCAGGCATGTGACGTGTGCGGATTGGGCAGAGCGCGTGGGAACTGAGCCGTCCAACCACGAGATGCCCGTGACCTGTGTGAGAGTCCAGTCCTTGAAACATCTGGCCACAGGGGAGGTAAGCAGATTAATTGAAAGATTTGGATTTCTCTTGTTCAGCCCTGTTAAAGGCAAGGTTCCTCCTCCTGCTCAGTCTAAGACCAAGGAAGGGAAAAAAAAAAAAGAAAAAAAAAAATAGTAATGCCGTAAAATCGTTTACGGGAGCTGCTCCCTCAGCATGCGCAAATTCCCTATCTGACTCCACACGAGAAGCCGAGATTTACTGTCGCACTTCAAGGAAAAACAACACGTCAGTGGAAATATGGGCGACTAGATAAGCTAAACAAAAAAGTCATCGGCCTCACAAATCATGTTCGGTGAAAAGCCAGAATGGAATGAAAACTAACTGAGAAAACTAGCTGAATCTACCATCTTTGGTTCAGAAGGACTGCCATGCAAACTGTGAAGTGTGACGTCTCATAAAGCATTATTTCGGGCGCATTGATCATAGGAGTGAATGGCCGTCCTTGGAACCTTGAAAGGACATTTCAGTGTCACATTTCCATAGGCTGAAGTCTCAGGTGCATGAACAGCGACAAGGCTCAGCTGATAGTTACGGGTGCAGTGGGACCATGTAGGGGGCTTGGGGGGGTGTTCTGTGCTGCAGTAATGAGCAGAGGGGATGGGAATTCTCCTTTGAAGGTGAGATCTCAAGGTGGCCTTCCATGTCTTTGCATGATTGTTTGTTCTGAACCCCTCCAGGAAAACACAGTACACAGTACACATACACACATTAACACACAGATACATAGGTGCAAACAAATACACATTCACAAATGTACACACAAACACACACACACATACACATTATCAGTTATATCTGAAAAAAAAGAAAAACCTTAAAAACAATATAAACAAATTATAAAATTAACTAGGAGTATCACACAGGCAATTTGTTGAATCGTTTTCGTTGTGCACACGGAAAACTCGTTTGTTCAGAAGGGTCACACAAACACAAGCACACACGAACATGGCCACAAGCAATATAATGGGGCTGTCTGATCTATTGTATTGATCAGCTGTAAGCTGCTGAAAAGCCCTATAGAGACCACAGCATCACATAAAAGACAACATTACAGCTTATCAGTTCCGCCCAAACACAAGGTCACCTTAGCTTTACAACATTTTACCGCGGCCAGGCCTGTTACAATTAGCTGGATTGGCAGGGAGATAAAGGTTCCGGTGTGTGTGGCAAGGTTGAATACAGTAGGCCGTGATTTAACGCCTAGAGCTGGATTAGCTGGTACATGGGCCACCAGCCACCATGCTCTAAAAGCCAGCACTTAGCTAGCGTTGGCCGGGGTCACAGACCTCTTTCACTCAAAATAAACAGCTCTTTGGCATTTAAGGACACAAGCTAGCACTGGACTGGATTTGGGCAGCTAAGACAAAACGTCCACCTGCTCTTTGGATGTCGTCCTGTATGCGTAAAAAAAACATAATGAAATGACTTCCTGTCTTCGCGTCTGTCCAATTTTACAGATTCCTACCTACGTGTAACAGCTTCCCGTTTGCGAGATAGCAAATCAGTCTTGTTCTCCCTTCTGTCCCCATTCTTTCTTTTTTTTTTTCGGTTAGCAGACCTCCCATTTGGATGAATAGGGAATGACCCATCGAAGAAAATATCATTACCATAAGAAGAGGAAGGACACACACACACACACACACACACATAAAACGTTATGTCCCACAGAATATAAATATCAAGATGAGCACGGCTGCTGTATTAAGGGACTGCCATTACAAGGCAGACAAAAGTTATGATATGCTTGAACAAATAGATGTTGTTTTGACCTCCTTTGACTCCCCCTCTGTCTCTTGATGAAAAAAAAAAAAAACACACACCTTTCACCTCGAACGCCCTATAAAAGTTTTTGTTCCAAAAGTACAAAAAAACAAACAAACTTCTGCGTAGAAACTCTTATTAAAAGATATCAAATGAGGTCATTTCATTACATCTACGTAAAACTTTAAACAACTTTCTCTTTTATGTTATCTTTGGTTTTTTTTCTTTGCCAGAGTAAACACTAGAGTATGCACTAGCTGAGAACAGCAAGTTGCTGTGTGCATACTGGATCTGTTAGCATAACACACAGTGATATTGCTTTTGGAGCAAAGGAATGGCTTTTTCTCTTAGATATTTATGGTCTTTGAGAGCCTCCTTCCTTTCCTTTAATCTTGCAGTTTAACAAGCCTATGTCCATATGGCCTATATTAATTTACATTTATATAATTAAAACTATTCTGATGCAGAAGATAAACAATGTTTTCGCGAAGTCATAAATCTAATTGGCTACATTTAGGTCAGCATTATTTAGGGCAATTGCCTTCAAGTAGAAGTGACTTGTTATATAAAATGCAAATTATTACACCAGGGCATTGTTAAGGTAATGAACAATCACTGACAGTTTGTAATTAGTCTCCGGAAAGATCAAACAAACAGACAGCTGGTTAACAAGCCCATTTCATAACATTTAAACATATGCCACACATGTCTGCTGCATCCACTGTGGTCCCAAATAGGTTTGATGATTTGCTGAAATGTGTTACTCTGTGGTTTGGTCACTATGGTAAGTTACACTAATTATAACAGAGCTACAGTATCCAATCAGGTAATCAGAGCAAACGCGTCTATTGAACGAAAGCTTGATCCATCCATTTTCTATCACCTCTGAGGCAAGATGATAGTCTCCATCAAGTCAAAGTCCAGCCGAGTTTATAATTAGAAAATCATCCCAAGGAGATGAAGGCTGAAGTGTTTCTGGAAAACCCCGCTTGCACTTTGCCCTTAATGGAAGAAAACGCTCAGCAAAGGAGCGACAGGACGCCTTGATCAATACCGCAGCTATTTATAGAACAGTGACATGACTGGGGTATTGAATTTTCCACTGCTTTTAATGGGGATGTCTTCTGTTTTAAGAGGGCACGCATATCAAAAGTTTGTGGCTAAATCCAAAGCAATGTTACGAGAAAATGTTCCCAGATAAAAAAAAATTGGCATAATGCCATGATTGCCATAAAACCATCAAAAAAAAAAAAAGTAAAATCTTTCAGTGCGAAAGACATAATTGCTAACCTCACAAAGATCTGGGAAATCCTCCAAACAGAGGCAACTCCAGGCGACTCCCGTTACAGAGGCATTGGTTCATAAGAACCCCATGTGGTGAATAGCACACAGTCTTTGAAAGGCCACCATGGGAGAAGTATGTGATTCTGCCCCACTGCAGCAGTGGCCAGAGCCCATGCAGAGAGGACATGAAAAGACAAGTCAACTGTGTGAGCAGGCACAGACCAGAATAGATCCCGACATTCACATCCAGGTAATTCAAAACTAACTCAGTAACAGCCAGGGGGAGAGGACAAAGATAAATGAAATGAAGCATATTGGCATCTGAGTGGGGGGGGGGGGGGGGTGTTCAGGTGTTCCCCTGAGCTAGAGAGGGATGGGAAAGAGCGAGAGACGGACGAGAAGAGAGAGCGACAGGCTAATGAGGAGGGAAATATCTGTGAGGTACAGGTCTGTGTGAATCTTCTAAGGTCTACCCCAGTCACCATACCACTGTCTAGCTAGTGTCTCAGTATACATATAATGTATGCTATTCATTATGCCTACTTGCTTTCCTGCCTGTCTCTCAGTGCCCCTTTGCCTTTGCTGTGTACATATTATAGTTCCAGTCTGCTGTGTGTTAACCAAACTCATGAAGAGAGAACAAGGGCAGAAGCGTCTGAATGAGGTTGAGAAAGATGAGTGTTTTGATGAACTGCCGCTATATACCTCAGAGCAGAAATAGGGTCATACTCACACAGGAGCGTGATGTGAAATCACAGTAATTTTCCTGCCTCGTCAATGATATGAGAAGGCTTAGTGCGTGTGTGTGTGTGTGTGTGTATGTGTGTGTGCATCCTTCTAGCCTCAGTTCAGCACCTAAGACTGCAAATAAGGCTGGGAATAATGAATTCCAGGGTGTCACCACTGGGCTAGCAGAACATGACTGCCAGATAGCTGTTTGCTATTAGAACACAGCATGTGGAGTGCCATTTACACTGCCTCATTGAGTTTTATTCTCAATGGCCCTCAAGAACTTTTCACCTAGAAAAGTTGGCCTATAGAAATGCGACATTAAATTCATGGTCTGTACCGGAATTACAAGTAACAGCCTGTGTTTTAAAGCTTAACAATACACTTTCAAAACATGATGGCATACTTAGATATGACATTTTTACCAGCCCATGAAATGATTCATTCTTCCTTCTCTTCATTGCATTCCCTGAGAATAGTTATAAAACTGTGTGAAAATGGATCCGTCGACTGCTGTCCAAACAACCAATAATTCAAAGAAAAGACCCTGTATTGTTCATATATGTAACCTTGACATCTTACACAACAAAATGGTATTGTTTGTCCCCTTTTCACTGTCGTGCGGAAGTACATCTCCTTAGAAAGGCTTTTTTTTAACAGGACAACATTCAATCATAACAAAGATGGTCGGTCCCTGTCCATCAGGTTGGAGTTATGGATCACGATTCAAAGGTCTGGCTTGAGGAAACATGAAAAATAATAGTAGTAATAAAAAAAACAGCTTGTGTACACCAGCCCAGGGTCCTGTGTTCTCACATGCTTCGCTCTGAAAGTGACACCTGAAGGTCAACACTGAATCTATTTTCCCATGGACCATGACCTCATCCCCACAACCTCAGTTTTCCCTGGGAGGGAGAGCAATCATCTTAATGAGTGGCTGCAGCACTTCCACTGCCACAGAGAGAGAGAGAGAGGGGGGGGGGGGGGGGAGAGGGAGAGAGAGAGAGAAGAAGAAGAAGAAGCAGAAGAAGAAGAAGAAGAAGAAGAAGAAGAAGAAAAAGAATACACCTCTATAATACACGTATATCCTCACATGGAGCCCGATGAACAAGAAGAGCGGGAAAGCGGCTGGTGAGAAGGAGAGGGACTGACTGCATCACACATACTGAGGCAAACTGACTGTTCTGGAGATGTGTATAAAAGAACAACCTTAATCTTGTGATTAAACTTGTCATGATTCAGCAGAGGAACCAGAATTATGTGGATAAATGGAAGTCCTTATGGCCAATTTATGTGACTGAATGAGGCAGCCATCAGAATAATGTGGAGAACAGACTATGTGGCACTTTTTTTTTCTTTTTTTTCCAAGTGTCCTCCAGCACGGGGACTCGGACACTGTGGCTCCCATGTGGTTCTTTTCCAAACAGCCCTGGGTCCATTTCTGTGCTGAATGAGACAGACCACACAGCTCTGAATAGCACTACATGTCATATTAGTATTGTGCTTTTATAGCAGCGTATTCATTATTCAAATTTAAACTGTACCTCTGACAAACACAATATCCATAATCGCTCCCTCCCATCGCAGCCACAATGCACAACAACTTCCACAAAAAATTACTCGAACTGAAAACAGAGCACGCTTCACTTTTTGTCGAACCGACGCGGAGGGCTCTCAGATGCTGTAGCGCACGGCATAAATAAAATGCAAAAATAAATAACGGAATCGATTAGGGGGGCCGATCGATAGGCGGCGGAATTAGAAACTTGGCTGACACAAGTAGTTCCCTTCAGTCCTGGCACACTGTTTCCATCAAACTTTGTTCGTGCTACTTGACACTGAAGTGGTGGGAGCAGCTACAGGCCAGAATTTATGAAGTGCAATCTGCAGATAAAGGCACTCAGGGTAACGCGGGGGGGGGGGGGGGGGAGTTCCATCTGTTTGCATGCCCTTTACCGCTCACCTCACACACTTCTACAGTCTCTAACGAAACAAGGGCTCACCGTACCTATCGTGGCACGGCCACGCTATAAGCGTGGAGAGCGAAGCCGGGGGGAAAGAAACGGAGGATCAGAGAGAGCTATCGAACCTTTTTACGCCTTTCATCTTCAGATTGCTGAGTTCACAAGCAGTTTAGGTCAGTGTCCAAATGATCGTGGTGGACTTGCGCGCATCTGGTGCAGGAGTCCACAAAGCCTAATCAATAAGCATTTGCAAGTTTTTCGCAGGCCGGTTTGAGGATGTTTGTATGAAACGCGTCAGCGGTCCGTTGGTTTGGATTGAAATTCAGAACATGGGCTCAGTGCTCATTTAGGATAACCAGCTTCATCATTTCTGCAAACTGACTAATTGAACCTCGTTTAAAAGGAATGTTGACGACCAAATGGTGTAAGCAGCTGTGCATTAATGTAATATAATCACAGATCAAACTCATGAAGCATTACGGCATTAAATTTGATATGTCAAGGTCCTTAAGATTGTATTTACCGTTATTTTATCATGACTGAACTACTTATATATATATATATATGTGTGTGTGTGTGTGTGTGTGTGTATATATATGTGTGTGTGTGTATTAGCAGCGCAGTAAACGTGGGTGATAAGTTATTTAAATTCAGTAAATGTTAACAAGTTTGTTGGATGATAATTAATTTCAGCAGTTATACAATTTCAAAAGAAGTTCCTTACACAGAGATTAAACATTTTCTCAGAATGAATTTATGTTCATTGAGTCGTGCATTTGATCTATGGTAGGAGATGCATTGTTCCAATCCTGTGCATAATAGTATATCATGCAAGTCTCTAAGGAGCTTAAAGTATTGTTTCCTACTTTCATTAAATATCTCTGTCTGTGGGATGCCTCCACTGAACATCTGCTCAGACTGTAGCTTAAACATTACGTACAAGGAGCACACACACACACACACACACACACATTTTCATTTGTCAACAATTGATAAACCCTCCCTAAATCCATACTCACCCATCAAAATAAGTCTATGATTTCTTGTATTTAATTTTTGTTCAATATTATCTTATGGATATGGTAGTTCTTAGGACTTGCTAGTTGATGTATGTAAACCGGGTAAGCTTTTTCAATGCCCTTTAACTGACTGTCTGTTTGGGCTCTATTTTCCAGTCTCTAGTCATTTGGTTTCTCCAGCACAGCTCCTTCCTACCAAAGATGCTGTGTGCCACAGAGTGTATCTATGGATATGTATGCATAGCAACAGTTGCCTGGAGCTACAATGGCTAAGAATAACTCAACTTGGAGCAAGGGCCACAGAAAATCATTCACAAGAACCTTGGCTCTCTGCTTAATGACTTTGCTGGGAAAATCGTATTACATTAAATGAAACCCTTTAAATTTGCACAGTGATTATTTCATGACACGGTTATTAACAACAACATAGTGCAACAAATTAATCACAATTTAGAATGAATTATTCCAAAGTATGACCACTCATTTCACGACGTGACCAAAATTAGATGCATTTTAATTAATACCTTGAACCATTTTAATAACAGTGAGCACCAAATACGCACTGAGATGAAAGGGCATTTGTTCAAAGGAGCTCTTGGGTTAGGCAAAGTATTGTGTTTTCAAATATCAAATCCATACAACTTGTCCTGTCTTCACTGATTTTTATCTCAAGTGAAGGGAAGACATGAGGTAAAAGAGATTTTGGACAGACCTACTGTAATATTGCATAGTCAGAGCTTGCTCAGTTTACAGCCTTCAGCTTTCAAATTGACATCTGCCTCAGGTTACCAAACCAGCAGCAATATACATAATTATACTGATGACTAAAACACCGCATCACTAAAAAACGCAGCATGTTATACGGATAAGGGGCATTCCTCTTGTAAAAGGCTTCATGTTAATGTCAAACGTTATCTGAACGAATTGCAACAAATTGCACGGTTTTGCAAAGTGATATCATTATTGTTAGATCTTCAGAAAAAAAAAGAAAGAAAGAAAGAAAGACAATGCCTGGAAAGATAATCCATTGTAAAGATCTGAGAACCTAGAGACTGCATTTGGACACAGTGGTCATGCTGCTGAAGGACCAGTAAATTACACAATGTTCAGAGAAATCAGCAAGGGGGAGAGGAGAGAAAAGAACATTATTATGGAGAAAGTCCTCTACACTGCAAGAAAACAATCTTAGTGCAAAGGAAGCAGCTCTTATTCCATGTTTTAGTAATGTAATGGAAGTTAAAATATATGAAAATATATTCTGTCCACTTTGAAGCCCAATAAAACCGTTTCTATGCAAAATCGGCGCATCCTCCTTCCATACTTGTCACGAAAGCCCTTTGAAACAATATGTCTAATATCATATTTATATTTGATTGCATACATTATATTTTGATAAACCGTCTCTCATTGTGACTGCATATGACAATAATAATAATAATAATAATAATAATAATAATAATAATAATAATAATATTAATAATAATAATAACAATAATAATAATGATGATGATGATGTAAAACATGATTCCTGCTCTGCAGTCTGCCCGTATTGTTGTTCCCAAAGGGTTTGACCGCAACACTGCCATATCTTTTGAACCCACCTCAGCTTTAACTACCTCATTTCTCACGCAGAAGCTCCAGTCACCTGAGACTTCCTAGGGCACATGCGCTGCTATCAATAGACCGTGTCTCTGTGTCTTTGCGGTGGAGCTGACACCAGCTCTTCCCCTTTTGCTCTCGCCTGGGAGCAGCAATTAGAGGTGTATTAGTCGAGCGCCGTGACCCCCCTGAACCCAGCTGCGAGGAGAACAGGGACACGTCACAGGGGTGAAACACGGATGGAGGACGACTCTTCTCCTTACGCGGCCTTCGTGGTCCTGGCCTGAAGTCACATGTGCTGTTTAAAAGGCAGTTCGCCGGTGGCCTCGGCCTAAAAAAAAACCCTGAATCATGCCATTGGTCAAGGTGTGAGTTATGATTTTGGCTGACATCCATCGTTGTTTATAGCCTTAATTTAATGGATTTCTTTTTTTTGGCAGTGGGAGGGGCGTAAATCCATTGGAGAAAACAGGAATAATTACCTTGAAAGGTTGTCGTGAATGTCCCTGTTCTCTCGCTTTGTAAGCATCAAAACAAAGGGCAGTTACAAGCTGGTACCACTGAGAAATGTCAAAGACCATAAGTTACAGTTGAGTGCTGCGGATGTTTGGAAGTAAAATATTCCTGCTCAGGGGAAACTTTTAAATGATCCAAGGTGAAAAGTTATTGACTTTAAATTAGCGCGCTATTATTGTGGGCACGGCAGTTCATTTTGATCTCCTCAGACACAAGAGTAAGCTTTCTTTGGGCAGGTTAGGGATGATAAGCCTATCAAGAGATAATTAAAGGCAAGAGCCTTTCCGGCCTTGGTGGCCTCTCCCCTGTCTGAGCGGTCTCTGCTTCACAGCACCTTTAGAAACCTGTGTTCGTTCTGTTTGCACGCCCGTGTATGCCTTCCCAGCACTTTGCCCAGAGCTTTTACCAACAAGCCACCTTCGAAAACCAAACCCGCTTGTCAACTTTATTAATGGCTTCACATCCGAATGGAACCTGATTAAAATTAGGTGAAGGTTGTTATTATAGTAGACTCTGCCTTCAAAATATGCTTACCTGCGCCGTGCAAGGAGAGCTCATGGCCATACATCAACACACCTTTATGTGTTTATCCATGGAAGCCCTTCAAACTTATACTTCATCACCTGTCACACAGTTAGGTTGCATGTTAACATATTACCCTTGGCGGTGCACAGATAAACACAGAAGGGTCCTTGGAGGCTCTTGATAAACCAGGCTCGAAGGAAATGAAGAGAGTCAACGACGCATATTCAGATATTTATGAACGCTCTCTTGCTCTGACTGGGGCTTTTGCTGTACGATATAAAGTGGAAGCTCTTCTCTGCTTTTGGTGAGCCGCTAAAGAACTTGACAGAAAAGCTGCTGGCTGCTCCACGCCCACTCTCCACCTCTTCATTTACATATTCCCCCCACATTAAGAACTCAAATTAAATTTTCATTCTGCAGAACCCAGGGTTATGTAAGCAAAGACATGCAGTTTCAGCGAGACCCCCTTGATAAAAAAAAAAAAAAAAGGATACGTTTCACTAGGCACACAGCAAACAACAATCTCAAGCATAGTGCACTCATGCCTTTGGCCACTGGCTGCACAAAATGTTTACTTTTTCTAACCAGTGTTGAAGCTTTGATTTCAGGGTCCACTGCAAATGGGAATTAATGAGCAATTCACTTCAATGAATAAAGTGAAAAATGCTGACAGAGATGCACCAGATCACACTGCTCTGCATTCAGATAACATGGGAGTTACCACACTGTATTTATTTTTATTTTATTTTTCCTTAAGTCTACATACACTAAAGCGCAGCTATAATTTCTTCTTTGAGCATGTTGAGATCACCGTATACAGCACACATATGGAGTGATTAGCTCGCGACTCTGAATATAGCATTGCCATGGTAACTGGCCATCTCAGAATCTTTGTTTTCCTCTTACCGAATCTGTCAATTGACCCTACTTCTTCAGGCTGACTCGACCTGAGTTAAATGTCACATTGCACAAATGACTGTGCTCCACTATAGAAGAGTTACATGAGAGATCTTGTTAATCTGACGTTTTCAGAAAACCGTGTTTATTGTGAATTATAAGAGTCAGATGAAGTGAGTCTCTACCCATGCAAGACATTTCTACTTCAGTAATTTCAACTCCTACTCATTTCACAAGCGGCCACACTAGCCAGCAGGTTGGAGATAGACGGCCTGTAAAATGCTTTATTACCTCAGTGATCTGTATGAGTTGCTGAAATGTATTTCTCATTACTTGTCAGCTAACTGCATTTCACTTTAATGCCAAAGCAATAATGTTATATTGACTGACACATGCCTGTCGCTGTATTCTTTTCCAATATTCCAACTAAACTACTCTGAAACTAATTACATCACCGAGACAAGCCTTAATTAGAATTATATGATCCGTTCCGATTCATTTAAAACCCGCTTAATATGAAATAGATAAGACCACCCAAATTTATTATCAGCGCTAATTTCACATGACATCTGATGGAGCTGGGCTGCCCCTTTGCCTTTAGGGTGATTCAGCCAATCATGAATTCTATTACGTAAGTTTTGAGGTCTTTCTGTTGGGACACTGGAAAATTCTTCAAGAAGGAAAATACAATTCTTTCAAAGGTCAAGAGGGTGAAAATGTGTTCCACACACTGTGTTCTATAACTTCCTATAAAAGTTTGGCGATGTTTAGATTTGGTGACTAAGGAGGACACTGAAAGAGTTTGACTTTACTTTGGTGGTCATGAAACTGCGCAGTGTGCTGTGTGAGGGCGTTATTGTCTTGAGGAAACAACGTTTGCAGCTGGTTGCCTAAAATGGCATTGTATACTTTAGCCTTAATTCTATAGTGCAGAGTAATACACAGATCCATTGACTCTTGAGAGATGGCTGCCAATACCATAACGGGTCCACCGCCACACTTGGAAACAGGCAGTATGGGCATAGGGTTTCCTTTGGCTTTCACCAAACATAATTCAATACTGGGAATAATGGAAATGGAAAAAATGTATTGGAAAAGAACTTATTGCACCATATCATTTTCTGGCGTTACTCTGAAGTCTGGCTTTTCCTCCCTTCGACTAGCAGTCACTAGGTAACCACACGAAATCACTGCACCATCTTGATATCAACTGCGTGCTTCCTCTGAAACATGTGAAGCCAGTCACTATATCTTTTTTCATACTATGAGCGAGCAAAGAGGAGAGCAATGACAGCACAACAGTTCCTGCAATTATGTAGGGACCTTACTGCCAGTGAATACTGGCCAGCATTGAGAGGGAGAATAATGCTAGCCAACACGCTCACTTACAGAAACATGACCATTTTTGTTCCCCTGGACCTCAGCCACAATCAGTAAGTGTGGTACAGCTGGGATTCAAACCATGAATAGCACATCTGCACTGTGGGAACAGTGCCGTAACAGGGAATGCCATTTGAATGCAGTGCCACTTGCCTTGTGTCCAAGTGTCCTTTCCTCTAAACTTTGATTAGAAAGCACTATTCATCTTTGCTAATATGCTTTCCCATTCGACACATTAACTTATTTTGTTGTTTATGTGACTGGCGCGACAATAATTCAGGTGCCAGCTCTGAACTCTATCAAAATCTGTATGTCTGGCATGTTGCTTTACAGACTCACACGACAAAACTTTTAAGATCATGTTTACAGAAGCAATATATCAGTAATGGGCATTGTAATTAATCTGAAACACAACCCTCCATTATCACAGCTGAATGAGCTAATCAAGGCTATGATGATACGTCGATCAGTAGAATCAGGTGTGAATGCCACCACTCTACCTGTTCCCCAGGACCTCCCTACTCTGCAAACTTTTGTTTTCAGCCCAGCACTACCACACCTGATCAATTATTCATCAAAGCCTTGATTACCTCAATCAGCGGTGATAATGGAGAGTCAAAACAAAGACAGGGCAGGGCAGAGTGGTCCGCATGACTAGACTACCAGGTATTTCAAAATACGAGTCCTTTTTCATTGTATATTCATTCTGTAAACAGAAATGAGTCTGATAAAACTCCATGACTGATAGGTGATGTGAAGGAAATCAAGGTCCAAATAAGTTCATTTAGTAGCAGAGGAGTGATGGTGAAGACCTAAAGATCCAATTCATTTTTTTTCTTTTTTCTTTTTCTTTTTTTCTCTTTTTTTGAATGTCACAGCTAACATTTTTGAAAATCCTGAAATGGAACATGCGATTATGTCTTTTAAATGAAGACAAACCCATGAGCACTAAAGCTGAATTCTTTCTTAAAGAGGAGATGGAAACCGTTTCTCCATGGCTCTTTCCTGTTTTAATCCTCATTAAGATCCGGCATTCAAAAGCACACCAACACAAATTGCATTTGAGGGACATCAACAACTGCTGCAGTGTTCAGCAGAATCAGAGGTTGGAAGCTGCTCCCTTTGAATCTAAGCTCTTTGTTGAAGTTTTTTTTTTTTTTTTTTGTCTTTAAAAAAATGCTATTAGTAAGATTTTAGTGCCCTCTAACAACTTTGTAGAGACTTCCTGCTCACTTCAAGCAAACACCACACATCAAAAATGTGGTCTAACGAGGCTAATCAACCAGACCATTTATATTTCATTGCCTTTGCAGTGCTGCCACGCAGAAGCCCTGCCGTGGCAACTCCAGCCATGATTCTGCTGCTGAGGCGTTTGGTGCAGGACACCCTGAGAAGTGCAGATACGCACTCAAAGCGCATCGAAGAAGAGGACGCCGCATGGTGCGTGTTATTACGCTATGAATTATGTATACTCTGCACCAGTGAAAGTGGTTTTGAAGGGTGCGGTGGGTGGGAAAGGGTGGTGTAGCAGTAACTGATTAATATGAGTTTTCCTCCGCCCGACATTCTCTTGAGGGATGAGTTTCCTGTGGACGCTGAGGATGAGCAGCTCCTGCCACTTTAACTTTATACGTCCTAAAGTGAACACAGGGCACCCTGCCAGCAAACATCCTTTTATTAACTGTCATTGTTGTCTTTTTCAAGAGGACACCTACCACAGCCCACATCAAAAGCCATGATATGAACTTGGGAGCAGTGTACTTCAGACTATCACTGTGGGAGCTTGTAACGGTGCTTCAACACCATGCAATAAAGCAGGGGAACAACCAACAGAGGGGAGTGGAACACAGACTTCTATTTGGACACACATACACACACACACACACACACACACACACTTCTCTATCTATCTATCTATCTATCTATCTATCTATCTATCTATCTATCTATCTATCTATCTATCTATCTATCATCTGTCTTTAGCTAAGAAGAACAGATCTCTCCACTTGTGGCTTTTAGTGTAATCCAATGAGGCCCACGGTGTCCTCATGAATGCATCAATTCCTTTATGACAGCCTGCTTTTGGGTACATCTCTCTACTCTAAATGGCTATGATAGTCACTGGGCTTCTAATGGCAACTTAGAGGCATAATTTCATATTACAGAGACATTACCATTGTCTTTCCATTTGAGAGGTTTCTAATGAATTTCAGACTTCAAAGTCCTCTCCTCTATTATAACAGTGCCTGCCCGACTGGCGGAGAAGCTCATATTTTACACAGGTCAATCAATTTCCTGGAATTTCAGTAACTTTCGAGTGTAAAATCAAAACACACCAACTTTAATGTTGGATAATATCGTAGGTGCTACAGGAGCATTTTTTTTTTATCTTGCCAATTATTTTTCTTTTACCACAGAGCATAATTAAATCTGTGGCAGCCAACAGCTTACCTATCCTTTCTAGGTGAATGAAAAATAAAACTATGTCTAATATCTACAGATATACGGATACATCTGAATTAACATTTGAAGGATCTGAAGAACCATAACCAAAAGAAGGATTAACAATTCTTTAAAATTTTGAATGAAAACTTGAATGAATATTTTAATATAGAAGACTGGAGTACATCAGTGGACAGCTCGTTGGCTTATATGAACTGTTACAGCTCACCATTGGCTCACTATTAGGTTTCATGTTTCAAAAGCCCATGCTGGTCTAAAGAGAGCCCATAATGGTGCCTGTCTAACGCTATCATCAAAAGTCAGTCATCTCTGAATACGAAGCACCTCTTATTTGCAATAAATTTCACTAAGCAAGTCCTTGACATTTTGCATGCCTTAACAAATAAAGTATTTGCTCTGCTGCACACTAGACGGCTCTAGCAAGCCATGGTTGTCTACCACCATCACTGCCAACGATGGATAAAATCCTTTGCTTCTTCAACAACATCAATCATTTATGGCCCCATGTTCTGCATCCGCACTGTTCCGATAATCTACCGTGATGGTAATGGGATTGTTCATGAAGTGAGACATCGTTCAGAGCTGATGACTTCAGCAGATGATAAACTTGGGGTGGGGTTTAGGACGCTGCTCAATAAACCAGTCGATACAGCGAGAAAACGTGCATGCCCGGTGACTTGGGCCGTGCAAATCACGCACATCTTCCCATTGGATTTTCCCAGCAACAATTCCAACCAACGGAATTCCATAGCAGATGCTGCTCACGTCTGAAACAATCCATGAAACCTTTCAGGTGTAACACAGTGTCATATAAACCATCCACACGAAATAATGGGGTAATAAATTAGCCTTTCCTCTCCTGTTACTCTAATTGCTCTCATAATGTGATCTGTGATGCTGCTCCACATGTTTTGGGGGCTGACTGTGAAGGGCTTTAAAAGGGCGGAAATATCAAAGGGGAAAATCAGTGACGCGATGGGGAGAGCTGCTCATCAGTCTCAGGCCACGCTGTCATATCTTCTGTTTTGGAAAAAAAGAAAAGGAGACGCATGCCATGTTATCTCATCAAAGCCATGCTTTCTTTCAGAGAAATATCACTTAATACGCCGCATCCGGCCACAGCCAGTAATCCCACAGTCAGAACGCAGGCATCTGTCAGCTCGTGAACTTGTTTGAGGTCTGCCAGCCAAAGTGACAGCAGCTCGCTCACACCCACAATCGGAGGCATAAATCAGAGGAGCAGTGGGTATTATGTGTCATTGGAAAAGAGGGAAAAATACATAACTCACTGAGGACACAGGTGTCGGTGTCAAACGCCGGGGAGAGGAGTGAGATAGTAGAAGAGGAAAAAAAAAAAAAATCGAGCACGTGTGCTCACATAAATCAGACGTTAATCACAAGCTGTCTTCCATGGCCGACTTGACGAATGAAACTAGAAAATGATGGTTACTGGGGGGGGGGGGGGGACAGGTCAGTTCGAGTCACTTTCCCATCCCACGTCCACGATGTCAAATTAATATTGGGTGTGAGGGAAGAAAGATTTTCATGTACGACTCTCAGAGTAGCTGGTCTTAAAAGCTATTCTTAATGGAGGGGGTCACTGTGCTGCATCCGTGTGACACTGTGACTGCCGTTTATATGCAGCCGCTCTGTTCACTTTACCATCGCCATTATTGCGTTCGCTCCCGAGCCAAAATAATTGGCTGAGATTATTGATAAAGATGAACTGCGTTTGACCGAAAGCAATTATATTCAGTTGCCCCCTTTCACCTTTTCACCGGAGCCATCTCTATAAAAAACTTTACTGCTTTTCATTACAACCTAATTTATTCCAGGGAGGTCTCTTGTCTTATGGGGGCATGGACAGAAATTAGATGTTTAAGGAAAAAAAAAAGCGTGCTGCATTTGCACAGATTTTGCATGGTGACACAAATACAATGTCTGAGACTTACCTTTGACACTCTGGATGGTACAATTACTAATATAGACCCAGAACACGTAAGTCATTCACTAACCCATTCAGTAGACATGACCTTGATCAAGCTTTGGATTCGATGGCTGATTTGATATCTTTCCCCTCTCTGGTATTCACTTAGTATTCTATTCCATGTATGTCCTGTCTGAACTCTGTTTGTTAAGCACTGATGTGGGCCAGCAGAGACACAGTTATATTGTCTGAATGTAGTTTTACACTGACCTGTCCCTGCCCGCATGCTGTTTCATATAAAACAATTCACATTAAGCTGAGCCTGGTTTCTACGGAGAGAAGCATTATGGCGTACCACCCCAATGTGACACCAGCTGGGGCAAGCAGAATGTGTCCCCTGGGGTTGACTGGAGGCGGAGGATTGCCTTGACACTCAGGTCAGTCAGCTGCGGTTCAAGATTTGAGGGGAAATGTCAGGCTGAGGGGAAATCCAAACAGTACAATAAAGGAACGCTGGAGTATCTGAGAGAGACCAGGTTCGGCTCAGGACACTATAATATGGAAAGAAAGAAAGAAAGAAAGAAAGAGAGAAAGAAAGAGAGAGAGAAAGAAGGGAAGAAAGTTCTTCGACGAGTGAATGAAGCTCCGTGTAGCTACGAGTAGCACACATCGGGAGGAACAGCACACCAAAAACTCTGACGGATTTGTAAACAAAGCTCTCGTAGTCCCTGGAGAGAAAGCGCGAGGCAAAAATAGCCGAAACTCTGCAACAGTGACAAGTTAGCTGAGGTAACATTGCAGACAAGTGTCGTATGTGTTCAGAATGCAAACAAACAAACAAACAAAATATCCAAATGCATCAGATGTTGTGGCATTAGGCAACAATGGCAAACCAAATTGTGATATGCTCACTGGGGTGAAATAAGATACATGAGCAAATTAAAAAAAAAAAAAAAAGGATGAATAAATAGCCAAGATGTACCCTCACAATGCCAAAGCCCCTGCCGCTTTTAATACACGTTCTTCATGGTAGAATTCCCATCTGCCTCATTCTTCCCGGTTAGGTTGTCATTTTCTGTGTACATTAATCCAGTTTTCAGATGGTTGCAAGGTCCCATGAAATAAACAGAATAACAATGGTCAATTATTCAAAGCAAAGTAAAGAAAAGTGACTCAGCTCCCTGTGCACTGTTCTCTGTTCCATAAACACACTCTGTGTTCATTAACTCATTTTGCTGGTGGCAATGTTCAATATGCTAGAGTGACTTCCAGAGTTTACAATGTATCACAAATATATGAGAGTGCCACGAGTACTGTATGGGAGAGATGGCATCATATAAACATCAATAAAACATTTGCCTGAGATCTCGGAATCCAACCGCAGGGCTTCAGTTCAATTTTCCAAAGAGATATATTTAGTCCATCGCTCCTTATTCATCTCCTCCCCATGAATGCTTGACCAACCACGCCAAAATCAAGCTATTAAGCAGGAGAGATAGTCTTTCTTTCTTTCTTTCTTTCTCTCTTTCTTTTTCTGAGGCAAACCAATTCTTCCCACGGAATAGTATGAACACTTCACAGACACACCTCACAAACAAGTGAAAGTCCAATGAATCAACCAAGCATAAAACAGGCTGGAAATAACCCCAGTCCTATGCTAAACAGTGTTGTAAAGTATCGTCAGGACAAAAATATTCAGCATGCTGAAACTCCTTCTTAAATTTCCACTAAGGGTAAACTGTGCCGGAGAAAAATGCGGCCAGAAAGTTGAGATGTAAACTCTTGGCTGACACGCGTAACTTTGTATTTACATTCAACCGACAAAGACAGGCCTAAGCCAACTATACTGTCACAGACCGACAAGCTTCCTAGGCTTTTTTCGATGAGGAAATCAGAAGTGTGCGAGCACAAATTGCTGTCAGTTTTATCCAGTTTTCAATCCCCAACGGAGATCAGGAACAACAGAACAGGAGCGGCTGTAAAAAAAAAAAAAAAGGTAAAGCACATCAAAGAGCTGACGCTGCTCTCGTCTTTGCGAAACGCGCAGCGAAAGACTTATTAACATAAATGCAAGAGCGGCTGATTCCTCCCTGCAGGAGCTCTTTTAACGCATAATGTCTTTAATTTGAACTCCTGGCATAACCGGAAACCCCTGTGAACCGCACGCAAAGCTTTAATTGCAGTGATGGGATGCCTTTTTACCCACCGGCAGGGCGCGGGATGCGACGTGACAAAGGTCAAATGTGTCGTTGAGAAAGAGGGGAGCGCCAAAGCGCGGGACGGGATGCACAGCAGGTGGCTGCCCCACTCTGCCTCGTTTCACCTCCAAACGCTAGAGTTAACAAGCACCTGAGAGTACAGTGTCAAACTTTATCGAATTAATAAGTGAGTGATAACCCTGCGCTCTGTGTAGCAAACGCTTTAACTAGAGGGCACAATGAACTATGCTGCATAATTAGCCACTAAATGCAAGGCAAGACGGAGACAAGATCAAATCAGTCCACATAAAGAGGTTAAGTGAATTTTAAACACAATCCATTCCTTGAGGTGTTTAAAATGTGTTTAGCATTGGCTGGCAATCACACAATTATTATCATAAGCGCTAACTGCCCAGCTCAAACAAACTAAGGAAGACTAACGGCTTTGATTACTGCTGAAATAAACTGAAGCAGGGTGTCAACAATTCAACTTGTAAACAGCAGCAGCAACAGATGCCAAAACATGGACACAGACAAAACACACATTTTACTTTCTCTACTTTGTGCGTGTGTGTGTGTGTGTGTGTGTGTGTAGGTGGGTGGGGGTGTGGGAGTGTACCATGAAATGCAAAAACAACAGGTGGAAATCAATTCTGTTAAGAGACGCCAGGTGCCCCTGTCATAAAGGGGCTGAAAATTGATCAGGGGAATCTATGAGAGTCAGTGGCATAAACCTCAACCTGGCTAGTGTCCAGTCAATGCACAGCTGTACGTTAACTCTCTTTTCCTCTTTTTGGACCAAGCACAGAATTCTCTTTGACACTGACAATCTGCCAAGTTTTCTTTTAATTAACTGTGTGCTCCAGGGGCGTAATTACTCTTTTTTTTTTAAAAAAAGTCTCTTCGATTCAGTCAGCGTAAGACATTACATGGTTTGCATCATATGTTCTGTTTTTGTGTTGTTGATTATCCCCGTGTTTTTCTCATCTTTCTTCGCATGGCAACAGCCAAGAGACTTACAGTGATATGCCCAAGTCAGTCAGAAACGTATGAATTCACAGTCATAACCCTGATGTTCTGGTACATTATTTAAAATACCACAAGAGAGATACAGATACAGATAATCTGCAGATAAACTAAGATAAACTAAGCACATATCAATTTGAACATATTCACGTATCTAATCCAATTTATTTACGTTTTCCATTTTTTTTATTAAAACCAGGACAGTCTGTAATGTTTAGAATACACATGTGATTTTACTAAAGGGCCTGACTACATAGTATGCATATGTTTTATTTAACTTTAGGGATCACCTTACCTGATGAATACCAGCATGTAAATGTCTGTGGATGTAACTCACTGTTGTCTTGGTTACTATTTTCTTTCTTCTCTGGGCTTCTAAAAATATCTTTCTGTGCAGTACAAAGAGGACGTCCTTATGTTCATTTTATACAGACATGAAAATAAGTTGAGAATTACATCACTCGAAACGATGCCAGCGTCGAAAAGCCATTTGAAATGGACGATAATATACGCTGGAGATATGCTAAGACATAAACACTTCTATTTTTCCTCTGGAACATTCTCTCACATGTGATGACGAAACTGCTTTCAAAGCTTGCGTGATCACATCTGAGCGAGCACACTTATGAATCCGGCTGCGATGCACTGATCCGGGGCAGCAGGTGCCCTTTATCGAAGCATTTTAACAACACCCTGTGTTTAGCTACAGCTATTGTAAAGAGCTCGCGTATAACTTTGATGACCGGCCTTCTATTTTCTACTCTTAAGCCATTTGCAAATAGCTATAAGCAGCCACAGCAGGTGACATTCTAGCTGACGCACACGATTCGCCACAGCGTTGGCAAGCCGAATTCCTGTCCCGTCACCCTTAACGGGTGTCTCTGTACGCTGGGTCGGTCTTATGTCCCAGGCAAATTGTCTGAATGATCTTGGTTCTCGTAAATAAGGGCACTCGGGCCTCAGTATCGTGATGACATCCAAAGTTTCAAAGCATGGCTCTCTTAATGGACTCATTCCACATAGCGTTTCAGTATGACGGACATTATTTGGCGACCTTGGTATGGCGGAACTCAGTAAGCTATCTGTTCCTTGCATCTAAATCCTGCATTACTTCCACTGAGCATGCTTCTTGAGCTATGACAACATGAAATAAGTAGGTTTTATGATAAGCGTATCTTAATATTACCTCCAAGATATATACAGCTATAAAGATTTGTTGTCAAAGAGGATCACCACACTGGGAAAACGGAGATGACTCAGTGTAAGACCACACACAGTTGTCTGAATTCTAACCAGAGGGCTCTCACACTCGCAGACAGAGGCCCGAGGAGAGTGCATACATTTCTTGTGACGTCTGTTTCTGGCCGAGCCAAGTTCAGCAGCGAGTGTTTAACTTTCAGTTCCATCTGTCTGGGTGTCCTGAAGCAGAGAGAGTTTCAAGTCCAATGTAGGACAAGTTGTTAAAGGCAGGTTGCACAATTTCAAATGCCAGCGACTGCACTATGTCTCAATCCCCAGGCTCATATACGTATTAATATTAGTGACAATCCACAACACCCACTTTCAATCCCCTCTGATTAGACAAACAGGGATTAAGTTATCAGGATGATAAAGTGATAGCAGAGCACTGTAGTATTCTAACTTTGACTTGTTGCAGTGGAAACTGAACTTTAAATAGCCTCCCATGTTTATAAAGGATTACAGTAGGCACACCACTCACACCCTCATTACCCTAAGACATCTTAGAGCCTGGCGTCAGATGGAGTGGGCTGACTTGCATTTCTTTGTAAGGATCCAGCCACTCAGAGTTGACTGAGGTGAAGGCAGAGATCTGAGGTAGCTGAGCATTGGAGGACTGGGGGACAGACACACACACACACACACACACACACACACACACACACACACACACACACACACACACACACAAAAACACACACACACACAAAAAACACACACGCATTGATGAAATGCTTTCCAAATGCGAGGTGATTTTAGGGCATAACATTATGTGCACATCCATTCTTGCAAGTTTTTTCAGAAGAGACAGGTTTAGAGCCACAAGCATCACAGGCCTGGACGTTTTGGGACATTAAAACTGCTGCTTTACGTATGGGTGATTCTGAGTCGAAAAACGTAGCATGACATCGCATGATATCCAATACAACAAATTAGCGCATTTTGATGAGCCTTGAAAAAAGGCACCAAATGACTTGTGAGGCTGGAACTGGATGCAAAACATGGTGCTTAGTGGGAGGAGGGCACTGGCAAATGAGAAAGAGGCTGTGTGGGTGGAAGAAAGAGAGAGAGAGAGAGAGAGAGAGGGAGAGAGAAAAGCATGCAAATAGCAAAGAAGTAGAAGACTAAGAGGAAGAAGGCTATGGAGTGATGAGAGAGAGACAGAGAGAGAGAGAGAGAGAGAGATACGAAAAAAAGAAATCCGAGAGGAGGTAACCGGAGACATTAGAGAACATTATCACTGATACAGAAAATCAATTTAGCTAACAAGTATTAATCAAATACTTACAGCCTTTGCACATTTTCACATTTATGACCATTCCTTACAACATCTAGACATTTTACAATTTTATCTTAAGTCCATTTTTTTTGGCCTCATGAGCCTCACAGAGGCGAAGACTGAACGACGAACAAACGGTTTGAGCACTCTGCTAAAACACACACACCCCCACACTTTAACAAGGAAGAGCTAGCGGCGTGCACACGACACGTTTTTGCGCAGTCAGCAAAGGACAGCTCAGCAGAGCAGGTCTCTGCTCCTCACTGCCGTGGCAGGCTTATGTCTCGCCTGAGTCAATCAAGCCCAGGGATCAAAACCGTGACCTTCAAATCCAAAGGTGCTTAAACATGCCTGCTACAGTCTGGGAGGCCTTCAATCTTCATTGCAGTTTAGTGACAACCATGAGAACAAAAGAGGACCGTCGGTTTCTTACAAAACTTGTGAAATATATTCACGTTGGTGTGTATGGTCAAGTGAGGTGACGACACTCAAAGCCTGTCGTCTGCAGCAATCAGTCACCCATTACGGGGAGGTAATCCGGTAAAGGTTAATTATGGGCTATGACCTAAAGGAAACCTTGCTTGTTGGCCACCGGTCTGTGTCTCTTCTTAGCCCCGTACTGTTCTCTATGCATTACGAAACTGCTCAGAGAGTCTCTTTGACAAACCATCTCCTTCCTCTCCATTTTTCTTTTTGTGTCACTATTTTTTTTTTTTTGCACTTTGCCGTGAGACACTCTTTTCCATTTTTATCCATAACTTAGATTTTGGTCTTCCAGCACTTCGTTGTGATTCTAGCGAAAGTCCTATACATCAATATTTCAGTTAAAAAGGCCTCTCTTTCCCTGTCTCAGTTCACTGAAAACAACAACAACAACAACATGGACAGGTCTAGAAGGCGACAGTTACTTCCATAGATTTCAGGATGAAAAACTGTAATGATTTAAGGATTACATAGCTTAACATTTCTTTTGATATTGATTGAGAGGCTAGTGATGGCCTCACCTGCACCAACACTTACACATTTCAACGAACCTGGAATACCATGCAAAGCAAAAAATGAAAAGAAAATAAGGAACTGACAAATTTAGCAAACGCCAAATCAAAAGCACAAAAATGTAAAAAAGCAAATACAACTGTGTACCAGAACTGTATAGAAAGTGAGCAATGAAAACTTCATTGTCTTTCCATCAGTGATGTGTGAGCTGTGTTCCTTTCCATTCTACTTTTGAATCCCCGAGAGGCCTCGGCGGAGAGGCTCGTAAATGCAGTCAGAAGCCGCAATGCTTTCTGCTCACAAAACAGAATCGACTGAAAATGCATCCATTAGACCGCAGAGTACAGATCCAAACAGGGGAGTGAGTGAGACAGACGAAAACTCTCATCTGATTATACCTTCAACACCTCGCACCTGAAACTTCCTGCCTTCCCTATCCTAGCCCGTAACAGAAAAACCAGAGGCTCCGGATTAAGAGGCAAACTCCGGTTATCTGTAGTCACACTGTACTTCTGTCTCTATAAGCCTCTCTTGGCATCCCATAATGCCTCTTTTAGGTGAATGTAATGGAAACTAGTTAGACAGACACTTCAGTGCTAATCTGATGCATGGAAACTCACTAATTGGGGTGACGTCGTGCCATGTGGTGAACATGGAGGGCTAGACAAACGCTGGACATTTGCTACGATGGACTCCAACTATTTGAGGCACCAGACTTGTTAACACCATCAAATGGGATTATCTATCACCGGGGGGAGGGGTTTCCACCCGGTGAAGCAGCTGTGAAACCCACCCCCCTATTAAGATGCTGTCTTGTACAGACGTCCGCCCCTCTTGCCTAATTGCTCTCTCTCTATGTCAGCGACGTCCCCACATGCTTCCATGCCATTCGGATCTATTCAGCCCAAAACTGACTCAAAAAAAAGCATGATTTTAGAATGAAATAGGTTCACAGAGTTAAAACTACTGGTTCTGTGGTATAAGATTAGATTTTCCCTTGATGAATGTAGAAGCTACATATAAGGAAAGAAAAACTCGCTAAAAATAAAACTCAAGACATTTCAAAGGAAGCTGACAGCACATGGTATTTCATTTCTCTTCCATCTCCCTCCTTTAAAATAACAGACAGGTCATAATGTGTGTTTGTGTATCCAACAGAAAGTCAACGTCCAAATCAGTATGTCTCCTCTAAGGGCTAAATACTGGGGACCGCACATCAAGGTCACCTCCAGAATGTACGTCACCACCACCAAATCCACAATGTTCTGCCTGGATTCAGCCCTGATTAAAAGCAAATACTGTATCAGACAGGCCTTTAAAAGAAAGGGAATGAATTCATATTAAAGTAATAACACAGGAGGAATCAGGAGAGTGATTTAGGGCCTCCACATTTCAGTGTCTCCAAGCTTAATCCACATTATCCTCAGACCATTCACAAACATATATATATATATATATATATATATACATATATATACATATATATGTGTGTGTGTGTGTGTGTGTGTGTGTTTAAATCTGTCTTGATCCAACAGAAAGCCTTTTGGCCATTGTCTTTGAGACAACATTTCACCTAATATAAATAAGAGGATTAATTTAAACTTTTTACTGGGGAAGGGTGTTTTTTTTTCTTAGGTCAACTGAGTAGTTAAATTTAATTTACACTTTTAATGGTTATTTACTAAATTTGCAGCACTTTCCAACTTTTAGTGAATTTAATTGTTACAGGTTAATGGAGTCATTCTCGCTTCTTAGTCATTTATTTGAGTGGATGAAAAATGCATGGATTTTTCACGAATCCCAGGGTCATTCAGTCCGATAAAGCAAGATGTATTCACTCTCTCTGTCTCTCTCTCTCTCTCTCACACACAGACAGACATGCACACGCACACTCACACACACACACAGATCTGCTGTAGCTATTGTTATTTGTATAGCTGCACATTACTCATACTAATGGCAGGAGGCCAAAGAGGAGGTCCTCTTAAGACTTAATACTAGTTGTTTAATAATTTCACGCTACTTAAGGGGATTTATTGCTTAAATGGTGGACATTAAAACAAAAATCTTTAGGTGGAGTTTAGCCAACAACAATGGCCAATGGCCACTATTTCACCCGGACAGTAAATGCAATCCTAAGGAAACAACTGAGTTCAGGTGCATCTTACGACAACAAGACAAATTATGTGAATAATAAGGTGCAAAGGCCCATAAATATTCATTAGCTTTACATGAACCGCTCCTCTTGCTCACAGCTACGAGCATGAACTACCGGTTCTCCAAATGTCGATTAAGCGCCAGTGCATCAGCAATCAAAAATGTTCACGCGCCAATCAAAATTAGCGTTTATTAGTATTGTTCTTCATAATGAATCTGGGGAGTAAAAGCAATGCAGACATTAGGCTGATGGCTCAGGTTCTGACCTCAGCACGGTATTAAGGATAACAGTGTTCATTTGCACCTCCTCTCCACGTGTGAGCTCCTTCCTTTGCCTCGGGATGAATTCCATTTTTGAATTAAGGCCTTTGGGGGTCAACCAATTTGTTGGCCAGATCAGCAGGCTGGTGCCAAGAAGCCAACAGGAGACAGAGGCTTTGTTTTCAGTTGGGAGGCCTTGATGCTTTGGCACAGCTAGGGCAGAGGCAGCATGAAGGAGAGCATTTTATCTTGTGTTATTCCTCAAGGTGCAGAGAGACTACACACAGCTGGTGGAGCGGCCAATGGCTCTGGCATAGCAGAGTGGCCCACACAACGCTAGCAGTTCATCACGCCTTGTCTAACTACAGGCTCAACTTCAGCTCTCACCACCCTCCCCGCCTCATCTAAATTTCCCCGGTGGCCTTTTTACTCTGCCTGTTAATTAATCTCTTCTTTCATACCTCAAAATCCCTTTTTTTTCCCCGCTTTTTTACAGAGCAGGGATGAGACTTCGCAATCGGTCTCTCGCTCAACAATTAGCTTCCTTAGCCGCAGGTTTTCTCATAGAGGCGTAAGGCCAGGTTACAGAGTAGGCTGAAGAGCTGTGCTATCAGGAGAGTGAAGAGGAGAGAGCATGTACATGTTTCTGTCAGTGAGGAGAAAGGGAGGTTATACATGTTCCCCTTGTACTTCTCCTGCACTGACTTCTACAAAATAATTACAAAGAGTGATTATAAAATGACTGACTCCACTCCATTTAAACTAAAGCATATCCCCGTTATGAAATCATTGGGTTGATAAAACATAATAGGGCATAAAAATATATCCATTAAAGAAAAAAAAATAAAAAAACATTTACTTCTTGGCTTTGTAATCCTCTTTCCCCTTGCCAAAGGAGCATTTACAGAAAGGCACTACTTCGTAAAAAAAAGGCGCTTCGATCCCTAAAACATGTTTAAGATCAGCAAACCCTCTAAACATTCTCGTACCTCATGTCCCATCCCCGTATGTACAACTACAATTTTTTTGTTGTTGTTGCTTTTTTGTTGCTTTTTTCTTCAAATTAAGGGTTATATTTCCAAAGGTGTTTCCTTATGTTCTCATTTAGTCATACCACTGGTGTAAATTACCTTCTGTTTTTTCCTGACAGAATAGATTAAAACGAATCGCTCTCAGCTTGTGATTACTGTAAGATAGTGACAGAACTAGGTCCTCTGATCCAAATGTCCAAGTCACTATGGCAACACTACAAACACAGCATTTACTTGGTTGAAAGGAATCATTAAGTCAGGTATTTTTGTATCATTTCGTCTTTATCGAGAAAAGAAAAAAAGAAAAGAAAAGAAATAAAAAAGAAAAACAGACAAAACATTTTGTTTCTGACTCAGAGGTTAGTCACAAGTCAAACTTATTAAAAAGGTCTCTTGGGGAAAATTGATTCATATTTCCTATGTGAAAACATATCCATATTGAGTTATAGGGCTAGAATGGTGCTCAGCCGCTCTTCCAGTGACAAACATTGTGACGCCCAGTAGTAGATAGCTACCTGAGGGCTTGCATCGGCATTGTGCTGAATTATAAGCATAACTGACTGGCAGCCAAGTATAGCAGCATTGCACCTCAGTGCCAGTACAACCCCATACATCTGCCTATGAGATGGCATCACGACCAGGATCACATTTCATTTTTCACCTCTGGGAAGTTCTCTCGCAGCTGATGGGGAATTCTGGTGAACGGACAGCATTCTGCCGCACAAAAAAGAAACATCAGTGCCGTAGCCTAACCAGCTGTCATACCTGGTATGGATGAGTGGTTTTTGCACTTCTCTGAGGCCTTATGTTGGGGTGGTGTGCGAAAAAAGGGGTGCGAGGCAGTTAATGAGGCAAATAAGAGAGACTCGGTGTTGAGTGAACTCCTTCTGTGTTTCCATAGCCCACCCCCGTTAGCAGGGCTATTAGACGCAGCCAGTCCATCTCGGTCAGTGTCCGACTGAACACAAAGACCCTCTTGGCTTACAGTGACTTCACTCCACAGCTATTCGTCTGCAGAGATCAACAGATTAAAGCTGCTCCGACGACCAAACCATGACTATTCATTCATCAAAATTAGACACGCCGTGTCCGGTCTATTCAGTTAGTTTGTGCCCTGTCGAAATGACACCGTATGGATCTGGTCAAGGCCTCCCATGCGGATGTTACGGTCTTCAGCGACTATTAGCCGTGATCTGTGCTCTTTCCTTTGCTGGAGAGTTGCGTTTGAAAATACGGCCATTAAAACAAAGCAGAGAGCGTGAAGCATGTTTGTCAAGCTTGGCGCAAAAAAAACCTCTCGTTTCCTCTCCCATCTTCCCTTCTGTAATTACTAGAGCCATTGATTTCTGGGTTATGTGTGAAATAATTAAAACTGCAAATCAGAAATGCCAAGGATTTCAATGGTACAGATCAATGGTTCTGGTCGGCAGGGAGTTCTTTAAAGCTTTTTTTTTTTTTCCAAACAAATACAAGAGAAAAATTTACACCCATATCTGCAATACAAATAGTCTGGGACCTGTCTGCACAAAGCAGTAAACCCAAACAAATCATGCTTTAAACTCATATTCATCATCCTGTGACCTAAAATACCTGTTTGATAAAAGCCAGATGAGTTCACTTCACTTTAGACAATTTAAGCCTATGAGATAATCTAAGAGTCCCAAATCATACTGCAATTTCATTTACACTAATTTTTTTTATCGGTTCTATCGTTGTGATGGTATCACCACTGTTAGAGGCATTATTCAGACACCATTTTGTAATTATTCTGCCATTTTAGGAGTTTAGATTCACAGAGCATTTCTGTAGCCAATTCCCAAAGACAAATCCATTACTACCAATGAATCACGGGACGAAAGTCCAGGTTACATTGTTCTTGTCCACTCCACACAAGTGTTGTTTTGTGGAATACTGTATACACTGGATTTTTAAATTCATGTTAAGTTACATAACATGACACAAAGTAACTGTTCGCTCATTCTGTAGTTGGCAAAGTCTCCTTCATCAAAGAAGCTCCCCAACCAAGACAGGGCCAGAGGAACCAATGTTATCTATAATCCAGGAGGTCCTATTTTATCTGATTATGAATGTGGGGTAAAGAGGATTTAGGATGTAGTGCCCAAATGCTAGCAGGCGCTGATTAGGTCCCTGTGGGATGTGTTATGTAACTGGAGTACTGCAGCAGAAAAGGTGTGTAGTTGGTTCCCTGGGACCACTAATTTAAGAATACCTGTTTTCTTTAAATCACTAAAAGTCAGTTTGATGCATTGCTTCCGCCCCACAAATATACGACCCAGTAAAGGCAGCAAATAATGCTGCAGAAGCAAATTCTTGAAATATTCATTCTTGTTCATAAACCTGACACACAAAGTGCTTGATCCACTCCCTTACATAGGTTACATGGGTAGGATCAGCGTTTAAAGCCTCTGTTCTCACAAAACAAACAAAAGTCTGTAAAAATCCATTTGGCCCAAGAAGCTAAAAAACATTCTTTCTTTTTTTTTTTTTTTTTCAAATGCCAATGCTTATCGATTTTAGTTTCAAAGGACAGACCACAATTCATGCAGAGATGAAAGGTCTGTAATGAAAAGTTGGCTGCTCCTGCTGCTCTGGCTAGTGACAGAGCCACGCTGCAGCATTGACTTGCTGACTGAGGGGCTCTCGGACAGAGTACTGTTCAGACCACACACTCTGTCTCTCAACAACACAACGTGTGTTCTGCATAGGCTCCCTGAGTCAGTCTTATTTCGCCTATAGCATCACTGAGGTTTGAGCGACTTATGCGTTACGCCGTAGTGAATAATAAATAATAACATCTGAAGACCTGACATTTACCGGATCTCTTATAAGCCTTTTTCGAGTCCATCCTAAGACTGTAAGGCACTCTAAATCTTCCTAGGAACGGGGAGCCAGAAGGTATTTTTGTGATTTGTATTATGCTTTGCACATGTAATTCAATTTGTAATACACACATAAATAAATTCAATGGTGCACCTCATTGCTATATTTGAGTGTAAAAAAAAAAAAGGTCATATTTCATCCACAATAAGTCTCTAAATAAATATTCATTTAGGCAATTTGTAACTTTGAAAGAAATCTATAAATCTGCCAACATCTGCAGTCACTTAAATACAATATAGGCATGTGTTACCATGCAATAAGGAAGATACACTGAAATGGTATTATATGCACCCAACTGGTCGTAAATGTTCAGCAATCTCAGGCTTGCAGAAACCATAAATAAATCAAACATTAAAGCCAGCCTTGTCTCTGAGTGTTGATAGCCCAGGACCTCAGGCTAAATTTCTACCATTAATAGCTCACTACCTTGACTCACCATAATTAGGCAGGTTAGAAGCATGGGAGTTGCTATATACTGTAATAATTTACAGCTTCCTCTCAGTTATTAGTGCATTAAGACTGTACAGATTGCACAGAATAGGATTTAATCAAACAGACACTTCCAGAAATACATACAAACAGTATAACAGAAAGGTCAAGAGCAAAGTGAATGATTTCCGTAGAAAGAATGCACTATTTAGTGAAAAATGGTATTTACCGGTGATATAACTGCAGCAAAGCATTCAAATGGTATGGATGAATTCACAGAGAAAGTAGTGTTTAATTTTCCTGAAGGAAAGCATCACAGCTGTTTACAAAAAGGTTAACTCTTTGCTGCGCTGTTCCCTGCAGTTTTAAAGGAGCTTGTGGAGTAGGGATAACAACTGTATGTAATGTGACATTTTATTTCATCTAATCTCAATCTAAACTCTGTACTCTACTCATATGTTCATGACAGGCTAACATTATCAATTACATGGCTTCATGGTAAATTTAGTCAAGAGTTGACAGGCAAATCAAGTAATTACATTGTATCAAATATGCATTTCACAGAGATGAATTAGGTTTGCTTACATAAATACCTCGTATTTTGTTACATCAGGTATTCTGAGTTGTTTGGAGGGGGGGTTTTCCTGTATTACCTTGGTACAAATATCTCAGAACAGTTGTTCTGTGCCTACACCTGAGGCTACCGTTGGTTTCAGAGGTTAACTATTTATAGAGATACATAGCATCAAGGTACAGCCCTCCCAAAACAATTCTGTATTTCCTGTCAGTACTACCTTGATAAGTCAGAAAGCTTACAACACACAGTGTCCAGCGCTCTGTTGTGTTCTGACCATTCCATTAATTATTCATGGTGAATATTTGAAGAGAACCAGTGGAGCATTCTCAGGCATCACTTAGATTACCTCTGCTCTTTCCAGCATGGCCAATCCCTCACTTACCCATACACTGTACTCTGTAATTCTACCTCTCCTGACCCCCACAAAGCAAATGTCACCCCCTTCCGTACTTATACCATGTTTCAAGAGAACTATGTGTCAAAAAATTGACGTACAGTGTTGTCATAACATTTGGGCAGCTCTCCTGAAATTCCGCTGGGGAAATATAACTTGATAGCATGCTAGATTGCTTTCCACTAAGACTCTAGCAGAGCCTTGATGGCATTGGATTATACTGAGCTCGTAATGGCCTTTTTACTGGGTAGGGGTCAGCTTGGATGGCATCCTCAAAAAAAAAAAAAGAAAAAAAAGATAGAGTCTCTTTTTCTCTTTTTGTATATTTGGTATATCTGGCTTGCATCTGTTCTTCTTCCTCTCTCTTTTGCTTTGTTTCTAACAACTGGCGAAAACCCTCTTGCTTTTTACACTGTAATATGAATATATAAAAAGGAAGAACCAGCACATAGTCTATAATTTGATTTATGGGTAATTTTTGATAAATAATATACAGGCTTCACATACCATTGAGAGAAAAAAAAAGTAATGTGCACATCTGAACTTTACGTGAGCATACATTATAAATGAACATCTGGGCTAATGTTTCAGAATGAGAGAAATCACACACATCAGCTACGTAACAACAGTTAGTTATTCTTTAAGAAAGCATTAAATGAATATATCTGATATCTATCTGAAAGGCTTCAAAAACATCCTGACCAATACAATGCTGATTTCATTGCTGAGGTTCATCAATACAAAACCACAGGATTCAGAGACCACAGAGCTCTTGGCTTTCAGAGCGGACTCATAATCTCTGTCAAATGCACAGCATGCCTTGCACCCTGAACATGCTCAATCACCACATTCATTTTGCTTTGTGCCGGACCAGCCTGCGTCATAAATTAAGTAAGGAGGAGGGAGACTGAAATTGAATAACACATGATTCCCATATTGGCTGTGGAAATGTCCAAGAAAATAGATGACATTGCATTTATGGAATAAAATTGCAGTAACATATTCAAAAGCACCTATAACTTGGTAGCAGCTGCCAGGAACCAAGAGCTGCACATCATACAATATTCAAGATGACCTTATACCTCTGACACAATTTAAGAGGATGTTTTTTTTTTTATGATTGACCCTCTTAGACATGAAATATAATCTTCTCCTGCTGTAAATTGTCAGTGATTGAATTTAATCAGCTATACTCCTACTAATGGGTGAGTCTGAGCAGACCATCGGAATTAAATTCAAGATCCGGAAACTAAAACCAAAAGGTCAACCCACAGTGTTAGCACAGTCAGTTCATACTGTATTATAAGAGGAGATATGTAAAAAAATGAAAACATGTGATATACTATTTGCCTGTGCTCCGTGCGAAATAAACATGTTGAAATTAGTATCTGTTATCTTCAAAAAGGGTGTGATGCCTTGTGGAGGACCACAGTTAAGTTGGAGCAGTTGATGTCAAATACAAAAATGTGATTCTCTGCTGCAAGTAGCTTACAGTGCTGTGCATGAGCACACTGTGTACACGGGACAACTGTTAAGTGCTAATGCCAGCCCATCTAGCCAAACAAATTCATCCTCACAAATAAAAATCTGAAATTCTGCTTTTTTTTCAAACTCTTGGTGCTCCTGGTTCAATTTTTTTTTTTTTGTTTTTTTTATCGCCTAAGATGCCAAAACGGCATTTGCATCTGACTCTCAGTGTCTGACTTTGAATATGCTGGAAACAATATCCCTGTTTCACACTATTGAGCCATTTCCCAGTAACTGGCCTGCCATAACAGATTTTCTTATCATTTTCACTGAACTACAAAGATATTCAGTGAATATGTGGTCATTCTTGTCGGAGTTTCAATGTGCATAATAGAACAATTGATATCATGTTTAACTTTTGCAAATGAAGATGAGGATCTTTGATTAATTTGTGTGTAACAACAGAGAAAAATGTTACTCTGCAAATCTGGTCACTGAAACTGATGTAGTCACGTGTTACTTCTCTCTTGGAATATGAAAAGTACCCAGTCTGGCAGCCTGGCAGCCTTACCTTGGCAGCCACTGAAGAGCTGGGCTTCTCCAAGAGGTCCCATAGCTTCTTCCTCTTGTCTGGGCAGCAGGTGTTATCAAACTCCCCCTCCCCTTCCCTCTCTCTCAGTGTCTCTGCCTCCCTTCTCAGCTCCTCATTCATCTGTTCCTTCTTCTGGTGGTACCGTGCCTGGCAGCAGGACTCCAAATAGATCTCATCAATGCCCCAGTAATCAAGCTCTTGGCCAAAGGACAGAGCGCACATCTCCTCCATCATGTGCAGTTTTCCAGTTCGGTAAAAATTCAAAATTGAGGTGAACGCCCCTGGGTGCCTGTCAAAAAAGTATTCGTTTTCGTTGAGACTGTAGTCGTCACAGACCTCCATTAGAGATTCATGGGTGTTGCAGTCTCTGAGCTTTCCTAATCGGGTTCTTGGGAGTCTATCCAAGGTTCGCCACAGCACTTCATGGTTGAGTCCACCGACGTTGATGCGGACTCTCCTGGAGCGAGCTTTCGTCCGGATGATCTCGATGGGCTCAGGAGGTAGAGAGGCCGTGGATCGAGCGTTGGGTTTGGGGACCCCGAGGCCAGTCTTCTCTGCCATAGTTACCAAGATGACAGGCAACGCTTGCCAGGAAGAGGAGAAATCAAAGAAAATCACAAAACAGAGTTGCGAACTGAGTGAATTATGTCGGATCCTCCTTAGACAAGTCCCTCCATGGCTGAAAAATGAGAAGAGAGAGTGGATACAAAAAGGAGTCTGAAGTTGTGAGAAAGGCAGAAAAATATGAAGCAGTGTGATGAAGTAAATGTAATGCTCTCTCAAAGACCAGCCTTGTTAGTGAATGAACTGAAGGATAATACAAAGGACACCTGTTGTTCCAATATTCCAGTTTTAGCGTGGAAAACTATCCATAAAATATAATAAGTTTTGACATCATCGTGATATGAATGTCGCTCAGATATATGACGAGGCCATAAAATTTTACATTAAATCGTTAAGTTCTGATGACAGTAATTACGATTATTACAGAGTGACTGTGTACCATAACGTATAGATATCACTGGCACCTCTGATTTATATTTACAACACACGTGGAACAGCGTCTCTATTTAGAATTCCCATTAAGAAAACAGGCTATAAACAAAGGAAATTTTAATACTCAGTAATAAAGAGCCAGCAGAGCACTACAACATCATGGCACTTTTTTTCTTCTTCCTATTCAAGAGCATTTATCTGTCATTTACACGAGCATTATCTTCCTGCCACATTCAATATTAATCAAGAGCATTGTCTTCGGTCTTCTCAAGGTTACCGTTCATGAGTCTAATATAAGCCGATAGGAACGGATATAAACTGTGCCGCGCTCCTACATGAAATATCAAGTGCATTTATATTCGGAATTGTAAAACAGTGTGTTCTGTCCCGAATATGGGATCAACACTGAGATACAGACTTTCTCTGTGTGCGTGATATGAAGTTCCATAGGGTGCAGATTTAAGCACGAATGTGTTTTTTATGCCACTAGAAAATGTTAGAATTACCTTATCCCCTCAGTCAGAATCAAGCAGCATATTGTTAAAGGCAGCGGCCGTTGGGAGGATGCAACAGTTTCCAACACACTTTAAGAGTAGCAACAGCAATCAAGAATGATATAAGACTACTTATTTCGAGGTAATTCAGAGCCCTTGTCAAAGTTACTGCTCGTGGACAACTGATGTTGACAATTGAGACTCACATTATTATTATTATTATTATTATTATTATTATTATTATTAAGAATACTAATTTGCGATCCATGCGTTTAATCAATTAAGTGTCAAACTCACTTACAGATCTTGTTAGAAAACTGTTGCACCCTCTTGACGGTAGCGCTAGCACTTTCAACAACATGTTGGCTGCTTCTGAGGGACATACGATCACTTTTTACAATCTCTGTTTCGTTTTCTACGTACATATCTATAAAAACAAGCTATTTGTATTGTTTTAGCAAGTAAATGCTCCTTTTACATTGCCACGACAACAGTGCGCTTTGTAGCGCACAACAAAGTATTGACCAGTTATAACGCTCTTCTTGCTATTTCCATATTTCCATGTTTTTTTTTCTTTCCAAATTAAAAAATAAACATCTTACCTTGCCGAAATAAACCACCTTTTGCATACAAATCGCTGTGTGTACAATCGGGGAAGAGAGAAAGGCTGCGGGATTCCCACCGCCAGACGGCTAAGATTTCGTGCTCTCAGTGGAAGCTTCGATAACTGGGTATATGTCCCACATTTTGGTACGAACAAATCAAGAAAGAAAACGTTAGTTCAAAGAAAAAAACTCTCAGGATTTAACACATGGGCTTTTGTTGTAGAAAAACACTGTCGGAAAGATTGCTGCCTCCATCGGTAGGTTGATATGGTGAGACGAGATGTCTGCAGATGTCGGACGCGTAAAACCGAAATGAAGAGGGGAAACGTACCATGGAGTGAACTGCAGAGTGACACACAGTATTGAGAGAATGAAACGCCTGAACCGCGAGCTGCATCACAGCCTAGAGGTGAAACCTAATTGGATTGGTCTGTACATCATCAAGGACAGCAGCAGATCAACTCAAGCAGGAACACACTTACTGTTACTACAGTAGTTTACTCTAAAAATGTGTAGGATTCCACCTCAGAGAAGTTAATGGTTTTGATCCATTGTATTCCATTTTATTTCTTTTCAAAGCACTTAGGACTTTCAAAAAAGTTCATGTCTCCAGATAGTATGGTAATGTGTTCCTTCTTATCCAAAATGTTATATATATACAGTATATATATTTATTATTCTGTCAAAAGATTACACAACACATGCAGATTTAAATCTGCGACACTTTTTTTGCTGTGTGGTTGATGCTATGCAATAGTACACTACGGCAAACAGTAAGAACACCATATATATCCGTGCTTGCTGCAACAACAAGAAGTAACAACACAAGGGTTAAAATCCTCTGCATCTGACGTTTTCAGGGTCTTTTTTGTTTCATGTAATCTTTTGGGTGAAGAGACTGGTTGTCGACGTGCTCTAGATGTAAACAAATGAGTGTTAATGAAGTAGGATGAGAGAGAGATAGTCCTAATTTCCAAACTGCTCTCCCTGCTGGGATGCAAATATCATCCAGACACTATGACATGAATAGTTGAATGTCTTTATATAAATATATATATATATACACACACACACACACACACACACACACATATATATATATATATATATATATATATGCATACAGATGGGAGATGGGAGTTACAATGTCCGTTCGACAGATATCAGTGTAACGTAACTGAGATTCCCTCTCAAGAGACATGAACATGACTGTGAGATTAAGTTCCCCCCAGCTTCCTCTCTCTCTCATATTACAACTTCTTTGCTCTGTCTGTATATAGCCTTTAAAGCAACTGCCTCTGAGAATGGCATTAATTCGAAGATCATCCGTGCAGGTATCTCTGTCATCAGAGGACTACATAGTGAGACAACAAAAGCTAAGGCACTGGTACCTTTTGGTGCAGATGTACTCCACGTAAGCAGACAGGGTGTTTTTTTGTGTGGTGTCTGTTGATGCCATATGGGAACACTGTTTGGAGAATTACAATGAACAGACTTCACTGTTCAAGATATAAAAGAACAAGCAGAGCCAGAATTTCATTTAAAAACTGTCCTCACTGACCATTATGACGTTTTCAAGAGGATTTTCTCACCCATGTATGGCTAAACAAGAGAATAGTTTAACCACTATGGATTGGACAGAACTTATATCTTTCTATTTTTCTCACCAGATGTTTAGATTCTTTTTTGATTTGAAATTTCCAAGAGTATTGGCACTACACGTGTGGGCTACAGTCAGTGCTTTCAGCTTACACACAACACATACTGACTCAAAAGAGACCAGTGCAGTTATTGACTAGTGACCTATTTACATCTAGGCACTCAAACTGAGGCTAATGCTGTGGCTTCAGTTACAGGATAAGTCAATGTACCAGTTTACTGCACAGTCACAGAGGAAAATAAGAAACGATTTTACCACAGGCTCTGCCAAAATCATATCATTTAACAGAAAATGTTAATGTCCCACAGTCAGTCCACAACAAGAACAACAACAGCAACAACAGCAACAACAACAACAACAACAACAACAATAATAATAACAATATGCAAACTAACCCTATGATAAATGAAAAAGTTATTTTGTTTAGCACTGCCCTCATGGTCTGGAAGCTCTTAGTCATCAGACAGCAATTAAAGCGTGGCATATCTGGTTGATCTCTGGCAACAACCCAGAGAAACAAAAATGTAAAATAATGATGTCAATATAAAACCAAAAATAACTGCTATTACCAGTACTACTGCCACTACCACCACTACTGCTACTACTACTACTAATAATAACAACAACAAGTAAACCATCAACTGAATACATCAACTGATACACTGATAAATTCATTAAAAATTATTGCTGGCTCTTTATGCACTGCATTCTCTTACATGACTGTTTGTTATGAGAGATGTGTTCAATACAGAAATGATCTGTGTATATGCATTGTCTTTCACTTAGCGATTTGCCCCTACCAAAGCATTTCAAAAACCTGATGAAAGGCCGTGTGTATTATTGATTTACCTGCTACGTTCTTTCCTCAAATGACACATGTTCAATAATTCAGTATTGATTAATTCAGTTTTGGACATAGTCCAAACAGTCCAGTACAGAAAAATACTGAAACAAAAACATTTTTGCCATGTTAGATTTAATTACAGTTGCTGACCTTTTGCTACCATAGTCCCCTTTAGGAACCCCCCAGAGGCCACAATACAATCAGTGAAGATTCATCGTGTTTTTACCTCACACTGAAACAAATAGGACCCAGTGGTCTGTCCAAATTAATATGAGCTATTGGTTTTAACCAGTAGATACAAATTTCATCTTCCATACTTGCTTTTGCATGGGTTGTATGGATTTAATAGTGGATCAACTGTGCAAAACATATATGCACCACAATGCACTGTAAAAGGAGTGAATAATAATAGTAATAATAATAATAATAATAATTATTATTATTGTTATTATTATTATTACCTTCTGTTAATGTTAACCATGCAATGTGAACATTTCAGTGATAACTATGCTGAGTAGGTGTCATTCCACATATTTTCACGTTATTCAATAGATGTATCAGTATGGTAAACATATTTTTTTTTTTGAAGAAACTTTTGTGTAAGCTTTGTATCAAAGCACTCTGTGTTTCCAAGACTACAAAACATTTTTGGAAGGTAATGCATGTTTAATACACAGTATCATGTGGGCATGTGTGTGTGGGCAGTTTCCATAGAAACCCCAATGCTAGAATCATGCAGAAGTAACGTTTTGGCAGACCAAACTGGTTATGCCCAAGAGCCAGTACCACTCCATGCTATTGATATATCCTATTGATTTAATATAGAATTACAACAAGGCACCAAGTTCACAAACTTGCGTTTGTATCTCATATTTGTGTGAGTGTATGCTTAAGCATGGGAGCACTTGTGTGTTCTTCGCATGCCTGTGTACGGGTGTGCGTGTGTGAAGGTAAATGAATGTTTTGGGGGCGGGGGTGGGGAGGATGTGGGGGGCCAGTCTTAACCTCACAGCCCTATAATAAATGATTTGACTCCTCTAGCCATCACGTGCCGTGGCTCCTCTGAGCACTGTATTTCTCCCTTTCCATTTCTCGTAAAGTGTGCCCGCTCAATCTTCTCCCCACCTGCCCATAATAAATAATTTGCTTCTATGGACACACAACTATATTAACCACTGGGCAATTCCCACTGGTTTCCAAGATACCACATGTATATACAGTACACATCACAGCTAATGGATACATATAAGGGCCACATTTGAATTGCATTGGTGTATGCGTTGCTTGCTCAGACAAATTGAAGCTCACAAACGCTATTTATTTGCATGTGTGTAAGTGAATAGCATTAAGTCATCAGAAACGGGAAGGGGGAAGTGGGGAGAGACGGATGGCTATAATTTAACTGAGAGTCTGCAGGAGGGGGAAGAGGGAGGAACCGTTCTCTTAAATTATAATAATAAGCATTCAATTGATGCTGGACGCCTTGCTAAAAATAGGTCCACCCTCTCTGGATGGTGAGCCATGTGTGGGGGGATGGGGGGGGGGGGTGTGATGTACGGTATTGGCCGAGAGCTGGAGTAAACACATGCATGAACTTGCTCGGTCTGCTGTTCCCGTCAGTAACGTAGCATGGAGCCCTTTGCTGCCACAGTTTTTGGGAACGTACGCTTTGCACCAGGAGTGTTTGTGGCGCCCGCCCCGTTTACTCAAATCGGGTTCGGAAAAGGAGAGTGACAATGGTGAATGGTTTGGTAGCAAGGAAACATTGCAGGGTGACGGCTGGAGGGTTCTCTGTTCGCAGGCATTACAAATTAAGTGGGAGACCCAGAGTGATGTACTTTTCAATCCAATGATTTATGGCTCTTTCCACCAGAGTTGAGAGTGCACATTAATGAGGCATGCACTGGACTATCTGCTGGGGACTGTTCAGTGGAAGGTTGGGGTATGGATATGGGTGGGGGTTAGGGATGGTTGTCAATAGAGAGGAGGAAACAGCCAATAGCGCCCATCTATTTGTTTGTGACTCTATTTTTAGGCACAACAGGGTAACTAAGGCTCTGAAGACACTAAAATGAATGTTATGGACCTTCAGTGAGATTCCAGACATTGACAGATCTTCCCCATCTACAACACCTGCTCTCTTTACTCATTTCATCAGCATGTGGTGACTACAGCAATATCTTTACTGCCTGTCCGTCTATGGAAAAGTTATGTAACCGATGTCAATACCATCAAAAGTCTATGATGCTGTATAACTGAGACGGCATCTGTATCAAATTGATTTGTAAGAAATGATTTATTGTTAGACTAGCAGTGCCAGTTTAATATATTTAACAAACACGTTCAGAACCATATAATCAGTAATTGATCGGATTGTTTTCACTGCTCACACATTTACGCACAAACACACCCTGATAAAAACACACAGGCTTGATAAAAAGATCAAATGCAGATGAAAGCTCAGACTTTTTTGTGGTCAATTCAATGGCCTTAGCAAATTTATAAGGTATGTTTCTGCTTCTAAAAGTGGGTTGTTATGACAGCTTTATCTTCTCAAGACTGACACTGTGTTTCCAATCAATATTTTGTTTGATGTTATTATCAGCCTCCAGTTAAGCACCAAAATGAATTGTGGTTATGCAATGGTATGTATGAAATAACATAAAAGATATATCATTCAGTCAGAACACAGCATGGATGGACACTCAGTCGTCTTCAGATACAAATTAAGATTAAAAAGCTTGAACGTAGTAACAGTATCTGGACTTCCACAGGAAGCAGAGGCACCAAATGAACGGTAGTGGTGCTCATTTTTCAAAAGCTTCAAAGAAAGTACTGTAAGCAACTTTATTCCCTTGAGAAGTGAGGATACCAAAACATTCAGTTTCTGCTCTATTCAGAGGTCTGTTGCAGCGGTTCAGTACACAGCTACAGTAGGTAACAAGGTTTGATTAATAAAAAGAATAGAACTTAAATTTGGCAGTGCAAAGTAAAACAGTGACACTAGTCATAGGTTAAGTAAAGTAGCTGGAACAAGTGCTTGGGTAATTAACTTGTAAAACAATAACGCTTTCGATGAGAAGATGTGAGTTGAGAATTGTTTGTTTTTTATATTTAAGAGGTACTTCAGAGTTCTCAGGGAAAATGAGGCGAATATTTTCCTTCTAATGGTATTTGTGGCAGGAAAAAACATCTACAACATTTCAAGTTTCTATCTGATGCCTGCGGCTAATGAGAAGCACTCATCAAAGTTAAACCTTAAATCTGGAGTTTGGTGACAGCTCTTTGTCCCTTTATTGCTGTTTTCTTTTGTGACCATACATAACAGCAGGGAGATGCACTTTAAGTCCTGGCATAAAATTGATTGCCAGGTCCTCTTGGGGTTTTCTGCTATCTTAATTATTTTCTCATTTATTTTGCATTTGTGCATGCTCAGATGACTTTAATTTTATTTATTTATTCATGTATTCTTTATCTCATAACAGGGATGTTTTTTTTCAGCAGTTTCAAGGCCTTAGAGTCAATGAAAAGTTGCCAGAGTGTATGGATGTATCTACAGTATTAGGTTTCTCTGCTGAAACTCACCTGTCTGGTAAGGTCGATGTAGGCCAGGTCAGCTCAGGAAACAAACACGCGTGATCTAGTTTCTCCTGATTGAGGCTCTGTTATTTACCCGTTTACTCCGGATCAGTGGCATATCGCTCGATAGAGCTGTTTCATGCCGTGATGCCATCCCCAGCTGGTACTGCTGGCAGTCCTTATTCTTGACACCCAATCCTCCATCTCGCTGATTCCTCCTGGAGAGGTCGGAGACAGACAAGTCTTATTTGTGCTGTAATCATGCTTGACAAAAGCCATTCAGTCTACAAATGGATAAGAGAGAGAGGCAGTAATCCAAACTGTTCCCCTCACTTCCTCTGAGACAACGGATCGTTTAGATTTAAAAAAAAAAAAATGTCCCAAAGAACTGTACTTTAGCTTCAGCAGAACAGGTTTCATGCTATTATTAGTAAAATCTGACATAAATTATAGATTGTCAATGAGTTCCAGTTAAGTGGCATGAAAGACAACAAAGCCATCAAAGCCAAAGTCATTCATCTTTTGAATAACCAAATTTTCTTTAGACTAGTGGCCTAGAGCACTATCCGTGCAGGTCACAGGAGAAACTTATGACTTTTCGAAACTAAAGTAAGGTATATTTTGATGGCACAATGCATATACTCAGCAGTATGTCACCTGGATGTTATCTCAGAGATTTCCTTATAGCTTCTGATGTTTTCCTTAAAACACAGCAGTTGTGAATTGAAATTCATTTCAGGTCTTGACATTGTTTGCTTATTTACTGTTCTCATTGCCTATGTGCTTTGGGTTCCTATAAATTCCAGGATGAGTTTAAGTGTATCGTTTTATGAAAAAAAAAAAGGGGGCCATTGTTCCGTTTGGGTCATTTTCACCGCTGACAGAGCGTTCCGTTCCAAAGCACTAGTGGTTTATTTCCCCACTGCTCAAAATCAGACAGGCCTCCTGAACATATAAATCTCTATCGACAAGCAGGGTTGAATGCAGGGCTGACAACCTGATCCTTGTCCCCCAATACATCACTGCTGTTTGGCAAGAACACACAGTCTGCATTACCACACATTTCAGCACATCCAAAACAAGACCAGTGAAGAAATGAGATTGCTCGAGATGAGTTATTATCTCTGCAATGAAGGTGAAGTTCAAAGATAGGTATGACCGCAGCCACATTCGGCTAACCTTTCAAGGGAACTATCACACCCTGGCTAATGCACAATAACAAGAGACAGTATTGCTCAGAATGACTTGCCATTTTCTTTAGAGGTTTTCTGTGATGAACGGAGATTGCCATCGGAGAATATTGCCCTTAGGCCATCCTAACAGGATCATAGGCTGTGCAGCTTACCTTTCTGTATACTTGCCATAAATGTAATTTTATCTTACTTTGTGTAATCGAAACCTGAGGGCACGTCAAACACTATCTACTCAGTTACTTTGACACACTTCGAGGTAATTAACCTAATAAAGTGTAATCAAGCTGAGTACGGTTCCCTGAATGTTTTATTTGGTGTTTATTCTTGGTGCTTAATTTGCCATGTTATAGACATTGTATCAGTGTTGAATGATTTGGAGGTTTCCAGACTAATGGAAATAAAAAGTCAGAGAGATGTAAACAAATTCTGTACCAAATAAGCAGTTTTGACTCCTGTTACATTTATTAACAGTGCTGTGTAATTACAGTTTTATAGTTCAGTTTAGGGCTTATGGGTTGAAGCCTTTTCTGTGTATGGGACATAGTATTGTACAAAAGTGGAATAGAGCCTAATGCCCAAAATAACAAAGGACAGACTTGAGAGGATATACGGGGATTCATTCATTTGTTATGTGGAAATAATAAGTTGCTAATCCAAAGATTAAAACATCTTTACATAGAGGAGTACATATGACAGAACAACCAAAATGTACCAGTTCAGTGTCATGTTGCAAAATGGGAACGCCAATGAGTTTCTGTCATGGTTTTATCATTACTCCATAGGTTTGTGTGCACCAAGCATTTTTAATCTATTAATGGGTCATCTTTTGCTGAACAGTTTTGAGTTTTTTGAAGAACTGCTATGAAGCCACACAATGTGTATGTTCTTATACGTGGAGCTTAAGGTTCATAATATATATATTGTAAAGTGCTTCTTTTATCCTTCTATTGGGGGAAGACGTAATAGTAGAATAAAACCATTTATTTGTCTCGGCCAGCTGGACTGTTTCAGATAAAGGATTTTTTTTCCCCTCCACGTTCTTCAGCTGGCTATACAAAAAGAAAAGGGTGAACTTGGGAAGGGGAAGGGGTAATTATTTTTCAGGAAATCTCACATTCGGGGGAAAAAGGCACTGAAAACAAATAGATTGGATCACAAATTATGATAGCAATCTGGACGTTATCTACACATGGTATGGGACAAGAGAAATCAATAGGTTACCACAGGTCAGAGCACAATACATGGGGGTCTAGGAGAGCAAAGCAGGCCAAAGGGAGAGGAAGAGCTGAGCATTTCCATCTTATCAGGATGTGTAAAACTAGTACGATAAGCAATGAATAAATTATTGCACGTTTTACTGCAAGGTCAGCTGAGTGGCATGCCTTTTCCCATGGTGAAACAACCCACATGCGGAGGCATATACCCACACACAGGTCAACCGTGTGTTTGAGTCTGACTCTCTCACACATCCTCTGCTTAGAGTTTTACTTTCATAAGGCTTCTCCTCACTCACAGACACACACACACACACACACACACACACACACACACACTGCACAGAGCTGGGTAATGAGCATTCTCTACATTAGGACTCTCACAGGTCCTCCTGCATAACCCCTGCCAGGCACTGTATGTGGGAAGCTGTTTGTTACTGCATGAGAAAAAGAGGGCAGTGGAAAAGACTACTTTGTAACAAACACTATAAAACTGAACCCACTGCTGAACTTCAGCTTGGTTTCCTGCAGCATAGCCTTTTAATCTCGCTACTGATCTCATTTTTCATTAAATTTCCGTTGATTGACTGTGATTTATTTGATTGAATATGGCAATAAAACAAGGTACGTCCAAGCACTTTGTACGTGAAGGTTATAACAATCTATAAATATTCCCCAAATATATATGCAATACATGATTAAAGAGTTTAGGATTATTTACAGTGTACTGAGACTGCATGTTTTTAAGATTATTTATTTTGGGAGCTCTAACAAACATTTATGAGCCTACTTCAGCATTTTGTACCAAAGAAGTCTTCATAAATTCACAGACTCATCTGAAGGCCCCCCTCTCATCCACTGAACCAGGTGAGAGCACTGCTGCAAATGTCACCGTTACTCTTCATCATTTTGTGAAGAGCTGCCTCATGAAACCTGTGTCATCAGCTCCTTGTTCAAAGTATATCCCTTTTTTGGAGGAACTGTGGAGCGCATCCGTGCATTGTGCACAACACTTCAGATGCTGATGATAAGATGAAAGTATATTTGATATTTGATCTTTTTTGTTTTTTGCAACAGGTTCTTTATAAATTGGTTCTTATTAACACAAAGAGGAATTATATCACGTGCAGTGTCGTTGGAGGGTTCGTGAATCTGTGTTAGAATTCTAGTCTATATGTAAAATACAAAGATTTATTACAGTAAAAATAGTTATATTCATTAAGTAAGGGTTTTGGGAAGACCGCATATAAAAGCTTAATGGAATATTGACATTTTGATTACACTTGGATGTAAATATTTGAATGTATAAATTTGGACGATCGACATTTATCCAATGTCCACAAGGTGGAGTTATGTTCATTAGCCATTTGCTCAGCTTTTTCTTCCATTTGAAGCATTCAAACTCATCCGGTTAAATCTACTCAGTGTCCTCATTAATGCATGATTAGCAAAATTAATGTATGTATCAACAGTCTGAAAATACCTTACACCCTTCATGACTAATCCTCTAGACAAAAGTATCTTAGTGAATGTGTGTAGATGAGCAAAGCTGATAAAACAGAGTTTAGAGGACATTTAGGAAAGTAAAGAAGCATTCCTTGGGATGCGTTTTTTTTTTTCTTTCTTTCTTTCTTTTTCACCAATGGTTTAGATTGAGTTGTTGTGAAATCATATACCAAGCTCATCATTGCAGAACCTCAAACAAATCATGCAATTGGGAGAACTCCCGACCAATGGCTTTCGCCTTCAAAATTAAACATTTGTCTGTTCTGAAAAAAGACAGCATTCAATACCACACATACTTGTCAGCAGCTCATTCTGAACAGTACATCCTCACTTGTCAAATAAATCCATACTGCAGAGGAAAGTACTGAACCAGAGACAGGTTACATGACATTTCAACACCATTCACTCCACTCATTTTAGAGTATTAAACATGCTTGTGACTAGTAGATGGTCCTGGCACAAAACCAGACAACAGATGGTGGCAAATGGGTAAATAAGATTAAAATATCCTAAGGGAGGTGATCCAGGGGTTACTGGAGATGCATTGAACGTTTTCAGACTAACCAGTCTCACACAAAGCAATTTACATCCACTGTTCAAGATAACTTATACACAAATATATTAATACTAAATGAATTGAATAACTTCTGAAAACTGTGTATGAAAGAGTTATGTGGATCATGTGGGATAACCCTTAAGTCTTCAAGCATTACACTGTATTTTTACCCACAACTTGAAGCACAGGTCTCTATGACATAGCTGCAAGAGATCTGAGTCAAAGACTTAAAGCTTTAGTTGTTGCTACACGTAGTAGAATATCTGCTCTCAAAGCTTAAGGTCTTGCTTAGTAAAGCAAAGAGTCAATCTGCTGGACAGTGTTTTTCAAGACTGACACTTTATCCTTAAACCTGGTCTTAACGCCCCATTGCCTGCATCTTCGCCGGACTGGCTGATGATTAACTGGTGAAAATCCCAGTAGTAGATTAGGGATGGATGAGACTGTGAATGTGTGAGTGTGTGATTCTTTGAAAAAAAAAATTGAAAAGGAGCAGAAAAGCCTTGGGACTCATCAGTCTAGATCGTAGAATGACTGATCTGCTCAGGGACTCCTGAATAAATGTGTGTAGGTTGACTCTTCTTCTTCAAAACAGTCGAAAAAGGTGAATGACTTGCCATCCGATTTTAGATAAAAAATGACAGAAATAGCAATTCAGAAACTTTCAACCGAAAATAAATTAAAATGTCTAATGCAAATTCTTCCCACTGCAAGTCCTTTCAACGGTGTCATGTGCTAATAGGTATTTGCAATGTTCTGTCTGGCTCCATAAGAAAATGAAAAACTCTTGTGGCTAATGACACTGACATTACATATGAAACATTCAGCTTACCATACATGACATACTGTGGAAAGGCAGTGCCTTGCAGCATCAGGTAAAACAATCATGATCTGGCGGGCAATTGCACTCGTAGTATCTCAAAACAAAATCTAAATAAGGTGGAGAGAGCAAGTCCAATTAAGCAGCCTCAATCTCTCACCACAGGCTTCACTGAACATCTGACGGTTATGGCACAGTTCAAACGCTTTTCTTTATTTTTGGAAAGATAAGCACCATAGATCATTAGCTTTCATGAAAAGAGTTAAGGTATAAAAATCAGAAAGCAAATCCCTTTTAATTAAGACATGCTTATTAAAGCTGTTTCACACAGGCGAAAGAACATTAACACAGATGACTGAGATGAGATGTGAACGAAAGCACTGCAGAGACTGTCAGCTTTCTACTAAGACTATAAAATCAAAAACAATTTCTGAATGACTTCTTTTTTTTTTTGAGAAATGGTATTATTAGACAGAGGAAGGTGAAAATGAATTAAAAGACTGAGGGGGTGAAAGAAACTGCTTTCAAACAATTTCACAACTCTTTGTGATTTCTTTGCTCAAGACATTCATAAATGCATAAAAAAAAAATACCATTACAGTGACAAGCCGTTGTGAACCAAACTATTACTTTGTCTGTGCAGCCTTGCTTTGGTTTGCTATGTAAACATGCTTATTTTGTGATGTGAAGTACGGAACCAAAAGCTTTATTTGTGAAAGCTTAAGGATGTGCCTTAAACGAGCCATGCTCTAAGCTACAGGTCCAAGAGATTAATCTTTAATGTGATCTTAAGCATTCTAAGGCACATATAAGCCTGTGGACACAGCAGTATGTAAAAATGGGGTTGTAAAGATGTAGTAGGTACATAAAAAAAATTCCCTTTAAGCTCCAACTGTTCTTGGAAATGTAACCTACAAATGTCAGTACTGTTGTAAAACTTCTTCTCTTTCAAAGATTGTTAAAAGCATCAAACCAAATTGAGAAACATTACGAAAAGAACATCATGCTTCAGTTGCAAAGTTTGCTGAATCATATTGACAAACCTGTCAGATCCTTAGCCTTTTAAACTTCTTCCATAAATAAATAATGGACTACCCCTGTATAGACCAACATGCAATGTGATTCTCAAATTAGTCTGGCTCCCGTAGGATCTGCACTTTGTGCAGTGTACTGTAAATTTGACTGACAGCTTATGGCTCATGCACTCTTCACATCTCCCTCAAGCATTTCTTTTCAAGTGGAGTTTTTCATTCAAGGTGCCAACAAAGGGGGGGGGGGGGGTACTTTTGAAATGTGCAAATTTTTCCTGTATGAATTGAGGTTCATATTTCACAATTATTTTTTCATTCAAATGGCATTCTTCTTTCAAGTTGCCAACAAAGCCAGGGGAATACCTTCAGAATTTTGAAACAGGTCTTGTATGCTTTGGGAGTCATGTTTCACAAACGTTTTTAAGTCTCATGAATATGCTCAAAAACAAACAGTTTAGACCCATTTTTTTCTTACTCATTACATTGCCTTAAGCTACCATGGAACCATTTAACTATCCAGTGTGAAAAATATATCCTAAATGTATAGTGCAAAATTAATACTAAATAATTTCATGCATTTGACTGTTTCATAAGAGATTGGGCCGAGGGCTAAAAAGTACATTAAATGAGAGTTTTATGGATTTATGGTTTCTGCTGTGAACAACATGCATAATGCACAGGGATGCATAATTCAAAGCAGCACAGTTGCCTACTTAGCACTTTGCTGAACCACAATTACCATGATCACAACTGATAAGCAGACATAAAGAGTTCCGCTGGTGGATACTGTTTTGGTTGAGCTCTAGGAACACTGCCAGTTCTCAAATTTTAGTGAGTCCCAAATCATTCACCCCCTCTGGCTGCACTGAACATTCATTGCCATGGAGGAAGAGTCAGTCAGCACACCATTATCCGTGAGTCTCCGAGTGAATCAATCATCTCGGCTGATGAGTCTCAAGGCTGATATCTTATAAAAACAGCCTCAAGTTATAAACCACCAGCTAGCCTATGGAGGCTTAGAAACTTTTTTTTTTTCTCATTAAGCTGTTAATGACAGTGGTTCATAGATAGTACTGACACCAGTCACAGGAGCTGCATGCTCATGTATGAAGTCTCTGAAACCTAAACCATGTGGCAAGTTTTTGTATATGGTACACAGAAAACCAAACATAATAGACTTAATAGCATCAAAAACAAATAGGAATGACAGGGAAACAGTGCTCACAGTTTAAATATTAACTTAAGGACCCTTATTCATCTGAAGCAATTCATCATTAGTAAACGATGAAATTATTTGCTCTCAGATATTAATTGCATATTCATACGACTGCTGATATATGAGGGACCATTAAACTGCCCAAAGAGTGCACACAGTGACTGAAATGTGATCCAAGTCGAGGATAACACAGCAAACATTTGTTGATGCTATTATGTTTACTGTGAGCAGGTGTTTCTGGAACCATTTTACAATGCCCTCAACAAACACAGCGTACACTGTCTAAGCCATATTATAACACTATTATGCATTGTGACCTGTAAGCTTTGATGTATTGATTATGAATCAAAACTCGATTTACAGTTTAAAAAAAATAGGAAGATCATATGCAGGCAGATTTAATAATGACCTACCAATGTTCTTGTTACCATGAGTTTTTGCCATGCCTTAAGAATTCACTTTGAAATGTTTATTATGTTTATAAAGTCATCTTTTATTGTATGAACAGCCATCGAGCTGTAAAGTGTTCTGTAATATAATCTGAAGACCAAATCAGAATGAGAGCATATATGACAAATTCATGCATAAATGCTTTGAGGCAAATGTATTGAAGAGGGATTGGTCTCTTACTGCAGAGGTGGAAAAAAACATCCCTTTAAAAAGCAGCATGTAGCTGTTAATGTGGGTACAGAGGGGGACGTGGTAGAATTTCATTATGCATACACAGGGTGAAGAGACTTAAAATCAGTAGTATTAGAGGACAATTTCACTTTGCTTTTTCTCCAAACCTTGTGTTTTATTTGTAGCTTAATTTAAAGAATTGTTTTTTTTTTTATATTGCTCAGTCTATAAGATGTAAAACATGGCTGCATACAAGACAGTGGCGATATAAAAGCGGACACCAGAAGTGTTTTTCTGAATGCATTCTGCAAAGAAACCCACATGAAAATGTACTGAGAACTGGGTATACGCAGGTAGGACTAAGAATCAAAACCAGGAAACTGATCAAAGTTGGTACATGAACAAAATAACATATAGGTCGGAACTACACAGCTGAGAAACTCACAGAAAAGAAAGAGATTTGCAAATAACTGAGAGAAACCAGAGAATATATTTACAAGAAGCAAAATGAAAACATGAACCAGAAACAGGTGTATGTGATATACAGCAAATTAGTAAATTTCACCACCACCCTTGGTGGTGCTGGTGGAATTCTTGCATGAGATTTGGGTCCAGGATTTCAGAGGTAGGAAGCCAACGCCAGTCTTCAGGGCCTTACCCCTCCCAATCCACTGGGTACTGCGTGTATCCCCCATGTCTTCTGGGGTCCAGAAGTGATTGGACAAAATAGGCCGGTGATACATCCATATCCTGAGCTGATGGAGTATCATGGGGTATGGTACCAGCCTGGGGACCTGGATCCTCCAGTCCAAGACGAGAAACATGAAAGATGAATTTGTGCTGAATTTGATTAATTTTGTGTGTGTTGGAGTTGATGATACTTGGTTGATCCCCGGAGAGTCTTTGAAGGGTCCCACAAACGGATGTCTGAATTTCCTACTGGGCACGTGGTGTTTGAGATCATTAGCAGAGAGCTGGACATATACTATCTCCCACAGAGGGAGCTGTGGAGGGACAGATGAATCCTTGACTGAGAGCCTCTTGAATATAACTTTTGTTTCTGCCACATACAAGGGATGTATAGGATTGTGAGGTGGAGAAACTCCAGCAAGCAATGGCAATGGCACAGTCCCCATGACAGTGAGGAAGGCAGCTGGTACTCTTAAGCTTAAAATACTTAAGCAAAATCTTGGTAGACCTCAGGAACATTGGGCTGCAGGGAAGTTGGTGGACTCACAATGGAAGGAGGTGGAGTCACAAGGCAGTCTGAGGCAGGTCTTCTGACCAGGCTGTGAATTCAATCTCTCTCCAGGCAGTGGTTGGGTTGTAATGTTGGGGTCAGAGAAGTCCCAGAAATATTTTATATACCAGTGAGTGGATGACCAGGAATGGTAGTGACCCCTGATGGATAGTCGCTACAGAGATTTGAATAAGGCTGGTGACATGTGTACCTGTGCTGGCTTCCCCAAAGGCTTTCTATCCAATACATTCATTGAAACGTGATAGTGGCATGGATGAATGGGGATGTGCAATGACTGTGCAATACTCTTGTGAATGAAATTCCCCGCAGTACCAAGATCTAGAGGAGCTGAGAAGACGGGGGGGATCACCAGATTGAACTGTTACAGGTAACTGAAATGGTTTTACTGAGAGAGAGGAGGAGGGATTGCTTATCTCAGGTGTGGAAACTCAAGTCTTCTGAGTCATGGTTCTTGCTCTTGACAGAACAGGAGGACAAGTGCTTGCACATCGGTCTCACTGGTGACGCTCCTTTCCGCAGTATAAACAACTGAAGTCATCATCACCCTGGAGATATTACTTAGGTCTAAAGCTGTCAACTCTCTCATGAAATGTACATGAGTAAGCATTTAGCCAAAGGTACAAAAGTTGATGTCTTGCTTGTGGAAATAATACATTCCACATTGGCTCTTTCAATAAAAAGAGGATAATGAGTTACATTTGGGAAATGTGGTGCCTTTATTTTTTAATAATATAAATTTTACAGATATCTTTTAACACAAATACAGTTATCATCAACTGCTACTGATTATGTCAATGTTATCATTATTGGCCTACTAAAGACATAGCCTTAGTCTAAAGTTTACAGGTGCCAAAAAAAAAATGGTGACTGTTTAAGTGAAGAACTGGAGTTGGCACAGATGGCATCAGACAACTAGTAGAAAATTTTGCACTAGTTTTTTAAGAAGAAAAAAAAAAAACCTTCATTCACTTACTCTGGTCACCTCCCTCTGAGAGCATCCCTTGACAACTCAGACATTTTGTTACTTTTATCTGAGTGTTGGTCCGTTTTAATAAAATATATTACATACACTTTCCAAATTTTATTAAACTACTCAATACAGCTCCATCCAAAAGCCAGGCTGCATCCTTGAAAATTGTAACTCATATTTTGTAACAATTTTGCAACTTGACAATTTAAGTAAGTGAAGCGCTATATTTGGCTAGTGTTAAATGTTTACATTTTGCTTATTACCATAATTGCATCTAGCTGGCCAGCAAATATCTGTGGCTAACTGAACTAATGTTACTTATAGCGATTGTGTGTTACATGGCTTACAATTTCAAAATAATTTTACAGAAACCAGACAGGCTATGTCCCTCACAAACATTTTGAAAAGAAATTGATTTTGAGTCACAGCAGTTTGTAGTTTGTAAGCTATTTAGTTTGTGAACAAATGTCATGAAGGTAGTGAAAAAAATTAGTTAGTCATGAGGGTTACAAGTAGGGCCACCATTTGTAACTTTTTCTGCCATATTGGTCAAGGCATTTCATAAATTTGATATGCTTTTATCCTTCTCGTATGACTGCCTATGAAAATTAATGAGACCAGGCTGATTGTAAACTTCTATTAGAGTCCTCCTATACTATTCATGATCATCCATATAATTTGAAAAGTCTGTCCTATCACATGTCATCATGTTTGCTTAGTCACTATAAACAGCCCTCGATAATAATGGAGCAAATTTGTCCATTAATTTAACATCAAAATATGCTGATAAACAATTCAGTTTATTTTATCTGCAGGCGTGATTCCTGTCACTGCAAATCATTCCTCAATGTAAGGATATTTGTGAAACATTTCACAGGCAAATTAAAAAAATAAAATAAAATTCTGCATCCCAGAGCAAAACAAACTCCTGTTTTTTCTATACAAATGATATCATATAACTCATGTAGTGCTGTCAAGGAGCCAAAATATTTAATTAAATGTTTACAATAGAATAAGAGGTAAATAAACTGTGCAAACTATTTCTATGCTCTGGACCAAATTAAAGATTGAATCTTCTCCCCAAACAGAATATCCTATGTCTTTTTAAATAAAACCATCCAAATAAAACCAGCCAAAATGACATGTCCCAGAAGTCAAGTAAGTACATATTCAGTGCATAGGCAGCTCTTTCAGGGACTATAAAACTAAATAGAGTTGGACTTTAACATTATCATAAACAATACTAGAGCTTGCCTTGGGCATTGAAAGCAAGGAAACTGACTAACTTTGAAATACATCGGGTGCAGTAATCACAGTCATGTACAGTGAATACAGTACATTGTGTAGGGATAAAATTAAGTGTCAGAGATAAACCGCCTTGGTACTATGAAGGTCTTGAACACAATGTAAGTATACATTAAAACATAACGGGAAACAAAAACTTGAAAAGCTGAGGGGAAGAAAACGAGAACAAACAGTCAAAATTAACAAGGAAACAAACCAAACTTGACTTTATAATTGAAAGTATCGGATGAATCTTGTCTCTTTATCACTACATGCAATTTAGTTAGAGTATTTTTATTTATTTATTTATTTTACAAAACCTTATATATTCTATTCAAGAGTGTTACATCAGAGCTCAGGGCTCTACTTGATATCCTTCATAATACAACATAATCCATAGTTAATGATATACCTTATCTGATAATCCTGCCTGATAAACATTATACCCATTTTTAATTCTCTCCCCCAAAGCGGTATTCTATAATCCTTACAATCAACAACCAAAGGAGTGCAGTTGAGTTCATGTTGATTTGATCTTCTAGCTGTACACTGCTTTGTGAAAGAGTACTAAACAAGGGATTTACCTTTGAGACAGATTGGACCTGGCCTTGTCAGACTGTGCTTAATGATGAAACCCACAATGTATATCAGCGCTTTCATCTCTGAAGTCTACTGTTTGAATAGACATTGAAAGAGACTGTGTTCATTTGCAAACAGAGTTGAATTACTTTGATGATGTGGCAAATAGTAGTAATACTACTATGCATATTTGTATTTATTGCAAATATTGTTCATGTGTCCCCTACACTTTCTCTTAGTTCAGAATTGCTTCAGTAGTAAAAAAGAAAAAGAAAAAAAAGGGCACAGAATAGATCAACAACCTTTTGGAATCAAAACTTTCTATAAAACATTTGTATGTTGACATCAGTAGTGAGGTTGAGCGTTGTCATTAAATAAAGCTGTTTCCATTGCGTTTTGAAAAGGGTTTAAAGCTTGACCATGGGTTAAATTAGCATGCTGTTTATGATTACATCATAGGAAATTACCTCCATCAAAGAGCCACTGTAATAAGATCCCTTTGACCAGAGAGGATATATAACATCCTCCTCATTGGAAGGCTGTTCATAAGAAGAGTACTCTGCACAACCCACTCAGCATCCACACCAAAAAGGTAGGAAATGTCTCACTTTCCTAAAGGCTGTTAGTTAAAGCCATTTGGATCAATCTCAGCACAATCAGATATGCTAACTTTTATTATTATGGTTTTAAGACAGAGAGCAATTTGACTATGCTATTAATTTATTGAATGTAATAAAGTGATTATCTCTTTGGTCCATCCTCTCAATTCTTGATAATCATGTTTATGTGTTGCTGTCTGATTTCATTTTGTTTGAAATGGTCATTTTTGTTTTTAAATATCTGGATTCATTCAGTGAGAGATTTCACTGGGAGCTACTCAGGATAAGTTTGTGCTAATGCTGTGTCTGTGACATAGCAATAAATTAAGAACTTGAGAACTTGAAAATGAAAAAATATGGCTTAATGGTCATAATGATTTTATGGATTTAACCAAACACTCCTCTTGCTATCATTAAAACAACATTAAAACCAACATTATTCATTTTTCATTATTCTTTATGACTGGAAAGATAGTGAGTCATTACTTTTTCTTTCCAGTCAAAACTTTGAAGGTATTGTCTAAAGGAAAAAAAAGAAGACAGTTTCGTTTGCGTAATTCAACAATCAAGTCTCTTGTTTGCATATGTCACCACAGACTGTATTTTGCTAATATGGTGCAGCTGTTTGCTCACTGCCAGGCAACTTGTTTACTTTGAACTAAAGAGACATCCTGTGTTATCAGTTTATCTAACAGAAATTACTCTTTTACTCACACAGAACGTATAAGATATTCCATTACGAGATTGTCATCATCGAACACGTTTAAGTTTTAGGCACTTTTTTTTTAAATTATTTTTTTAATGTTTTCAGCTTTATTTTTTAATGTTTTCAAGGGTGCTACTGATAACTTGTGCTCACAAGGAACATGTTCCATTTCTGAGGCTGGGAGAGAAAAGTTTGAACGTAAACTTAAAGTGGTGAAAAACTGTAATGATAATGTACAGTGTTAATTAGGTCTTGAAAAAAAAAAAGGAAAAAAAAAAGGTTGAGCTGCTCTGTACTCTTCACAGACTGTGTGTGTGCGTGATTCAGTTTGTGATGTGAAGTGTGTATGATTGCTGCCGATTTAATTACGCTCAGGATGATGAGAACCTAAAGAGAGCGCACTAATTTTATAACAAGTGCATATGGATTGTTTACCTCTCCCTCTATAACCTTTTATGAGTTTCATAAGGGCTTTAATCAGCTCATGTCCCCTTCTAATGTTTTGGGTTATTTGTGTTCAACACTTTCCATTGCATGTAATGTTAACATAGGATTCTATCCATAGAGATTTTTAAAAACCTGTCTGAATACACTCTTTGTTGTTTCCCAATGCGTTGCAGGGTATTGCGGTAATGTCTTGTCATATATTACAATATAGCATAGCAATCTGGACTCACATGAAGTTTTTACTGCTGCAAAGTGTGTCTTCTTTAAGCAATAAGTTGTCTGAAAATTATTAAACAACTAGTATTGAGTCTTAAGAAGACCTCCTCTTTAGCATCCTGCTACTGGTATGAATAATGCTCACCTGTGCAAATAACAATAGCTGCAGCAGACCTTCCCTCTCTTTCTCTCTCTCTCTCGCTCTCTCTCTCTCTCTCTCTGCCTCTCTCCACCTACACCCCCCTCCCCCCGGTCTCTCTGTCTCTGTTTCTTTCTCTCCCCCTGTGTGTGCGTGTGTAGATTAAACTTTTTTTTTCTGCATTTCTACATTTCTGAACATCTACATTTCTGAACTTTCTGACACTGTGAGAGAAACCTTTTTAACTTCTTTTTAGTGATATACAATATGATGTTAATGGTGACTTGAATCTGAATGATCTGGTGATGAGCGGGAGAAAGAGTGCTAGTAATAAATTAAATTGATCATTTTGAGCAAAGTCATGATGATACTGGATATCGGCAAAAATACGTTATTAGAGTTATTAGATTAACTACTTGAGTAGAGATGAAAATAACCATATCATCTTAGACAGCAGACATTGCACGTGTTTCAAAATCAACATTTTTCAGCTGGTGCCAGGATCACATGAACATGTTTGATTTATCGCTGATTCCATAATCGCTGTCTTCTCATAGACCTCTTAAAAGAGAAGCTAAAAGATCAGATTTGCTGCATTGTATTGATTGTTAGTTACAAAGTTTAGTGAAAAACAAAACCCGAGGCCCTGGACATTTCCCCCTAGTTGTGAATGCGGTGGGATGAACTCTGACTACGAGAGTGAGAGTATGTGGTCTGGAAGGAATTGTTCTCTAAATTGTGATTCTTTAACTGGCGGGGATGACATAAACTAATAATAATAATAATAATAATAATAATAATAATAGTACTGTTCCTCTGCTGTTTTGTTGCTCTATTGTGGGACTATCATGCCTTTGTGTGGAACTCAGCTTCAGAGGATTTGACACAGGGCCCATGCTGTCAACTGCGTAATGGCTCTCTGAAACAGAGGGGATTTAAACTTAAAACACTTAAAGGACTCCAGTGCCCATGATTAGCTCTCTAGCCAGAGGTATCCTTTTCACCTCACACTCAGCGCACTTTAAAAACAAACAGGGCATTAAAAAAATAATTTCACTCACTTCTCCAGAAAGCCTAACCAGACTTTGAGCCGGGTATGAATACAGTACAGTCAAGCATAAACGTAGATTGCCTGAAATTACAAAATTGTCATTTTAAAAAGTTTTCCACATTTCAGCCACTATCTTTGGGTCTGTCGATGATTACTGCTCTGGGCCACCCAAATGCAGAACAGCGAGGAGTTGACGAGGCAAAACAGTTCCTATAAATGCGTGATAGATGAGGATGACATAACCCTGGCTTCTCCAGAATACTTTGAGGTTAGTCCAAATATCTGCCTCAATGTTTAATCCATGTTTTCTTCTGCGTGTTTATTAAGTGGCTGTTAGGGAGGAAGCGGGGTAGGCGAACAGGTAAACATTTACAGAAGAATGAGAATGGATAAGACTGGAGAATGTGGTTCATGCTTACGCATGATGAGAAAGCAGAAATTCACGTTCACCTGACGTCATAATTGCAGCCAGGCTCAACCTACATCAGATTTTTATAGTGTTGTTTTCTCCTTAAGCTTGGCTCAGCTCTCATGTAATATGGTTTCATAATCTTCCTGCTGCCAGTTGGCTCTCAGGGGTGATGTTCTGGCTCTGCAAAACATCAGCCAGAATCACCCAGAGCACCTGAGCGTACGGGATGACAGCGGCGCCAGCCTCCTGCACCATGCGACTTCAGGCAGGAGCCTGGACGTGATCCGGTTCATAGTGAGCGTGCTCGGCACTGATGGTAAGATTCATTTGGACGTATAAAAGTGCAGCATCACACCACGTGGAAAATCAACATGAAGCTCAGTAAAGTTCACAAGATTTACTGTAAATATGTAACACAATACTTCATAATGGGATTAGGCCAAAGGACAATGTTCATAATCACATTTTTATGGGTATCTGATGGTTCTGAGAAACACTCTTATAGTATGGGATATCTCTAACTCACTCATCTGTTCCCCCTTAAGCCAACAATTCATCACAGACTGGCTCTCTCTGGGATAGTACTAGGGGAACAGCTCATTTTGGCCTTTTGATCGAAAAAAAGTATGATCAGCAAAATTTGGGACCACTCATTTACCTTTGATGTTATTGCATTTAAAGCCTACAACCCAACAACCAAACAATACCATCTCCTCATCTTAAGTGGTAAATGGATCAGAATTTGACTTGTTTCAAGAAACATCTGCTACTTAAAAAAAAAGAAAGAAAAAAGTTAAGTTATACTTGAGTTTAACTCTAAACTGAATTCAACCACTGTATGCTCAGAAGTTTATAGACCTTAGAGTTAGGTTATTCATCTCACTTGTCTTAAACTAACACTGCTTCTTTGATAAGTAAGTACGATATGGCCCTCAGCACTAAATGCCACAGATGAGCAGGGCAGGACACCTCTACACTGGGCTGTTGAGGAGAACCAGGAGGACAGCTGCGCTTTGCTACTGGAGCTGGGGGCTGACCCCAACATCCTGGACACATCCCTCAATGCCCCACTGCATCTGGCTATCAGTCGAGGACACAACCACCTGGTGGAGGTCAGTTAACAGATCTTTTGTTGCAGAACCAGAGCTCAGGAGCACGTTTAACTCTATATTCACTGGTACTATATCACAGCGGCGTGTGTTTTGGCTGTCATGTCGTATGATACACAAGTTTAGGGCCTGGACAATATTACGTGGCTGCAATAAAATGTTAATGTCATTGATTTTAGATATGAGGTTTATAATGTCGCTCTAACAAGACTGGGAAATGGAAACACATGAGGACTTTTGAATAACAAATGATTATTACCCTCAGTGTAGAGAGATGTTGATATCTCTATGTCTCCTCCCGCCACAGGTTCTGGTGTCCTGCAGCAAAACAGATGTCAACCTAGAGGGGGACCTTGGGAACACTCCTGTGATGCTGGCATGCTCCCATAATAACTGCCAGGCACTGCACATACTCGTGCGTATAAAATGATAGTCACAAACAGAGGCTTGTGTGGACGCCGAAAGTAATTAACTGCATGTCAAAGGAATCAGAAATCTTTCACAAAGATTATGCAACATCGAAACAACATTCTTTTTTTTTTTTTTTGTCATTAACAGTTTAAGCATGGAGCAAAGTTGTGTCACCAAAACAAGCTGGGCCATTTTGCTATCCATGCAGTGGCTTTCGCAGGTGCAAAGGAGGCCATGGATGTGATCCTTAAAAAGGGTGAATGAACGCTAATGCTCTTTTATCTTGAGTCATTTCCTGCACTGTCTGAAGAAGATCTACGGCACCGCAAATATATTGTTGGAAAACATGAACTCTTCTTAGTGGAAAATGCGAATTCTTTGGTTTCCTTAATTCTCTTAAATGGAAGATGTCATTCTTCATATGCATATTACTCACATACACAGTGACTCAGCTAATTTTCATTTGCAAAATAAGAAACGCAAACTCAATCTATTGTGATACCACTCTTGTCATTGCTTGTTTTTTTTTTTCTTTTTGTAACTTTTTGTTTTCATTTCTATCTTATTTTTCATTGCGTAGTTAGGTTGCCAACACTATTCCTCATTGTCAGCTTTTTGATGAATGACATTTGATCTATTTGAAGATTTTAAGGGAGGGTCTTAATCTGATGGTCTGCCTTTTCTCTTTGTGTTTGGTGAAGGTGAAGAAATGGGCCATGCTGTTGAAACACACATAAATTACTTGGACAAGTCTAAAAGTAGCCCCCTTCACTTGGCTGTTCGTGGTGGAAACACTGAGGTCATCAAACTATGCATCTCTAAAGGAGCAAGAGTTGACCAGCAGCAGGTAATCATAGGTTCTGATTAGATCAGACAAGTATTGATTGAACTTTTAATGAAATCATAAACAATTGTTGACTTTTGGTTGCAGATGATATTATAATGGCACATGTGAGATTCATTTATGGGTTTGTCAGTCATCGTTTCCTGCATTAGTGGTCTATCTTTGTCTTGTGACATTACAGGAAACTGAAGATCCTTAACCACACAAGATAGCTTGATTATGTCTTTCATAAACATGCACACACACACACACACACACACACACACACATACACACATACATGAACACAGAGAGAGGGATAGAGAGAGAGACAGACAGAGAGAGAGAGAGAGAGAGAGAGAGAGAGAGAGAGCGAGAGAGAAAGGCCTTCATTTGTGTGCACTGCAGCACTCTCTGATTTACCAGAACCATTGCATCCAGTAATAGTTCCAGATTGCTAAATTGATACAAATAACAGGCACTTACAGGCTGGAACTGAACTAAGCCCATTCTGTCCATTGCCCTCACCATTCACCACAGTCTCATTAATGGTTTGTGTTACTCCTCGACAACACTACAGGGGATTATCCCTCTTCCTCTTACAGAGACCCTCTGGCTTGACCCTGTTAGACTCACTTATCTGAGACTTAATGGCAGACTGCAATCTTACTGTGTATCATCTCTTCACTGCTCTGTCTTAACAGTGCGACAAATCTACAGCACTTCACTTTGCCTGCACTCAGGGTGCCATGGAAGCCGTCAAACTCATGCTTTCAGCTTATAACAGAGTGGAGGACATCATCAACATCAGAGATGGCGCTAGCCAGACTCCACTTCACAAGTATAACCTTTTGCGCCTGTTTAATCTGTGTACTCTCAGTGTATGTATGTATGTATAAAGAGGAAAATGTTGACTGACCAATATGGTGTCACATAATTCCCAAAGTAGGGTTATATAAATAAAAGTGATTAAAACTGCCACAAGCCATTTCACACTTGACTGGGAAGAAAACAACAGGTTTGAAATGCTACCATTTCTTTTTCATTAGCCCAAGGATATAGGTTTTGCTATTTCATTATTTCCCCCCTAAAGCAGCAAAAAGCCATCTTTACTTGTGAGGATATGTGAAGATATCCTTTTTCTGCGAAAATGTGTCTCTACCATGACCTTATATAATAGATCCAGCTCCAGATGTGTGACAGAGGTTTTATTAGCTGAATCAGAAATGCTTGAATGGAGCTGTCCTTGAGCCTACACGCTCAGTAGACATTCAGACTCCGAATGCTCTTGGTCTGAGAGGTTCTTAAATCCAGCCAAAAAAAAAAAAAAAGAAAGAAAGAAAGAAAGAAAGAAAGAAAGAAAGAAAGAAAGAAAGAAAAAAATCTTAGGCTAGCATTTATGATTTGTTTAAGTAAATTGCTGACCTGATCTCTGAACCCCCTAGCTCATTTTCCTCTAAAATGAACTGTAGCGGGATTAAAGGCTTTAAGTTTTTTTAGTCTTCTGAAAACAAAACAAAATTTTGATTGAATAAATCTTCACATCCCAGATGTCCCTTTGTTCTGTCACAAAAAGCAATGCTGATTTTTTTTTTTTTCTGCTACTGGGAAAAAACAGAACATCATTCATTACTTTGACTGATAGCGTGTCAATAAAGTCCTAGCCCTACCTTACCAGGGCTTGTGTGGTTTTGGTTTGTTTAACTGATATACAACTGTGTCTTTTTTTTCTCGCTCTCTGTTGCAGAGCAACATTATTTGATCACGTTGAACTGGCTGAATATCTCGTGTCAAAGGTAAACATGTAATGAATCAAACGTTTGGTCACATGATGAAGAATGGAGATTAAAAAATAAAAAAAAAAGAAAGACAAATCGTGATTCACTTTATTCTGCCATGTGGCCAGCCTGAGAAACAACAGACAGATTTCTGAGTACGAGAGCTTACTCAAACAGCTGGATGAACCCTTTGGAAGTGACCTTATTAAAAGACCAAGAACCTCAGCCACTGTGCCTTTACAAGGTGTCATTTCAGATTGCCTTTTGGTTTTATTTGTGTTTTACAAGGGGGCTGACATCAACTGCATTGACTGCAAGGGTCTGTCACCGCTGCTTCTAGCTACAAGCTGCGGTGCCTGGGCATGTGTGACATTTCTACTGTCAAAAGGTAGGCTAGTATGTTATTGGACTTATATTTTAGGCAATATTTAGTTATATCAATTTTTCAAGAGTTTAAAACTAAAAATCTGCAGTATACATTTATTGGCCAACATTTTTTAGCATATTATCTGAAAGAGTGCATTACACATACAGTATTTGCCATATTTGCGTTGCTTGCATTAGGCGCTAATTTCAACATAAAGGACAAATCGGGACGGAACTTCCTTCACCTTGCCACCTTCCAGCCCAAAGGACTGAAAAACATTCCTGAGAATATTTTGCAGGTAGGCCAACACAACCAACATCACAGAAGGTTTTAATGTTGTTTTCCCTCCCCTCAACAACACAAGCCATTCTTCACATTCTGTATTAATATTTTACCGCTGTATTACCATTATTACTATTTTGCCCACAGAGCAATGCAGTGAGAGAGTTATTCTGTGATGAGGACAGTGAGGGTTGTACTCCTCTGCACTACGCCTGCAAACTGGGCATCCATGACTCTGTCAAAAACATGCTAGGTCTAAATATCTGCCTAAACCGCAAATCAAAGCAAAAGAAATCAGCGCTTCATTTTGCAGCAGAGTAAGTCATGCCTGCTTATATGGCAGAGTGGTACACCAAATATAATTTAACATATACCAATAATATGTGGTGCTTCACTGTTAAGAAAAATAATGTATCTGTGGTAAAATTAAATATGACAAAATGTGAAAACAAAAAAAATAGTAGATAAACGCAATGGCTGGATGTGACTGTAACGTATAATACTAAAATACATTCCAAAAAGTAAATCTGAATCTCAGTTTTTTTTTCTCTTGTTAAGATATGGGCGCATTAATACATGCCACAGACTGCTGGAGAGTATCAGAGACTCCAAGCTGCTGAATGAAGAGGATGAGAAAGGTCTGACCCCACTCCACCTGGCCTCCAGAGGAGGCCACACTAAAGTCGTGGAACTTCTGCTCAGGAGAGGGGCTCTCTTTCAGAGGTACACTGAGATAGTCATCCATCTTTAATAAGGAAAATGTCATGCACTGTACTTCCAATGGTCAGAAGACTGAAAGCAAGGACATCTTTTAAGTGGAAAAAAAAAATAAAACAAACAAAACAAACAAACAAAAAAACAGAGACAGTCATAAATAATTTTAGTTTTTTGAGCTGTCTTTTCTGTGACATTTACCTGGCAAGTGAACCTTATACAACATCTAATGCCGTCTGAACAGATGGACCTGACTTTGACATATAGTTCCCTGCACAGAGATTTATGTAGTTTTCTCTGAAGGTTTACTCTTAGATCCCACACACTAAGCAAAACTGGAATGCTGCGAAATGAATTTGGCGGAGAAACGGTTTGGCAGACAACATGTCGTGATGTTGTTAAAGCTTCAGCTGTATGTTTAGTTTAAACTCTGTTATAATCTGCAGTGATTACAAAGGCTGGACATGTTTACATCATGCAGCGGCTGAGGGATATACTCAAACCATGAAAATTCTTTTGGCGGCAAACGTCAAGCTGCTGGACAACACCGATGAGGATGGGGTAAGGAATAAAACAAAATGCAAGACCTAATCCTTTATACACTACAGGTACAACACAAATCATTCTTTACCTTCAAAATATTAGACACAAGACAGAAATTATCTCAGTATTTATTAAATGTGGATGATATGGAGAGATAAGCAATTTGTATATGGTTTACTAGAACACAGCCCTGCATATAGCTGCAAGAGAGGGCCATGTGGCAGCAGTTATACTTCTGCTGGACAGGGGGGCTGAAATTATTCTCAACAAAAGTGACTCCTCCTTCGTTCACGATGCAGTGCGGAATGGTAAAAAAGATATTGCCAATGCTGTCATCGACCACGAGAGGTGAGAAAATTCAAATCTTCTCACCTGTGTCATCTGCACCTCTCAGAATGCAGTTAAATGCAGTTATCTATCTATCTATCTATCTATCTATCTATCTATCTATCTATCTATCTATCTATTTATATATATTAGAGGACATTTTTCAGGTTAGCATCCCCAAAGTATTAATATATAAGAAGATCATATACAGCGAGTGGCTGTGAACATGTGGAAAAGAAAAACGACTGACAGAATCCATCTCAGAAATCCTACAACTTTTGGCACAGTCTTGTACAAGTCAGCAATACAAAAGTTAAATGAGACTCTTTTTATACTGTGATCTGGTCACAGGATTGGTGGTGAATTAACCATGCTTCATTTTATGTGACCAATAATATTAGCAAGGCAGACCACTGGATCAGAGTTACACCAGAATGACAGATATACCAGATGTCATTTGATAAAACAAAGAGAATGTTTGCACAGTTTATCCTGATGAAATTTTCCAACATACCTACATACATAACTGTAGTAACTTGATCATTTTTTTATTGTTTTCATACAAGTAAGGAACATATTTATGTTGAGCAAGGTATGTATTTCTTAAGGCAATATGGACAAGATGAAAATTCAGTATTAATAAATAGGACAACCTTGAATGTTTAAGCTGCCCTGGATGTTGGTTTGAGTTGAATCTTTGCTTTTTAACATTTTCCGTAGATAACAACATAAATGATGTGAACTTTGTAAATGATATGAAACTATTGCAGGTCGGAAGAGGCCTTGAAAAGGTTTAGGGTAGGCTCCCCGAACCGTTGCGTGGTACTGGACCTAATCGAATTCCTCCCAGAGTCTTTCAGGGTTTGTATATTCATTTTGTAGTATATGCAAACATATAAATCATTTATCTATTATTTTATTATGTATTTATTTATTAATTTATTATGTATTCATAAGAACCTCCATACTGAGAGGAAATGATGCTGTTGTCCCTGTCTTCCAACCAGCACCTTCTGGACCGCTGCATGAAAGAGTCAGAACATGATGCTAACAGTGCCGACTACCATGTACGTTCCCACCAGAAATGCTATATTATGATTTACTACATGAAATTTGAGGTGTTTTAGTTTGTGTTGGTTTTGAGAGTAGGTATTTACTTTGTCTTTTGCAGATTGAGTATCATTTTCACTGGCTCCAGGCTCCCATTCAGGCCAGGAAGCTTGCTCAAAATGACAAGTCATGGAAATTTCAGCCACTCATTGCACTGAATGTAAGACTTTTCAAAATCCCTTGCTTCACTCATTTCTTTAACTTTGCCTTGTTCAACATTTGATGGAATCGTGTTTGAATGCTTATTTATATGTTCTGCTCAGGCCATGGTGCAATTTAACCGCATTGAACTCCTCACTCATCCAGTATGTCAGAAATACCTAGAGACGAAATGGTGAGTCTGGTGTGTAATGCTGAAACAAAGATAGAACTAATGTTAAAGATATTACTTGTGTATGTTTTAGACGTATATTCAAACGAACAGATTCTAAAGCGTGAGCTCATGCAGTATTGGTATGCTATGCTAGCCTTTGTGCTTTATATATATATATTTTTTTTTGTTTTGTTTTGTTTTGTTTTGGGTTTTTTGCTTTTGGTAGGGTGGCCTATGGGAGCAAAGTTCATTTACTCAATCTGGCCATCTACCTGCTTGGCCTGCTACCTCTGACCTTTCTTATTGTGAATCTGAGGCCAACCCAAATCAACTCTACCAATGGAACATCTGTCACCCTGAAGCCAGTATCCTTCAGAGAGGTACATAGTCTGTACAAAGGGTTCATTATGCCAATCCAAAAGACTGCATGCAATGAATACTTATGGAGGTACTCTCCTTTCATCATAAGTTCTCCTGATGCTATAAAGTCCTATATGTTCAGTGAAAGGGGCAATAAAGTCTAGTGTCTAAAATTTAGTAATGATGTACGAATATGAGTTTCGCTTATGTTATCTCAGTGATTTCATGTCTTTCAATGGCCTGTTAGTCATGTGACCATCTTTTATTTTGGCAAGATTATGTTTATGTAGTGTTGCTTTCAATGCACTCAGTCATCTTCATCACAAATGCATCGCCTTGGTAGTAACCTTGGTAGTATGTCTTTTAGTCACATTCATTATGAGTTATGTGCTATTCATTCAGACTTTTTCCAGGGTTATATTGCTTGTTTTTTCTTGGCATGACTAAGCTCATTGCTGATACTACTACTTAACTTGAGAGTCATAGAGGTTTTTGTTTTTACTATAAAAGGCCTTACACAGAGATTATCCAGTAGTTTACCAAAATGTGCATGATAAAGAAATTTGCTTTTCAGTTGCTGATACGTTAGCTAAAAAAAATTGATTAGATATAAGATTGGATCACCTAAAGTAAAAGTCAAATAACCGCATATAATACCTTTATTGTTTTAATTTAATAACTCTAGTGATGCTATGTCATCTCTCCCTACCACCCCCCCTCTCTCTCTTCCACAGCAAAATTATTTAATCTCAGCCTGTATGCTTATGGTCCTCATCATGAACATATATGCTATATGCAAAGAAGTGGTGCAAATGACTCAGCAGGTAATGTTCACCTCTCTACTCCTCGCATTGTACTTAGCAATAAATCTCTTCCCTTTCCCTTTAAGTGGGGACTTAAGACATTAGCACTCAGCAAAGGACAACCAAGCCATCACACATGACTCAGTACATTTGATTTACATCAATAAAAGCCACATGGCATTGAGCTTTACCACACAGGTTCCCTATTAATTTTTTGAGCTGCACTAGAGTTGTAGAACAGGAGAGTACACAGTAAACTTGAGTAAAATTTACTCAAATTGAAGAAAACTTTTCAGAGGGGGAACAATTGTTATCTGGCAGAGTGAAATTTTCTTCAGTTCGAGTAAATTGTACTCTGGTACAAATTTGCTGTGTAGTTCTGTCTGCTTGCTGATCTTTTTTCAGTTGCAGTGGTACAGGTTGTTTTTTTTATCGTTTGAATTTGAATTACTTATGAGATGCAGTGTGATATATCTTGTTTTCTTTTCCCTCAAGCGCCTGAGTTACTTCTTTGACACCTCCAACCTGTCTGACTGGGAAACAGCCATCAGCTCTCTGGTCTTTGTGGTCCCCATGTTTTTCAACATGAGCTGTCGGTGGCAGTGGGAAGCTGGTGCTTTAGCCATTCTTTTTGCATGGGTCAACTTTCTCCTCTATCTGCAAAGGTACAGAAAGCCAATGCAAAAAAAAACCCCAACCAACCTTGTCATACAACAGCGAATCTGCATCCGTGATTCTGCATTCAAATGATTGTGATATCATCTGTGTCTTTCCTACAGGTTTGAGCATTTTGGGATATATGTAGTGATGTTTGGTGAGATCATCAAAACGCTGGTCAGCATTATCGTTCTCTTCATATTCCTGTTGCTGGCATTTGGCTTGTCCTTCCATGCTCTAATGCTCCATCGTGTGCGTTTCATCTAGATTTTACTCTGCACCTTACTGTAAAGAACTTATTCATTTGGTTTGTCAATTGAACCTTGGCTCAACAATCATATGAATTTCTTTCATCAGTCTGAGTTTAGTTCCATGAGTTTGTCACTGGCACAGACCTTCGTGATGACTGTTGGAGAGCTGAATTATCAGAACAACATCTTTGATGCCTATGAGAATGGACTGCTGGCTTTTCCTGAGATTACCTACTGTGTGTTTGTTTTATTTGTCCTCCTCATGCCTATTCTTCTGATGAATCTAATGGTAAGGCACCTTCTGACAAACATCTGAAACCAGCCCTAACGAGTCACTGTCACTTCCATCTATTGCAGAGAAGTTGGATTTATTTGTTTTGATCTACTTGTGTCACAGATCGGTTTGGCGGTCGGCGATATTGCTGAGGTGCAGAGAAATGCCTGTCTGAAACGCATTGCGATGCAGGTGAGGAGATGACATGCAATCTGCCTATGTTGCATGAAACCTTAGGTTTGTCAGCATTGTTAATCCTCTGATCGATACCTTTGGCATTTCAGATCAGTCTCCACACTAATCTGGAGGAGAAACTGCCTTACTGGTTCATGAAAAGAGTGGACAAGCCATGCCTCACGATTTATCCCAACCGAAAGTGCTCTGAAGTTAGTCACAGAACTGCTCTACCTCGTGTTTACCACTTGTAAATGTTGCAGTTTGTATGCATAACCTCGTGAATGATTAATAATTTTATTTTCTGGTATATCTCATGCAGGGAGTTTGGCATTTCTGGAAAAACAGGGAGGCCACTGTTATTCGCACTCGCCTTGTTGCCAACTCTCACCAGCACAGCCCTCTGGAGCATGAGATAAGAAAACAGAAATACAGGTGATTCTAAAATTGCTTACCTTTTAATTGCAAAATACAAATATTGCTCCTCAGTGTTTTGACTAACTTTTCGTCCCCAGGAAACTTCACTGAAACGTCCTATACTGTCAGTTTTACTTTAATTCAAATTTTATTTAATTTATATTCAAAATTGTTCTGGACTGTGCTGTGTTTACGGTTGCGTAAATGAATAAGGTGGATTAAAAAATTAAAGTGTCACTGTCCTTAAAGGCATCACTACTTAGAGCCAGACAGAACATGAGCTATAATAGCTTGCTGAAAAGTAACAGTGATTAAATGATTAAATGTACAAGAATGACCAACATCAAGACTGGCATTTTACTCTTGAAATTTAACACTATTTACTACTATATCACTATATCAGTTTATCCTTTTGAACAAAATGTAGCAGACTGAGGGAAAGAGGGAGAGGACACACTCTTTGTGTATCTGTGTCCACGTAAAGCATCGTCAACTGTGTGTGAGCAGCCTCTAGTGTTCAGTGTGTAAACATACAGCGTACAAGAGCACTGTACTTAGCTATCAGTTGTGTGACCTTCTTTACCTTCAAAAAGGTTATGCTGATTTTCTCTCCTTCTTTTTTTTTTGGTAGGCTGAAGGAAATGTCCAGTATGTTAGAGAAGCAGCATAACCTCTTAAAACTAATCATCCAGAAAATGGAGATTACATCCGAGGCTGATGAATATGACGGGCCCCAAGAGATCAGTCGCCCTTGTATGTCACAGAAGTCCAAGTGGATACCGCTTATCCAAACGTATATGTCCAGAAAGTGACCTGAGGACACATAGAATATGGTCCACGTCAAAACCCTCAAAAACAGACTTTTCTTCCTGACCTTAATAACACCAAGGACAAGAAAAGTCTGTGTTTGAGTATTTTGATGGATAACATGTCTTCTATTTGCATGGTTTACATATCATGACTATATTGATTGTTTTAAATTGTTTTTATTTTCATCAAAATATTGTTCATTCTTTATATTCATCTATCATTGTATTGTATTCTTTCTTGCCATCTGCTGGCTGATACATATCTTACATATCTATTTGTAACTTTAACTCAGTAGAACAGTTTTAATGTGCATTGACAGTGTGGAGCACAGAAGCATTTAATGTGGCACTTTTCATTGTATGGGCTCTGTACTGAAAACAAACAAGAAAAAACAAGCAAAAAAACCCCAAAAAACAATTGTTGTATTTTGCATGTAGTCCATACAGAGTACTGCAGACATTAGTTTTGGAGGTGGGAGTTCGTAAAATGGCTTCACCAGCTACAGACTTGACTCCTGTAGTCATTATCCTGTGTCTGAAGCAGGACTACAGAACAGTGTGGTGAGAGACACACTCATGCAGCAAATGCACTGAAATAAGATATGGACATGAAAGGGTATTTGAAAGGCCAACATTTGATTTATGGACCGACGCGGCCGCCTAGGCAAATCCAAAGAGTGCTTTAAGCCATGCGACGCGAAGCATCACAGATACAAATTTATTGCTCCAATCAGTCAGAGGGGTCTATCTTTGAGTAAAAGAATTAGCATGTGAATCCCAATTGGCCTACAGCCCGGACTTAATAACCCTGCAAGCCTTTGTCATAGCAAATGGTAAATTCGTGCCTGTTCGACCAGAGAAGAGAGCAAGCATAATTCTAATTTATTACACAGAGAGCATAATTCAACACATCGTTTATAAGGTTCAGCTACACAGAGATGAAATTCCCATGAAGAGGACATTACACCGAATAAGCATGTTTATCAGACTGTAATTATAATTTCACAGATTATACAAGGGCCATCTCACAGAGAGTGGATTAAGAGGTAAATCTGAACAGCCTCGCTTTTCAAATGTCTCTGTGTTGTGCAACAGCAGCAAGTGATGAATGTGAGTAGTCAAAGTACATTTATTTTCCATATCAAATAGATATACTGAAAATGCTTTATCATCAGCTTCTTGGTTTTAAGTCTGTATATTTAGCTAGAGCCTTAACAGTTTCAGTGGGGAAAATGATACCATGTTCAGCTTCATGCTAAGCATGCCTGTGTATTTGAGGCTTCCCTCTGTGTTCCACCCATGAGACCTGGTGGAGGCCGGTCCTGGTTTTTCACAAAATGCTGAGGGTAAGAAATATAAACAAAGAGCCAAAGATCAGTTGCGGCCTAACACACCTTTTAATTCCCAAGTCTCAGTCCTTTGCTTTGGTAAATGTCTCTGTCAGAGGTTTTCTGGGGTCTAGTGTGTCTCCTTCAGTTGTACAAAACATTTATGGTTACTTAATCATTTAGGTTGTTAACAGGTGATATTGATCGTAATGCTGAAATGCTTACACTACTCTTGGATCCTAATGACCTGTGTAGATCCGCTTTGTCTATGTATGCACCTCTACCTTATATGCGGAGAATCATTCATTTGGAGTAAACTCACAGTCTTACATCATTACACATGATTCTGAGATTTGGAAAACACTTTCATGAGAGCAGCATTGTTACATAAGACAAAACAGGTGGAAAACTGACTTCAGCATTGCATCAGCCATTAGAATTCTGTTTGACTCTGATTGGGGAAAAAAAAAATCACAATGTGCAAGATAAAATCATTTCAGATCATTTTAAATGATAAAAAACATTTTTTTAAAATCAGATGAATATACTGAAAAAGCTGAACGTTGCTCTCAATACTTTTTTCAAGGCAGTTGCTCTGTTTTCAAGGTCACACACTCAATTAAATCTCCTTCATTCAAATGAGTGGCTGCAGTAAAACAGGTCACATTGATTTTCGTAATGGCCATTCTGATGCTGTTACACGCCATTTGTTTTTAAACTGCAGCTGCGAAGCCATGGTGACCATGGGAACCAAGGCGGGAGGAGAGCGCAAATTGACGATGATGTCATAGCCCTGCACCTGTCGCTCTGCTCAGATGCTGTAGGGAATGGGAAAGGGGCTGCCCACTGTATGACCTTTAACACGCCTATTGACAGACATGAGCACGTTTCTCAGAGCACCACCAGCTCACGACAATGTGAGCAACATCGAGCTTAGCCGCAGTTCCCATGTAATTATCAGTTATGTAGGAGGATTCAACTGAAATGTTTACTCTAGAGTCTAATTCATTTAAATGTTGTGTCATCTATGTCCTATTTCCTGGCAGATATTTTTTTTTTTTAGTCTTTTTAGCATACAACTAAAGTTGATTTCAAAAATCTGGCAATATGTACTTTCTAGTCTTAATCTGATAACCTAAAACAGTGATACTGATGCCTTGCATTTTCCGGAATGTCATTCTCTTCATTCGCAAATACAAACAGCTTTCGGTACCACCAAAAATGCTGTCCGTTTGGAATTTTGCCAGTGTGTACAGATCACACATTGTGGGCACTGGAATTCAATATCAACCAGATGAAAAGTTCAACGATGATCCCTTTTTAACACAGTTAGTCCAGCTGATGTGAAGCCTTCATGTGAAACAGTTTAGGGCTGCAGGATTAATGGAAGCATGAGAATGTGTCCTTGGATTAGGAAACATTCCTGTCCTGTGAGAGGGAGAAACGTGAGAAATACTGCACCCCGGGAGCAAGCCGTGCCCTTCACTTCTTCTTCTTCCGAGAGGGCAGAAGTGGGTGTACCCCTGAGAATATACAAATAAACCACATATGTTAAAGAAACTCAAATTTAGAATATTATGCATGAAATGTTATAGACTTGTAAGGAAAACTGTGCCTTCAAAGTTTCACAATTCTGTTGCTAGTCTTGTGAGGCCTTAAAGTGAATTGTCAACATCTTCCTGTCTTGTACACTTTGCTGTTTTGGTGGGGATGATGATAGGTTGTTTTGATTATCAGTCCTCTGGAAAAGAATGTAATTCATATCAAGCCATTAAAGTTTATCTGACAATAAGAATCTTATTCTATTCTATTCTATTCTATTCTATTCTATTCTATTCTATTCTATTCTATTGCTTCTCTTCCCTGGTTCTCTTTATAAATCTGTTGTGCAGGGTGTTATGGGGTTTTGGGTTTGCGATGAGGGGACACAAGAGAGAGACACAGTCCCCTTAGAGGACAGAACTGTTTGACTTATGCTACACTTCCTCCTGGGTTATATCTTACTGGAGTTGGGGATAAGGCATATCCATAAAGCCATGATAAATGTGGCCAAAAACTAGAGTTTCAAAGCTCATAAGATAAGATAAAAGGAAGGTTTTTAAAGCACTGAGAAACAGGACAGATACACCAGTGAAGTTATACACTGTTTACATTACACTCTTCCATAACCCTCACAAGTTGGCAAGCACTTACAGTGAAATGCAGCATGCCTCTCAGCTGTGCTATTAGATAATCTTTGGCACATAACTATGATTGTAATACCAAATCTAGATTTCACACTAATTAAGAGTGAATGACCACTCATAGATATCAGATTTGCTGGAAATATAGTGGGATGCTGAAAACATTGGCTTATTTGGGTCATACCTCAAAGTACTCAGAGAGGTATAAAGGCACATAATTCAAACAATCAACCAGAACGCTTTTGGGAGTGAACACAACATTGTAGTTTTCTCTCAAATACATTATCTCATTTTTTCTTGAGTGATGTGTTGTACAGACTCAACACTTAACCCAAATTCCAAAGCAACCAAGACCACAGAGCACAGAGAATGAATCGAGCATTCCATTTTACCGGTACATACCTCCCTCTCAAACTCAAACTTAATCACAGGGTTAACTTTTCTCCCAGAAGTTAATTCAGGTTAAAGTGCAAACCTGTCCAAGTTGCTGAAGGACAAAGACAGCAGAAGGAGACTTTAAGGAGAATTGGATATCTGTTACACAAAAATTGTCCGTCTATGCCAAAAGTCTGTTTTAGTGCTGAACACAAGGCCCAAGTAAGTTGTGTAAATTCCATAATTGTAAAAAATTATCCTAGATCATTTACAGTAAGTCTCATCTCTTAGGACTCTGAGTGTTTTATATGTGACATAAATAAAGGTATCTCTTTATTGTATTTAAGACTGAGGTTAATTACAGAAACAGGGTGGCTGACAAGGCTAACCATTCTCTGTGAGCATGAGTAGCTTAAGCTTTGTGAAACAAAGTTAAATTGTGGTGTTAATTTATTTAAAATAATCAGGTTTTGGGTGAACCTAAGCAAAATTAAGTCCAGCTCCGCTGATGCTCTATATCACTGCCGCGCGGGATGATCTTTCCCGTCATCATCATGATCAGGATCATCATCATCATCATCATCCTCATCATCATCATCATCATCACCTTTCATATTGCACACATACTATTTTACGAGCAATACAGACTTCTATTACTGCACAATATCCCTGACATGTGTTAAATGTTGATATTGAACATATTTGGCAAAAAGGACACTGTTTGATCCTATTAAGTGTGGCAGTTGTGTTGAATTTCCACTCAAACACAGTCATTTCCTCAGTCATGCTATGTCTCCAGATGTAAAGTGCTGACAGCTGTGGCCAATGCATAGCGCCCGTGTGTGAAAGTACTGTAGAAGAAGAGAAACACAATAGCTCTGTGAAAAGGCCAGTGGATTAGAGTCTTTTGATAAGCCTATCAGACATTTCTATTATCTGAGTAATTATAGAGAAAAACATTACAAAATATCAGTGCTTGTTTACATATAATATGCCAAGTGCAGTGAATGTTGGTGTAGTGTACAGAATACAGTCTTGGGAATACCTCATATGTGAGCTTGATTAAAGTATTAAAAGAGCCCTTTTTAATATCTTTTGTGCCATCTCAAAATGAATGCTTCATTTGATAACCTTCTGAAGGTAGATGCAGAGAGCAGAAACAAAACAAAACAAAAGAAAACAAAAGATCACACTATATGTATTTTTGTTTTCAATAACGAAGGGTGAAATTAAATAGGCCATGCATTCCTCCTATTCTGTAGGCCTATATTTCTTATCAATACTGCTAAAGCTTAATCAGCCGTTACTAAAGGCACAATCTTATGAAGAAAAGGGGTGGGGTGGGAAGGATCCCCCATAAACGATGTCCCACTGCCAAGTCCCAGCCCTTAAATCTGCTGGGTGAGAGAGAGGGCAAAGTCTCAACTGTGAGGAACTTTTAGAGGAGAGGTAAAACAAAGTATGTCATTGTCACTATTGTCATAGCTAAGGTTATTACTGAGGGAAAATGAAGGAAAGGATATACCAAAAAAAACCCAAATCTAATTTTATTATTTACCCCCCTTTTTCTCTATCTTTTGTGAGATTATATCTCTTTTTAAATTGTTCAGCATACATCCTCTGAGAAGAAGACATTAGGCTCCCAGTAAAACGAAAAAAAAAAGAAAGAAAAGAAAAGAAAAGAAATGCTGAACAGCACAGAGGTTGAATATTGCCTGTCAACATCACATCACTTCACTTAACTTCATCTCTGTCCCAGTACAGGTGAAGCTGTCATGTCCACCGGTTCAGCGAGTGATGCTGAGGACACCCAGGAAATATCCTGTCAACCTTTGGAAGTTCACCGCGGACGTTCGATGCGCGACACGACACCAAACGTCCACTTAAACTCGGGCGAAAATTCAGAGGATGAGTTCAGCGCTGATGACGGTTTCGAGGGAAAGAGCAAACGGTTGCGAACTGATTCCCACAATAGACATCAACTGAAGAGTCACAAGGATGGACGCCAATCACAGCGAAACGCAGCTAACGCGAGAGAAAGGGCGCGGATGCGAGTTCTAAGCAAAGCTTTCTCTAGACTGAAAACGAGTCTTCCGTGGGTTCCAGCGGATACTAAACTGTCGAAACTGGACACGCTTCGACTCGCCTCTAGCTACATTTCGCATCTCAGACAGCTGCTACAAGACGACAGACTCGAAAACAATTTTGTACATCCTGTGAACTTGGTATGACGGAGTGTTTTATTCAGTTTTGTCATGTTTTTCTAGTTTACTTGCTGTCTAATATAAAAAAGACACATACACATTTTAAAAAGAAATAAGGCCAGTGATGTTGTGATGTACCCACTATGCAGTGGTTAAAGACTGATAAATGTTATTTCCTGATGGGCATACATGCATATTCACCTGTAAAATACATATTTATGTATTATGTATACATTACATATTATATTATGTACATCACATATAATACATTACATATTATATTTGTGTGCCACTTACATAGCTGAAGAGCATTTCCCTTAATGAACTCATTACTGATGCTCATTTGACTGTGGAAGAGAATAAAAAAATGTTATTTACTTCATAGTGTCCATTAACATGTATTTATGAGGGGAAAAAAGAGTTAGCTGTTGATATCATGGTTTAGTGTTATGACAGGATTACTTTAGTGCTGTAACATGGCTCTGTTGACTCTCTGTCCACAGACATGGCCTTTTGTGGTCTCAGGCAGAGCAGAGGACCCCAAAGAGATTGCAGCTGCAGCCAGGCTTTGTGGAGCTACAGCATAGATACCCCCCCCCCCCCCTCCCTCTCCTCTCTCCTCTTTCCTGTTTGTACTTACTTTTCTCACTGGCTTAACTCTAATAGCATCTTTATTGTCTTCAGTTTCTTTGAACTCTAGTCCAAATAAAGTTTTAACACCAGAGGCTGAATTTACCGCACATCAAAAGTATCTGTCTTCAAAAGAACCGAGTCGCATTTGAATAATAGTGAGTTTAAAGAAGTTCTGTTTCAGTATTGGAAAGAGAGTGTCTAATCTTTGGATGCCTTGTAATATACATTTATTGGTTTCCTTAAGCACAAAGCATGATTACAGTTTACTGTGTGTTCTACTGTATTATTTCAGTTTTGCATTTTCACAATCAATAGGCTACTTCAAGATGTGGTGGTTATTCATTAAATTGTGCCACCTGTGTAAATCATGCTTTTTAAAAGAGAGTGTATTCATTAGTAAGTATTTGTGCCTGAATTGTCTAGGTTCATTCTGCATGACCTTCTTTTTATCTTTGAGGGATAATTCTGAATAAAAAAAATATATCCATTTATTATTACTTTAGTTTGAATAGGTACATTGCTGAAAACCCTTCATAAATAATGAATCACACTAGTTTTGCATTTTAAGTAACAGCATGGGTTTGAAATGATCTCTGACTCTCATAAGGTTTAGGTTTTATCGATACCTCACCTTCTGTTGTTTTGTTGATTTTCATAACGCTTGTGAAGTATGGAGGTTAACTGCAGGTCTGTTCTTTGTGTGTTTTCATAAACTGTCATAGAATGTACAATGTACTTCTGTTGGATGCAGTTAAATCTATCTTGGAGGCACATTTAATATTTGTTTGGAAACACATTAATAAATGTTTGAAAAACAAGTCTGAGGTCCTTATGATAACCTTCAAATAATGTGAAGTTCACACAATTCAACTCAGGAGTATAATTCAGATACATAGAACTGTTTCTAGGAATGCAGGCATGTTAAAAAACACTGGTCTCCGTTAACTCTTCATGCTGTCACCAAATAGCACACATATGGACTGTTATGTTCGATGATTTTTCTTTGATTCCATTTTCCATTTACAACAAGTATTAAACTTTTTTATTTTAAACTTCAAGAATACCTAGACTCTCCGTAACTTTGACTGAATTCATTTAGCCTATCATATCAAAATTTCCATTTGAACCACCCAGTGGGATTGTACATAACACCCAGCTCTAGTCAAAACATAACACTTGTTGAAATGCTTTGAACTGAAGTAAACCCTGAACGCAAATCACATCAGGTAAAGTACCAGATCAAACTATTCATGATACTATTTTCATCCAAGGACTTTAAACATCCCAACTGCGCTAGTTTCAGAAAGACAAAAAGAAAAGGGTTGGGAAAGTCCTGGAGCAATGCGATAATTAAAACTTGTGTGATTTGAAGAGGCAGAGTTTTCATCACATTTGTGGAGGATTGCAGCTGTTGAGCTGTTAGTTTCCCAGAACACTGAAATGGTCCCTTGAGAGTTTCTGGGAAGAGATGAAGCACTTTGTCAGGCAAGGACAGCTTATGACTGCTTCTCATATTCTCCTTTGCCTGGTTGAGTACTTGGGGATTCATTAAGTTAAAAATGAGAGAAGTTTTCACAGAGAGGGGAGATTTGTATTAATATTTTATTTCAGTAGTTTCGTGGTAAACTCTTTAATAATTAATACTGTTTGGAATGTGGTACAGAATATAAAAGAAACAACAAATGCTAATAATCATGTTGTCCTAGCTTTAAGTGAAAAACTTTTTTGGATGTCATTTAATTAAAATTACTTTACAATAAAAGAATGATGAACTATGGTTGTAACTTCCAAAAAAAAAAATGTTAACAGTTCCATCTGGTGGTCAAAGATAAAAACAAGAGATGTATAAATGTAGAACGAGTTTGGTAGAAAAGGACTCTGAAATTTTTTGTACCTTTAAATTCCTTCTCTGTCTTTCAGTCTGGATAAAATAGTAATAATAAGTTACATAAAATCTGAGCTCCAGTCACCGGCAGAAATAATGAGAAAGATCCATAAAAAAAAGATGGGGAATTGATTTATAATAGAAATGTATTAATAATATTCTGACCAGCAATCAAAAGCAGTAGACATTACAGCAGAAGTGAAAAGGAATTTTATGCCCATGCTAATGGAATTTTAGAGGATTTAAATAAAAGTTTATTTACTTGATCAAAACGAGCTTCAAGTCTGTATTAGTTTTCTTTGAAGCCAGGAGAGGGCAGTGTCGTTCCATATTGCAACAGGAGAGGGCCCAGGCAACACACTTACCTCTGAAACTACATGGGTGTTCATTCTTTTGTCTCTCAGTTCATAAGGGAATTCAGATGGTTCGCACCGTTACATTACTGGTAATTTATGTTCCATAATGAACCGGTTACTTCAGAAAACTTTAAGGGACATTTACCTCTTATGACTGTGGGGTTTTTTTTTTGTCTTCTGTGCAAAAACATTAGGGAGATTTATGATAGTTTCTGTGTTTGGATTTTTCTTTACTTAGGTGGAACACATTTACGTTAAGTGAGAGATGTATTTTTGGATATTATCCCACAAGGCAATCCAATATTTTGTAGACCAAAACATATTTTGAAGAAATTTCCATGAACAGGAAGAAACTGCACGTCCAAAGCCAACAGCACTAGCTCTCTGTGGCTTTCTTTGTAGTCTAACCAAAAACACTAACCTCAGGATTTTGGTTAACCGAGATATGGAATTCTGTCTTTGAGGTTTTTAAATACACTCCCAGTATGTTTATTATTCAATATCTACTCACTCAACACCAATGATGATGAAAAATCAGTAGATGAAAAAGCATGCTGCCTTAATTATCACCCTCGTATTCATATTTCCATTCACAATAAAACTATCACGGCAAGGCAGTGTTATCAAATTAATGTTTTTGGATTATTTGTATTCAGGAAATATGCTAAAATATTAATTTGATTTAGCTTTTGCAAGCATTACATTTCATTCATTTTGATCTATTTGGATGGGGAAAAAAAAAAACTAAGGTAACCAGATTACTTGAATGAATATTTTTCCGTTAGGATGGCTCAGCGTGTTCCCACTGAAGAAAAGGCAACTCTGAAAATGGCTCTCTTTTCAGAATGTCACGTTCTCTTTGCTCCTTTCCGGCATGGCCACCACTAAGGCCTTGACGAGAGAGCTGGGAGAGAACAAAACTCAGAGAGGCTTTGAGAAAAGTTTGGTGGCAACTCTGAAGGTCACTTTGAATATTAGCGAGCGTCTGATGCGCTCTGTGGGAGACTTCCTGCTGGACTGGCGGAGATGACACAGTTTTCTGTTAGGCAGGTGATAGAGTTACCATGCGGGAGATGCATGCCCTCTCCAGAGAGAATGGAGTCTCTTTGTGGCTGGATGAGCCATGCTTGGAGGGGAAGGTCGAGTCAGAGGAGTGGGGGAGACGAGGGTGCGGGGGTGGGGGGTTTGGGGCTGGAGGGGGACTGTAGATTGACAAGACAACATCCAGCCAAGACTCTCTGCTCCGCACTCATTGTTCTTAAAGCCGTGTGAGTGGGGTTGGGCCTAGGGCTGGCAGGAGCCCTTGGTGTTGTCATGTGGTATTCTGAGGACAAAAAAAAACAAAAAAAAAAACACCGATAGCGTGAGTAAGGACAGTAATATTTTCACGCAGGGCATGAATACCACCCCTCCCTCTTCACAAGAAAAGGGAAGAACTTTCTGGTATTATGTGCTATCCATTTTGTCATTCACACAATGGATTTATGTGACGCATTGAACGGTGTTGTTGTCCTTAATACCACATGTTTTCACAAAGTCTCCTGGGTGGATAGAATTCGAGAATGTTGTCACTTGTGAAAAGGTCCGTTGTTTTTGGAAGAGTAGTCTAATTTCACAACAAGCAGGACAAAGATAATAAGCCCACAGAGGAGATGCACTATGCATATAAGTGTAGTGGGCTGATAAAAACATCTGAATGGAATTTTTTAGTAGTCGGCCACAAGTATGCCAAAAGGAATGAGATAAACGGAACTGACGATAGACCACAGACACCTGTTTTCTGAAAGAGTATGTATTTTTGAGACTCTCTGCCCGTTTCATTCTGTTTCGTACACTCTCTCTGTTTTTCATGTGGCTATTCTTTTTCCAAATACCTCTCTGAGCTCCATCTGAAAAGCTTTCATGCTGTTAGAGGTCTATTTCCCCTCCAGACGCATATTTGCTCATTCATCATCTGACGCTACAAAGATGGCCACAAAAATGACAATAGGGATAATACTTTCCCTCACAATAGATCCTGCCATCACCCCCCCCCCCCCCCCCCCCCCCCCCCCCCCCGCCCCGACGGCAAGACTTCAGCCGATATAAATGCAACAATTTTTTTCCCATCACTGTCACACATACACACACACACACACACACACACACACACAGACACACCTCAGTGAAGAAATGAAGCCCAGTGTTGCTTAAGGCCCAAGCTGTCAGCAGTCTACAGGGATTAGCAATTCACAGCAACCATATTGTTCTTCAGGCCACAATGGGCCAAGGGAGCTTTTTCTTTGTCATCGACTCTGTTGTGAACTTTGGCGGAGTAACAAAGGTGTAACACACCTGGAACCACGGATTAAAATCTTCTCTTCCCCTCTCTTTTCTCAGTGCATGGCCCTTGGCATTGTCCACCCACATCAAACAATGTATCCTATGAATACCTCCTTAGCATCAGCCCCCGCTTAGACTTTCATTTAACTCAGATCTCAAATGAGTTATTACAACATCAGATGGACTTATTACACTCTCGCCTTTCCTCTTCTATGTTTCCCTCAGGACTGACTGATCTTCCATCTGGACTTTTATGTAGATCTTTTTTTTTTTTTTTTTGGATGTATTCTCAGTGTGTCCTTGTGGTTTGTCTTCTGCTTTATTTGTCTTTTCTCTAATATATCAGACTGACTCAGGTAATACTGAGGTCAGAGCAACTGGATGTGACTTTTTTGCCTTACAGTGCCGACCACCACTGAAGTTGATTATTTGAATCAAATGCAGTTACATCGAATTTCAGTCAAATTCATCCAAAGAACAAAAACAAATGTTCCAGTGATTCCTTAGTTAATCATCACTTCTATTTTGACAAGTAAGAAGTAACCTCTGACCTACTAGGAAAAATAGGCTGTCAAGGACTCTGATGAAGATGTCCAAGCAATGAAAACATTTGTCCCACTTCATTTTTTCTTGAGCGAGTAAACTTTGAGTGACCGCATCAAAAAGATTTCATGGATGTTATGTGAAATGTTGGGTCTAGTCCTGGTCAGTTCAGGAATTTGAGTGAATCAATTTCTTTCCTCTTTCCTTTCTTTTTTTTTTTTTTTTTGAAGTGCTTCTGCGTGGAATGAATGGAGAGCTCTGAGGGAAAATAAAAAATATCCTGAAGTATTCTCAGAGCCTTTGAGGACTTAGCAAGTTCAATATTTGATCATACGAAATGATAAGAAATACTACGAAAATTCTCCCCAGAAAGTCTCCCCATCACTTACTGTGTTACCGGAGTCAGTTTCATCTGGACTCATTAACTTAAACTCAGTGTTTGTCATTAACTCACGCAGGGCGGCGACGCTACCATCTTTTATTTACACCTGTCCATAAATAACTAAACAAAGTCTTATATACTAAGTGCATGAGTCATAGATTGGTCTGTGCGTCATGGCTGCGTAGGCTGCGGGGACAGCCGTAGAGTGGGGATGGGCCATGTGAAGGTTTTTTCGAAGGTCCTGAGGGCAGTGCGGGGTCATGGTCATAATGTAAGAAACTGTCGTCAGCATTGGCCAGTTAGCACCCAAAGATGGATTATCCCCCTGCTTCAGTGACTGAGAGCCTCTTGGGCCGTTAGTGTATCAAATGGCCTGTTAATTATACTGACTTCAAAAGAGCAGGCACTGATGTGTGTGTGTGTGTGTGTGTGTGTGTATTTTTGAGTGTTTGTGTGTATGTGTGTGTGTGTGTGTGTGTGTGTGTGTGTGTGTGTGTGTGTGAGTGTGCGCGTGCGCGTGCGTGTGTGTGTGTGTGTATGCGTGCGTCTGTGCGCGATGCTGATTGACACACATGGAAGAAGCTTAATTTGACTTTAATAAGCACGCGGGGTGGAGCTGGCCTTTTCCCTGCAATTGTCCTTGCGGTGAAAGAGTAACCTGACCAGAGGATGTGGGTGACTACTCTTAACCGCAAACTCCAGACCTCCCCATCAGAAAGCTCTGATTAAAACAAAGCTAAAGAAAGTGATGGAGTATGATTCACAAAAGATCAGGGAGATGTGATCACCTAAAGTTAGTTACTCAGCGTCACAGGAAGAAAGACATGACACATCAAGGATCAGTAAATTCAGCCATTGTTAACAGTGAAACACCTGTTCCAGAGCTTATCAGTGTGTGTGCGTGCATGTCTGTGCATGTGATTGTGTGTGTGTGTGTGTGTCTGTGTGTGTGTGTGCATGCATGCATTGGTACAAGTATGACTGTGCAAAAGTGTGTGGGTTTGAAAGCATGTGCACGTGTACGTGGGCATGTGTGTGCGTGTGTGAGTATGTGCGTTTAAATGTTAACAGTAGCTTCCACAGTATATATGGTGGTATAATGAGCGTGACCAGCAAAGGAACAGGGCTGGACCGGACGGAGGCCTCTGACCCCTCTTTCAGCTATGGCCTTCAGGGGTCTCTGAGATCAAAGCCTGGCCAGGGGATGAGTGAGTGCGCAGGAGAGCCTTCTGTTTGCTCATGCACCAGTGCAGAAAGAGATAAACAAGCAGCTCCAAGGCTGCTAGCCCGGCCTTGCCGACAGAGCCCTAATCCAGGGAGGTTTGTCAAGACCATGCGTGAAAGAGAGAGAGAGAGAGAGAGAGAGAGAGAGAGAGAGAGAGAGAGAGAGAGAGACAATTCATCTGTCCCGTCCATCCACACAAACACATTTTTCATCCTATCCCACTTCCTTGATCGATTAAGCAGTGCAAGTGGGCGGAAGCACAGACTCGTTTGAGTGGGTCTTGAAGTGAGAAGCAGTTTATGGCTTTTTGTATCGTGTGACTGACTGAAGAATGAACAAATTGTTTAGAATAATTTGATAAATGGAAACATTTATCACGTTGTCCCATGTGAGGCATACTGATATTACAATAAAATTGCAATAATTAAAACAATAAAGCAATTTTATTATGACTGCATGCTGAATTACTCAATGAATCATAACTAATGGCACTGATTAGCACTAATTTCCCCTTCATAATGGAAGGCTTAACTCAGGGGTGCCAGTCAAATTGACTTTAAACTAATTGTGTAAACTAATTCATTTTACATTTATTTTTATTATTGTTATTTTTAGAATGAAGAACTCAAGAATTATGCCACTACTTAAATAGATAAATAACCAGAGTCAGCTTTGGGTACAAATAGCTTTAAAAACTGACAGGATTTCATACGTGAAAAGTCATCAAAACTCAATACCAAACTGTGCAACACTGCAGTGTATGTCTCTGCTGAAGTCTTATATTTGAAGGAGCCCTGCTAAGCTCACTCTGTTCCATGCATCACATTTCATCAGCTCCACTGAACCAATTACCACCATAGTGCCTAAGAAATTATTGCTCTATACACTACTCTATATTCCTCTGGTGGCAACAAAAGGACACTATATTCCTCCTATGATTCACGACGGTTTGCTCTCCTCTCTTCTCTTTACAAGGTGACAAAACTCTACCAATGTCTCTGTGCAGCTGGCATCCTTGTAAATTGTGTCTCCCAAAAGATCTATATTGAGTATTCATATGATCTCCAGCGAGGACTCTAAAAAGCCCTATGCCTTTTCCACATGTCTCGGCCCACTTTAATTACTCTCCTCAGCTGTGCCTCACTCCCACGGCTGGCTGTCTTTGTGTGGGAAAGGACAGAGAGCTTCTGCCAGTGCACCACACAGACTGGGCCGTAAGCCACAACCGCTCCATCTCACTCGAGCACTGGGTGTAATAGCTGTTTATGAAATCAATGTGATTGATAGTAAACGTGGGTTATTTGGAGGCTCTGCCCCCCCACCCCCTTCCCCCTCCCTTCGCTCTCATTAAGTCCGCGCCATTTGTCTTTTTTTACGCAGCCAGGTATTAGCACATTGCCGTAGTTTATGGAAACGGATCAAACAAAACCATTTCTGGATACACGCTCACGGAGCACAGAGCCTCCAAAAAAAAAAGACTCTCGGGGTAGTAAGTCGAGGATGAAATTTGAGGTCCAAATGTTGTGTTCAAAGAAATCACCCAAACACATCTGTAATGGGGGCAGACTGGATAAAAGGAATGGAATCAGAAACACAGGACTGTTACTGCTTCTTTTCGTTCATTTGATACGGCAACTCTGGCATCAGCTCTGCTGTGGCTCTCTCTGTCTATATTGTGTGAGAAGGTGAGGTACGGCGATAAGATCAGCCGGTGACCTTTTCCCTCCAATTCTCCTTCTTTTGGCAGCTTTCTTGTTCTCTCTTGGCACGACCATCACTGGGTGGCACCCAAGAGCCAGCCAGCAGAGGGATTGGGTTGCATACATACTCTGGCTCACATGTTTTAGCAATTTCCTCGGCCTTCCGTGAAATTATGCAAATATTTTAGCCCCGTTTCCTTGAGTCTGGAACACCAATTAAGACTGTCTGTTTCACTTTTATGATAGCTGCTGAAGTCACTTGCAGACAGACTTCATTGGATGTGAAGATTTATGCCAGTAACGTGACGGGGGTGAAAGACATCTTGAGCTTGAGTAAGCAGTGGAGAAGTAAGGAATAGGCGCAATATCTTCGTCCATAACAAACTTTATTGTGTCGATAGGGGAGTTGTAACAAACCAGGCCCTCTTTGTTGATTCCATGGAAAACTCCTGTGTCTGTGTTGGCCATATTGCAAAATGGCTCAGGTCACTGGGATGACCAGTATTCATTTCTTTATAAAGATATATGAAAATCTTCAACTGATAGCTTCAATTTTCAATGCGCAGCTTCAGGTATGACCACATCTTATCCAGGTATGACCAGCCTTACAACTTTTCAAAGGGTCAGACTGCTGGGAAAAAAAAAATGTTAAAAAGTGGTTCAGTCTACAGTTGGGAACTTTGTTAGATCTGTTTCTTCAATCAGAGGTGCTGTGCTCTTCCAGAAACCTTTAAACCCATAGAACTATTGTGGAGAGCTAACACATGGAAAACCAGCTAGAGGCACTGCAAGGCATAACTCTGTGACACCCGGCGTCCAACTTTGTTTTGAAGAACCACTGGCACCAAAATTCCCCCCATTATGTAGAAAAATTTGATCTAGGGATTTTGCTGTCGGCTCAAAGGTTCACTAAGATTTACATCCAGAATGGATAGGGATCACTGAATCACAGCGTCCCTCTCAGTTCAAAGGTACATATAGAAATGCTTTTCAGTTAGGAATTAATCTTAGTCAGAGTGAGACCTTGGGAGGGGGAAGCATGTAATCAGATTTAGGAGCGTAACGACTCAGTTAATTATTAAATAATATTGATCTAAGAAGTTGGAAAGAAGAGGTCAATACTGAAACATCAATGTGAAATATGATACTCAAGCATAAAGCACTGCTGTTGATGGACATCAAATATAAAACTGGTGATAAAAGTGGTTTTAACACTTAAAATGTCCACAAAGAACCCATTAAATTTAATTTTACTCTATGACCAGGTCTGATTATGAACTCTACAGCAACCATGAAATTAATAGTTTTGGGTTTTTGAATAATACAAGTGTAATTTTTTCAGCAAATATTACTGAAACCCAGATATGACCTTGGATGCATCTAAGTTATGTGAGTAAATAAGGGTCACTGGTATTGTTGCTATAAGCTTTGACAGCAGAGTTAAAGCGATCATTAAGGTCACTAATTAAAAAAAGCGGCGTTTTTATCCACTGACAGCCAAAGGGAAGACGCTGTATGTTGGTTACTACACAGAGTTCAAAGGCAAGTAACCTCACAACCTCCACCTCTCTCCCTCTCTTTCTTTCTCTTTTTTTGTCTTTCTTTCTCCTTCTCTCTCTTTCTTTCTCTCTCTCTCTCCAGGGTCTTTGTACTGGGGCCCTTTTCTCCAGGTGGTCTGCAGACACCTGCGTTTTCTTTGTGTGCTTGTCATCTGTCTCCAGGCAGGCTTTGTGAGGTTTCCAGTGTGAGGACAAGTGCACTGCATCCTGATGATGGACTTAATGCGTTCTGTCCTGGGTCCTCACAGGGCTTTGGTGTTGCATCTCTCAGGTACCCCAGAACTCACCCCCCGCAGTCCTGCCACAGACCCTGGGAAACTATTTTTTGGACTAGTCATTCTTTTGTTTCCTTGCAGAAACATGAACTAGAATTTACTGGTTATTGACCAGTGCGTATTCCTTGGCAAAGATCTGACACGTTATCATCAGTTTTAGCCTTGAAGCAGTTTCGACTGATTTTCATATGCAATATGAAAGCGCAGTATACTAAAATATACTTACACAGATGATTCTGTGTAATCTGTTACTCTTAAATGAAGGTTTATTTTGTTCGGTGATCTTATGACACAAAACACGCAATCGCAGGATGAGTCGAATTAAAATCTATCAAAGCAACAAAGTAAAAGCCTTCAAGACTCTTACACGACTTGCATTGTCAAACATCTTCTGAGTTTTTTTTTTTGGTTTTGCTGCCTTTCATTTTACAGAGCACGAGGGGTGAAAGCTGGACACTTCAAAGCCACAGACTCTAATCTGAGGCCTTGCAATAAATGATGTCCCAGAGCTATGTCTGTATCAGACTTGAGAGTGTAACCTGACTCAGCCTATTGTTATTGCCTGGAGAGAGTCATCATTCAGACAGAACCTTGATGAACCACCTGTGGTTGTTACCGTGCTCTGAGGTGGACCTGCGAACTTGAAAGAGCTTATCTTCTGTTAAAGGTCTGACGAGCTGCCCCAGTGGGACACCCCGGGCTATGTGACGTACCGGGAACATAAGGCGGGAGCAAACGAGGCTTAATTGTGGGCCAAACAGGATAGTAACACATGGAAATCAATATGAGATAGCCAAAGTTTGTCTATATTTTTATTTGCAGGTTTTGAAAAAAAAAAAATCTTAATAGTTTATTTCATTTTATATTCTAGATGAGAAATGTATGAGACATGTCAGCAAGTACTTTTATTTTGTATTTATTAATTCACATAGTTGATATAATAGCTGTCACTAGCTGTGAATTCTCTATCCCTAGCACTTGCTTAGTATAGAATGTAACTTTGACAGCTCCAAGGGCAAACTGTTGTATTGAATAAAGTGATAACATTGCTGTTCGGTAACATTGTGGTGTGTTAGGACTTATTTGACATTAAATTAAATATATAATTTCTCTAAATTCTGAAAGGAAAGCCTCGTTACCGTGACTCCAGCATTTCTGCCGTCTGTCCAGATAACACCTTATATGAAACAGACAAGTAAGGGCCCGACACAGTTGGCTTAGAGACACATTCACTTCCAGCTGAGCGAGGGGAGCCCGCACATGCACTTTCAGACATCTCCACTTGAGGGAAACGTTACGCAGCTGTGACGGCTATTTATTGCTGGGAGGGTTAAAGCCAGGGGAAAACACATCGCTCACAGAATAAAGTCATTATGTCCTCCTTGATATGCTCAACATCACAGACCAAGCCCCCCATATCCCGAGTTTTATTTACTCCACATCCGGACTAGGAGCGTGTTGATAAATGAGGAGGGGGCGCCCAGGGACTCTCGCCGTTAAGGACCAAGCTCACAATTTATGAGCGCGCTCTCGCAGACTTCACCATGATTAATACGGCTCCTTCGTCCACAGCCCCCGAGCGGCCGCGGGTGGTGCTCCAAGAACGCCACTGGGGCTGTTTGGATAAGCAGATAACATCAAAGCTGCCTGCTGCTAGTGTTAAGAAAATACTGCATTCTGGGTCAACGCAAATGAATCCACAAGGAGCCCGAAACTGTTTTTAATGACATTCCCATCTATATATTATCACTTGTGCGCAGATTGGAGTGGAGAGGGCCATTAATGGCGTTTGCAAATGTGTTTGTTTTCGGCATTCGCCTCACGGTTGACATGATGATGATCTCACTCAAAGTTTATGAATGTGCTATGCAGTTTGAGCCTTCGTTGCGTTTAAAAGAGAGTTCATTGTGTCATAAGATGAAAGAACGGTTTGAGAACTGACGTCTAATTTTGTTTTGCAAGCTAGTACACCCTTAAATGAATGGATGTCAGTCGTGATGTAAGTCGTGCTGTATTTACAGTCATTTTCTTCCCATTACATATTTATATATTACACAATAATACTGGATATGCTTATTTAAACACGATGTTTTTGTACACATGGAAGTTGTCCATTCAGCTGCACATGGAAAAATCATGTAGCCAAGCGACTTCTAATCAACATTTCATCAAGTTTATTTATTATTTTTTTTATGTATGTATTTTCCATCTGTTAGAGAGGGACTGACTTCCAGCCAGCCACAGAAAACCTTAGACAATACAATGTAAGTATTTTTGTGTCTAAAGGGCTATCCAATCATCTATCCAACTTGGGTTTTTTTTCTTTCTTTCTTTAAATGTTTTGGGAACATGGTTAGAAGACATCTGCCACATAGATTTATGCAATTTTATAGCAGCAGATTTACTCTTATCCTCAGTTCACCATTATGACCATTTGCCCCTATTTAATGAAACTAATTTAAAGACACATTTTTGGGAGGATATGTTGGAATCGTAGCAACAATTTAAAATCCTTCAAAACGAATTAACAAGTACTGATGCATGATATATAGGCTAAGTATTTAAAGCAAATATAAAACAAATTATCTCTGGGAGAGACACCTTCACACCTGTCCCATTGATCACAGTTCAACCTGACAGGGTTGGCTAGAGGTGACACAGCCTTCTTTTGATCTAACCACAGTGGCTAGGAGAGCAGCCATAGACCCAGGTAATACTGTCAGAGAGAGGCTGTAAGTCACCATGACAGGGTGTCTCCCAAAGGCAGATAAAGCCCTCACATCCCCCAGTGTTACCCTATCCTGAAGGCTACTGTAAATGTCGTAATCTCTTGATCATTTTAATTACAGAAATCACCTTGTACATGATTCGCCTGAGTTTTAGACAAGGAAGAAAAATGACAGAGAGAAAAGGGTGTAAGGAAATTATTACAATTTCAAATAATGTGAATGTACTTTATAGCTTAACAGCGCTGTGAAAATACAAATGAAGTTTGATACTACTTCCTTCACTGAAGTCCTGGTATGTGAGTGAAAGTAACAAAAGAGAGAGAGAGAGAGAGAGAGAGAAACACAGTTTCTAAACTTACTGATGGGAGACTCATTCTTTTTTCTCTCTACCTACAACTACTTATAGCTTCTACTTAAGTATACCAGTTTAGCTGAATTTGTGAAATCAATGGCTCACTGTTAGCTGCCCATTGATGTAGAACTTTGGTGGAGAATGCCCTTTCCCATGCTTCCACTGGAAGACCTTTGCTGCCCACAAACAGAGGGGACACCTGTTTTCAAGGAACCTCAGCCCAGCACCTGAAATTTTAGCAATGGCCTTGCTATTGAGAGCGAGCTTCGTGATAAGACTGTCCCAGTGATGGACAGCGGAAACTCGATAATGAAAGGGGATGTCTGCCAGATGAATCTGGTGCAATTTGCCAAAACACGCCGGCTTCTTGGGAAGATTATCCACACTTGCAATAGGAAGGCCATTGTCCGGAGGGAGATTTCATTTCTATTATGTATTCATTATCTATACTATGTGACATAATGGCTTGCTTGAGTCTTTAGCTTGTGCATACAGCAGTGAAGCATGGACATTAAATTAAAAGTTCCTTTGCTGCCATTGGCTTAAATCAATGTTATTATATCTGGTGGGAAAGCCCCGACTTCCTGCAGAAATACCTTTGGCTTTGGATAATAAATCCCCATTGCAAGCCTCAGTCCATATGCTCCAGGCCTACACTATACAGTTCACTGTGTGCATTTGTGCATAGTTTCTCTGCTTTCAGTGTTTAAACTCCTGAACCAAAGGAAATTGATTGAGACATAAAATTTTAAAGAGGTTTGGTGCACGCATCATTTGAGTTAAGGGTAATCTTAATATCAGAAATCATTCTGACAAAATGAAAGTCAGCATGAAATATTCTTGTTCCTTTTAATATTTTGCTGGTACGATCTTAGTCAAGACAGTCTTGGAAGAGGCTTTAAGTTTTGTTTAACTGATACTTCATTACTTTATAATTCACTGCTTTAATATTTTGATGACTGCTCTTTAAATAACCACCTCTCTTCCACTTCTGAAGAGTTATGGAGAACAGTAACAATTATGAATGAGAATTTAACCTTTATAGCACATTCGGGTGTAAACGAAAAAGCACAAAGACATATTAAATGGTTGCTATCATAACTAAAATGGTATTTTGTAGTCCAAAATGATGACTCAATCATGGGATTCATAGGGAGGAATATTGGTATGTAATAGGTCCGGCGTTAAGTCGTGTGCATGTGTTTGTTGCGGCCTACAGGAGTTTTCGCAGGAGTGCTTTGGTGAACCTCATATTGTCTCTCTATTCCTTTCTCTGTTGGTTATATATCACCGACCTCCCTCTGAGGGTGCATAACCTCTCCCATACCACCTTTGATGTGTATGGGGATGTTGAAGCACTATTTGTAATCACTGTTGAGTCAGCCTCCACAGGGACCGACTCCTGCCGAGCCCAGTTGACAAACTCGAACCGAGATCTTAAGGGCAAACTTTTATGGTCTGCTCTCACATCCGTTATTGTAACGGCTGAAAAAAAAAGCACCCTTGCCGATACACATGTGTAAATTACAGCTTAAAAACATCTCTGTCTTCATGATTATTCCCACAGACTTATACACGAATGCATAGTCAGAGAAAAATGGTTGTTTGGGGGCTTACATACTTCAGGTAACTTCAAGGGCCAGTGTTCCCAAGCATACATTCATAGACGATTAGTAAACCTGAAGAGTCTGGCTAAGATACATACAGCTTCACCAAAGGACTCTTAAAAAAATTTAAACAGAAATTAGGCTCTCATCAAAAATTAGATTTTGCTGTAATTGTGCAGTTTAGAAATGAGAAATGAGATGTCATTTACTGAAAGTTTAAGGTTATTATTTTTTTGGGCATTTTCATATATTAGATGAGAGCAGAGCCTTCCTGTTATATTGCTATAATGAGCTTAACAACATCTCCACATCTTGCTGTGTTTTTTCTCCTTGATGTTTTTCCAAAATAATAAAGTAAATGAGAGCAATTAAGCAGCGATTCAATGTGCAAAACTGATGAGAGTTACAGCAGTGACCCTGCTGTGAGGAAACCTTGAAGGAGAATGAAAAAAGATGTTTTCTCACTTTTTACTGTCTGGTTAATGTATATTGTAAAATGTTATGACTTGGGCTCTGATGTAGATATCTGAAAAATTCAATGTGGACATTGTTCAGAGCTGTTCAAAGTTTTTCTTTAGAAAATCTAAATAGCTCAAAAAGTCCAAAATTTTACCATGTGTAGCATTTTTGTGGGCTGGAATTTAGTTCCACAAAGTTCTTCCAAACCAAATGACAAGTGTTGTAAGAAAGCCTTCACTTAGGTGCACATGTGTGACAGCTTAATGTCGTCATGTTATTTATTCTACGACCCCCCCCTCACACACACACCCCTACCCTCTTGAAAAAAAAAAGAAAAAAGTATAATGGCCATTGGTTTTTGTGTGGTTGGAGGATTCGAGGGGATGTTGTTGAAGAAGACCAGTTAAACTGTCTTCACCTTTCCACATGGCCTGCAGTTTGGATAAAGATTTCTTTTTTTTTTTTTTTTTTTTTGTACAGAGGCGTCCTTCCTGCAGGAACGTGGGCCTGATTTATGAGCCGACGTGTTGAAGGGGAAATTTAAGGGCACAAACTGAGCAGTATTGATCCAGGGAATCAATCAGGACGAGGAAGAGAGCCATTAGCGCTGGGTCCTGGCAGCAGACATAGGGGCTGATGGGCACTCACAGGGAGCAGCACAGAGCACTCTAATAGGATAACTCCCCCTTCCCTCCCAAGGGCTCCTTTAAAGATGCTATCAGTCTGTACAGACGTCTCCATCAAGCACTGCCACACCGTCGCCAGCTCACACTATACACCATGCAACCCTGTGTGTATTTCTGTGTGTGTGTGTGTGTGTGTGTGTGTGCGTGTGCGCGCGCGCGTGCATTCGTGTATCGGTGTGTATTGATGGGGCACAGCCAAACTGTTTGATTGTATGGAAATGCATCTTTTTAAAAATCATTAATATGATGAGATATGGCAAATCAGATCTCTAATGACATTTGGACGTTGAATCGTCTAAAAGTGCATTTTATTGCTTGCACTGTCAATCTGAATGAATTTGAAAGTAGATTTAGTTATTATAATAGCCTTTTCAGTGGACAAGAATATTTTTCATAACATGGCCCATGTATGACAGATGAATTAAATAGTACCATTTCAAATTGCATCATGTTTCCTTGTTTTACCCTTTATGATATTCTTTAATTGCTAAGCTTAACTTCATCTCAGAGTGGAACATTCAAAATAAACAGCATTCACCACGAACACTCTTACTGTATGGAAATATCTAGAAATCTGACTACCTTCACAAAAACATCATACAAGGGTATTGTGGCCCGCCTCTCAACTATGATGCAATTTACATCAGTAATTTGGATGTTTAAGGTTCACTAAGACAGCACATAGCCGTTTTGCCAAGCATTCATTTTGTATCAAAAAAATACGTTGTTTGGACTGAGCGTAGGAAAATGGAGAAAGATGGGGCCTATATTTGAGGTTGCCATTATTCTGATTTCTTAGTTCATGGGTATGTGGAATAGCAAGGCAACTATGCCTTTACACGCAGCTCCTCTAAAATGGCATATGTCCCAGTCAACCTTGAACTCAGCTCATTGTTCATAAGATGAATATGATGCACAAGTGTCTCCAGATAGCATGAGTGGATAACCATATGCTGTCACTGAAGACCAACAGTGCCTTTGCACTGAGTGCTGAGTTGATCTGGGACTTGTGTAGGAGGTGGAGAGAGGGGCGTGATGCGTGGGAGGGCTTGTTGGGATTTTGGGAGAAGTACAAATCAAGGTTTAAAGTCTAGCTGAGTTCTCATATTCAGCTCTCCGGGAAGATCTTTCTTTCTCTCTCTCTCTCTCTCTCTCTCTCTCTCTCTCTCTCTCTCTCTTTCACTCAGTCTCTTTCCCTTTCTGTGTGTTTGTGTGTGCGTGCGTGTGTGTGTGTGTGTGCCTGTGCCTGTGCCTGTGTGTCTGTGTAAGCACTGAGTGTGAAAACTGGTTATCTGCCCCTTTACTGCAGCACTTTTTAAATCAATGGCACATGTTGTGTGCTGTTTCTCACAGCTGTCACCCCCATGCTTTTTCCCTCTAAAACTGGCTTCTCTCCATTCAGCCACACTCCCCACACCAAAACCAGTAATGAATAAACAAACACAAGCCCACAAACACTCAAAAACGTCGAGTGATGAAGAAGCAGTGGTTGCTCAACAATGTCAAGAGGAGGAATATGTCTTTTGAACTCAACACAAGCGCTGGAGGCGCACGATACTCTTAATTGTTGTTTGGTCGCTAGAGTGCTCTGAAACTATTTGTCATAATTAAGAAACCAACATCTAAACAGTTTGTATGTCATTTTCCCCTAAGGGTGTAATTGCAATGAGGCAGGGTTAGAACCACAACTGTGACTTGTGGTACATATGACATAATTCAAACCACCATAAAACTGCTGTAGAGATGATAAAACATTTAGTTTTTTGTTTTTTTTTTAACTACAGTAAAAAAAAAAAAAAAAAAAAGTGGTCCTAAGGGTTGCGCAGTTCGCTTGCATAATTACAGTTTATACCGAAAGTGTTTAAATTGCAGGCTCAGGTTGTTTAAATCTGTGTCTATGTCTGGCTGAAGGGGACCATTTAGAATAGAAAATGTTCTGTTGTACTTAGTCCTCTATAGGATGCATTACCGTGTACAGTGCTTAGATAAAAATCCTAGGGAACTTTGCTCAGGCTTAGTGATGGGGATGAGATGCTGCATATAAGTTCATGGGAAACTGCCCTTCACAATTAGGTTAGTAATATGCATTGATCCATTTGTCTCTACAGACGCAGTACTCATTGTAATGATGATAATTTGTCCTTTTGGTTTGCCAATTTACGTCTCAGCGGATTGATTAGCATAGTAGGAGATAGGCTTATGAATCTAACTTGTTTACAGAAAGGGAGATAACGTATAATTTCATTTTTTTTTTTTTTTCTTGGTCTATTTTCCTTAAGTCCTGATTAGATCTCTCCGAAGGACGTTGCTTGATTTGGGTTGTTATGATGATTATTTCTTTAATTAGAGAAAATGTTGCTTTTTGTGCATGTTGCATATTCAGGACTGACTGTCTTAATGGTGTCCAATTAGTTCCACAAGGTACTCTTAGATGGATAGGCCTCCAGCCTGATTACCGTGAATGGTGGGTATTTCCTGTGTTTAAGCTAACATATGGATTGAGTAAGGCAGTGGTGGAGAGACTACTGTTTCTCTCTACTACATCTTCATTTCTTTCTGAAAAACGAAATCTTTCTTTCTTTTTTTTTTTGGCTGTTTTTTTTTTTTCAGGCGCTGCTGTCAAAATAGTGAGTCAAATTTTGGCCCAAACTCCTTTAAAACATAGCCAAAGAAAATCTCCAGAGACAAGTGTGGCTAAATGTAGTTTCATTCAAATGATCACCATCCATCTGACTGCGTAACCACACCTAGCGACCCATTGCTTCCAGGCAAACACGTTTTTATTCGATTCACTTATTTATTCTTTTTTTTTTTTTTTTCTCCTGCTCTGGCTGAATGTTTATGACACATGAAAAGAGACTGTTTGAAATCTCCTCATGCAACCAATGTCATAATCATGTTGGTTCCAGTGTGGGTATTGCAGGGGAGTTTTCGTACTGGCCTTGTGAGTCATTTTTATCTTCATCAGATCACTGCAGTTTAGATGGTGTCCCCAGCCCATGATCCTTTGCTTCACACCGGTCATGGCACAGCATAAAATCATCTTGGAGTCAAACCAGCTGATGGTCAGTTTCAAAATAGTGATACCTGATCATATTAACTTAACCATTTTAAGCCTTAATTGATATAAAGCTGCCTTACTTTGAAATTAAATACTGCCTATAATTTAATAATCTTTCAAAAGAGCTTAATTTATTTTCATTTTTGTGGTGAACTAAAATATCATTTACATCAATTCTGATTACCTGTGCACAGAAGATCTTTCTTTTTACATTTATTCTCTATTGTTAAAATGTTGGTCAAGCATAACAAGCTTTTTTTTTTTTGGTCATAAATAAATAAATAAACAAATAATAAATAAATAAATACCTGGACAAATTTGGGTGTGCTAAGGTTTCTATAGTTACAAGCTTAAACAAAAAATTTTGGTGATATCACATGGTAACATTCATGATAATTAAACTCACTCCTGTTATATTCTTTGTGATGGGCAGTGCTATTGCACAGAATTCTTATGTGTCAGCAGTTTCAGTTTCAAACATTCAAAAATTATGGTAGACGTCAAAATTTGTCCGACCAAATTATTAACTCAGTTACTTATTAAACCAGCAAGCGATCTTGATCGTTTTAAAAGTGTTGATTGCATCATGTGTGAATTCAGTGAAACGGTTTCTGATTGCACAATATTTACGAGCATTTTAACTTTAGTTACTTAATTATACAGTTCCTCAGGACAGCTAACATAATGTGGAGTTAAATTTTATGTTTAGAACAAAAGCGTTAATCTTTTTGCACATTCGTGGCCTAACTCTAAGGCATGCAACACCTCATTATTTTATAAAATGGTCTCTGATGAGGGGTGTTTTTCTCTGTGTTATGCCTTTACCAGCAAAGTGTTTGTACTGGCAATCATCCCTCTTACCACTTGGCCCCAAACCCAAAATAACAGTGTGTTTGGATGAGATGAATGATGAATAAAAACAATAAATGATCAGAAGTCTGAGAGATCCAAATATTTTGTAGTATACATTACTGTTTTCAGAGAAAATGGTAATTTATTTTCTGGTCCTCAAAATAAACCATAGAATTTCTGAAACACCTTCATTTTATTGAGGCTGGGGTCGGAGAATTTGGTACATAAATTCAAAATAACTAGGGGCAGTTGGAATTTTCGTCTCACATTTGAAACCTTGGTCAAGAGCGTGCGTTAGCCAGGACGGATCCGATTTGTATGTTGGTGTTTTGACATCCCTTTTTGAATATCAGCATTCTTGGTTGTATCTTGGGATCCTTTAAGCCGCAATGTGTTATGGAAACTGTCTTACAGCAGAGATAAATTATTTGGCTGATAGATTTATATATCGAGTTTTTGATGGGTTGCCATGGGCAATATAACGTCGCCGATGTGAGAAAAAAAAATACTAATACAAGGTGTCCAAAATCTCACCTACTCATGTTTCCTCAGGCATTCACCTATAGGACAACTGTTTGCATTTAATGGAGAGAAAAGACAGGACAGAGGTACAGTGAGATGTTGCACAACAAAAACAATATTATAAATAACCTACTTTCCCCCTTCCTATGATTTTTTCTCCAGGTGCTTGTTATTTCTCATTGCCAGTAATATGATAGGACAGTAATGCAGAACGCCTGTTCCGAGAATGAAATGCAGCAGAAAATGTCATAAGTGTGTTGTCTGATTGGATATGGTAATTGGTCCATTTAGGCACAATAAGCATGGAGTCTTTGCTGAAAATCCAAATAAAAGTCACAAAAAACAGATGTGCCTTCAGATTCCCTCTAGAGATAAGTGAGAAGTGCAGGGCACAGAGCAAGGTAAGATCAACACTCAACCGTGGATGAAAAAAAAACAAAACAGAAGAATAAAAGAAGACCCCCACCCCCCCACCCCCTTCAAAAAAAAAAATACCCAGAGCATTTTTTAAACATTTTTACAGTTTGATATAAATCAAAAAGTTATAGAGGTGCTGAGAATAAAAACTCTTGACGTTTTTGGCATGGAAGACGCATGGGTCCTGGTTAAGTAGCGGCTGGAGCATTGAATGATATTCTGAGACCTCCTTCTGTCCAGCCCACTTCCGTATTCACTCCTACCCTGATGGTGACCTGATCCAGCTGTAGGAAGAAGTTGGTGAAGACCAAATATCAGTTCAACATGGGGGAAAGCAAGGAAAGGGAAGGAAAAAAAAAAGTCACAAGTCCTCCATCTCTGTTCAAAGAGACACATCTTTCAACATACAGTGTATCCCTTTTGCTGGCTTCAGAGCTCCTCCTGTGTTAGCTGGGAAACCGTGTGCTATTTCAAACACAGTAGTTGAAAGTAATGTGCTTTGACCGTTAGACTAGGGGTCTGCAACTAGATCCCCGAACTACACTGAGAACATGAAAACACGTTCATTGATCACATCAATAACAAAGTTATTGATCACAGAGTTCACACTAAATCAAATAGAGGCAGGGTTTGTTTGAAGTTAAAAATGGTTTACAGTCGTGTAAAGCTTTTGGACCCTGCCTCGCTGCCCACTCAAACATACATGGTGAGAAGTGTTATTTGTATTGTTAGATTTACATTAAGTCTATTTTAATTGCATCAGCTGCTAAACGGATCTCACAATAATGGCCCTCACTGAGAAAATTGCAATCATCTGTGGAAGGGGCTTCGAGTATAATGGACAAACCTAATTAATTTAATCTTGTTGTGTTCCATTATGGCAGCACTTTATCATTTCAACAGATGGAGCATGAGGAAATTAAGAATGTGCTCCTGCCAAGCAAGTCCTGCTTCGCAGGCCCTGTTTCTCTCTGACAGTATCACATCCGCCCGCTAGTCTCTATGCCCCCGTGCGAGAGTGTGGTCATCTGTTTAAATTTCTTCTTTAAAACATTATTAGTCATCTCAAATGTTTACCTTCAATCATCAGACATTTTGTAATTAAGTGTTATTGTGTGTAAGGGGTGACTGAACAAGCACTATAATATATAACTGAGTAATTTAGTGTCACTCACATAAAAGAGAGGGAAATGTAAAGAGCTTAAATAAGAGAAGGGTGCGATAGTCTACTTGTCCCTTTATCGAGGGTATGTTGAAACCAAAAGCAATATTTGGACTCTTAGCATGATATATAATGTGTATTGTGCAGTCTTGTGGACCTGTCTTCAAGTTGGCAGGACTGAAATAGTGATTTGCATAAGTTAGCAGTGACCCACAAGGTTAGTGCCATGTTCTGTTCGAGAAGCACATGGATTTATGTAGCACATAAAGATACCTTTAGGGGGCGCATTCTATTCATTGGTTGTGGATTTGTCAGTATTACTTCAAAACCAGCTAATATTATGGCTCAATTCAACACTACAACTGCTCGGTCGTTTAAAGAGGCCTGTAGTCGCTTAAGAACCCTTACTATCACAAAAATGTTAACTGTACCCACTCCATTCTTTAATTCATTAAATAGATAAAAGCAATTAAGAAATAACCGTGCCCTGTCACAGCAACTTCTCCATGACTCGGCAAAAAAAAACAACAACGACAACAATAATACTAATGATGATAATAATAATAATAATAATAATAATAATAATTTTAACATAGATGTGTGCTGTTCATACCACCTGTAAATTTAAACAAGAGAGCTATCTTGAGAGTATGTGTCTCATCTTTGTTATGGCTCTCTAAAAATCCAGATATTAGTTTTAAGAGGTCATGCTTGATGTGTAACATGTACATTCAAATTTATTACAGAATTCTTTTTTTTCTACATTGACCAATCGCTGCGCTCGCGCACAGTAAGGATTCACAGTACGTCGCTATGTGAAATTTAATCGTTTCACTATCAACTGTCAGTAGGTCGTTTAGCTTGTTTTTTTTGCATGGCGTATTTGCCTCGAAATGTTACAGTTAACTGTTGCTTGTAATAAATAACGCCAGGATTGTTTAGTGTTTTTGTACGGTTGAGGAAGTTTTAACCGTGGAGGAGTTTATAAAAACTTTTGAAACTTCAAACAAACAACTCGAGACAGTAAGTGGCCCACTGTAGCCTAATAAATTAGCCTACGGTTTTATCTAAGTGCGTGAGTCTGTGTGTGTGTGTGTGTGTGTGTGTGTGGTAAAGGGGAAAAATTGAGAGTGATGCAGGTGTTCTCAAATTTGATATTAGCTACGTCCTTTGACGGCTTTATACTCAATACGGTTTAACGGCTCTCATTGTGATTTGTAAGGTCACGGGCAGGAAACAAACTAACAGTGTGTGTTGAGTAATCAATTAATAATGCTGACATTTAAATAAATGGTTTGCTGACAGCTAAGAGAACATCGTCTGTTCGTAGATTAATACCAAAATATCAAATAAGAATATGCAAAATTATTGAAAATCACACAAACTGCGTTTCAAAGGTTAAGCTGTGATGAGATAGTAATTTATTTTTTAAACTCAAGAACAAAATATTTAAAATATATTAAGAGTGGCTGTCTACAACAGTACGTTGTCTAATGTGATTTGACCCTGATGAGAGAACGGCATGAAAAGCAAGCATTTCATGCTAGGGGTTGAGGTGTACACTGAAACATAGGTCATGCACTTTAGTTTTTACAGGGAATCATGTGACCTGGTCTGGCGTACCGTGATGCAATATAAGAAGTGTGCATAATCGTCTTTGGCTTTTTTTTGCATACCATTCAGAAACATGTTTTTTTTTTTTCTACCATCCTGTCTCAGCCTGCATTCATTTTTCTGTCTAATTATTTCCTCTTTTCCGCTCACTTCTTTTACATTGACGGATCACAGGTTAAAAAATGGAGTTCTGTCTCAACATCCACGCTGCTATTGGTGGATCTGTTGTGCTGTTCTAAAGTGTAATGATATTTTAGTTCGTGTCTGCCCTCAGACCAAAATGCCTTGGGAAGATTATGTTCATCAATACTTTTCTGGCTGAAATAAGTCACAGCTCGAATTCATTTCATCCCAACAGGTTTTGGGCCAGGGTAACAGGAGTCAAGCTCATTGAGAATAGACTTACTATACAGTATGTGGTTGACATACAAGCCCACTCTTTGGTTAAACATGTTATGTTATCAAGGTTATGTGGTCTCATTACTCTGGCAATAACGCTAGGTTGAGCATATGGTTGAACTAAGGAGGTAATACATGTGTCCTGTAATTTATGTCTAGACTGTTAAACCTGGTTTTCTACTTGTCTTACATTACGGTTCTTGCCTCTTGACTTCACACAGCTCTTACTTTAGTATGTTATATTAGTGATGTTGTTTGATAAAGACTCATCACTGTAGTGCCATTTCAAATAATGCATGTATGAAAATATATGGCAAAGCATACAATGGAAATGTCATTTCTTACAACAAATGGTAAATAAATACTTACCCTCTAAGCACAAAAATATTTTTAAATCTATGTAGCACTCAGGGACTGTTTAATAACGGGAACATTGTACAATTTCTTCAAAAGCAACTTAAGAATATTACAGTCTAGACATATCTTTTGGAACCGTCCTTAGTCTGAGCATACATTACACCAGTGTCATAATCAGTTGTGTGACAAAGATGACCGTATCTCACGGCATAAACGCTCATGGCATAATAAAGAGATACAGTAATCCCCATCAAAGGTTTCTTTGATGTCACTGTTAAATTTTAAACTTTAGACTGTTATAAACACATCATTAAGACTTCTTTGTGTCTATTTCTATGTGTATTTTCTACATGTATGTATTTATCACAGAAACATAAGAAGGGACCCAGGTTAATTTTGCTGTGACCTTTTCACAGTATGTGCAGTTACCACAAATGAATATAACCTGTAAGATCCATATCACGTACACACATTCAGTGGAGAAGAGACTTAAACCTTATTTTTGTTATATGAAGCATATATAATGCCAGATACTGACTCCTGAAATCTTGTGACCATTGGTCCTTAAAAAGCAGATGAGCAGTTATTGCTTCCTAAATAGTATAAGCTATTCTGAACTAAGCCTAAGCAATATTTTTTCTCTAAAGATACAATTTTATTTGCAATGCATTTGTTCTATGATGTTTTTGTTACTCTGGTCTCGTATTTTTTCCGTTTTCACTGAGACTAATTTGCTGTCAGACATGGGGTGCTTTTGCAAACCAGGCAGACTCCAGAAATTAATTTATCCAAATAACCAAGCCCTCCTGGGTCGGCAAGGCAGGGATACTAAAATGGCCTAAGTAGGCAAAGCCTTCTTTTGAAGTCTGGAATGTTTTGACTGACTTAAAACAGGCAACTGGAGTGAATGGATCATTTTCACTAACCCATGGGATTTTTAACCATTTTCATACACTAAGAACAAAACAAAGAATGAATGTTTGGGTTGATTTGCATTGACTTGGCAATCAAAAAGCAACTAGGTTAGAGTGAAACTGATTAGGTGCACGGGGATATTTGGAAGGTTTTGTCAACAGTAAAGTGTGTGATATGTTTTTCGTCTCAGAAGGGTGTGCATGGTGGAACTATGAAGATTTTTGGGGTACCTTTCATACTTTGGAGTACTAGTGGTGTCATAACTAATAAGAGTGCTATACACTGATAAATCAGCGTGAAGAAAGCATGTAGCCTTCATCATGTGATCACTGTGGGATTGATAAATGACTTTTTACTTCAAAATATTGTTAATTAGATTACTGTTTATATATTTTACTTATTCATAGAAATTTGAATTCCACTCCATTTTCCGCAGTTTATCGCTCTGAGGTAAATATCCTTCAGGGGAAAATGAGTATTATTATTTTATAACTGACAAAAATCAAATGTTTTTAGTGTAGCGGTATTCAGTTATAAATAAAATCTTGATGAACGTGTTATTAAAGCACAGATATTATAAACTTTCAGTGATATTAATTAAGTTTGTGTAGTTTAAACAAGTCCAGACAAATAATATGCAAAAACAGGCAGTCTTGGGTAACTTGCACTTCAGTTTCCACGTCAATAAATAATTCAGAACTCCTCTGTCATGAGTTGCTGAGGGCAGAAATACCTAATCACAGCTTTTTATAACCTATGACTCAGCTTGCCATTATGTGCCTGACATCTCAACACAGACCACATCTCCTTTGTCCAATTACAGCCTTCTTGCTGTGCTTCGATAAATCACCTAATCGCTTTACTCTCTCCGTGAACTCGACCTTGCTAATTTTTTTTTTTTTTTTTGGTTTTATGTCTGTTAATGCAGTGAGTAATACTAAGTGTATGGCATGATTAAGTTACTTGACTCACTGCTGCTGTTTCAAAGCAAGGTTGCTTAAACCGTCAAAGCTCCCTTCCTAGGATTTTTTTTTTTTTTTTTTTTATAAATCTGTTGATTGGTGATTGTTGGCAATACTATATCTTCGCGATGTTACAGGTGTATATCAGAAGTACATTCCGTCTTTCATGTAAAGGCATGGATTGGACAAAAATGCAAGGATTTTGAATTGTTAAATGAATTGTTGAAGCATTTTTTTTTTTAAATTTTGCTTTTGTTATTGTAATTGTAATGTGTTTCTCTTTCACCTGCAGGTTTATAAGTGGTGTAGCAACAGTAGCTTTCATTGTGTGTCAGGTAAGGCCAAGTTACATTAATGAATTAACTAGCGTCCCTTGGCTGTTGTATGTCAGGTGACTAATTGGGAAAGCATGAGACTGACTGGCACAGTAGACCTCCCATGTCATGCCAGTTTTAAATATCCAATACCGTTCTTAATTCTCCTGTTAACAGTGTACTCCTGCTTGCTGAAGTTTGACTGTGCTAATATTAAAGTCCTGGTAGTCATTTTTTTTTAGCTTGCCTTTATCACCCTGCAAATTTGTTTTAGACTTTGAGAAAGGAAACCTGACTTACAGTTTTACAAAAGTTATTCCCTTGTGTTAGCAAAGGGAAATAAATCTGGTGACTGTGATTAAGTACTTGACAATAGAGTTAGTGCAGTCCTGGTGGTGTGTGGTAATACAGCGGACAAGCGCAATTAGGCCTACACGATAATTTACTGTACAGCTCACAGGTGTTGCCTCCAACTGGGCAGGAGACCACCTCAGGGACAAATGAGATAATTTGCTATTGAAAAGCATATGTTAGCATGTCTAGAGGAAAGGATTCAGTGCAGTCAGGGCTACCGTAAGCATCTATTACATTTCTGGTCATTATAAATGGTATCCAGTTTACAATTATCTTGAATTCTTTTTTTATAAAGAGAGAGACTGATGCCTTTTCTATGTTGTTGACCTTTTTACGTCACCATAGACATTTCTCCCTCACAGCTACCTATTAATTATGAAATACTGTAGGTTTCGCCCATTTGCTTTTACAGCCTCTTCCTGTTGAACTTGGTGTGAAAGGCTGCTGTTTTTTAACTGAGCGCATAAAGTGAATGTGGAGAAATTCCCTACAGCCTTAATTTTATTTCAACATTATGTCATGGGTGTCAAAAAGGCAAGTCTCAGCTGCGGCTCCGCAGTTTGCGATTATTTCACTTCACAATATCATAAATTCAGGGACAATTGCACTTTTTATTAACTTGAGGAATGATAAACCACCGTATTATGTCGGATATTGCGAATTAACAGTGAACATATTTTTCTGTAGTTATTTTTTCTCGCTTTAGTGCCTTGGCAGAATTAATTAATAATCATTATTCCAAAAAAAAAAAAAAGCATTGTGCAAGAATCATCATAAATGGAAAGTGAAACAGAGAATATACTGCCCCCTTCTGCTTGTTCCTCTAGTCTCTGGTGAGATAGAGAGGTACTGCTGTGTGGATGAATACATTGCCTGAGACCCAGCATGGGTAGGGATCCTGTATGTAGCTGGCTTATCGGCTTCTTGTTTGGGTCACATCGCTTGCTATCCTGCTGAGACCCCTGGAATAACTTACACAGTCCTGATCCCCACTGTCAACACCTCTCTTAAAGTGTGAGGTGATTTCATCAAGCACCCTCCTGACTGGAAACTGCTGTGTTTCCCTTCAAGTTAAGGCCTATAAAATGGTTTGCTTGCCCAACATAATAAATGTCATTTCCACCCTTGGAGTCAAAGATAGCTATGTCAGCAAGTCATAGGCAAACAACACTTGTGGCTGGACTGTGGACAGAACCAGTGTTAAGATTAAAAAATGAGATAGTATTTTTGGGAAAAGAAGTTGGTTCCTCTGTGCTAATTTTCACTCTTGGAATTTTGGAGTAAGATGTGTATGTACTGCACTCTCCAATTCATTGTCCACTTGTAAGCTGCGCACACAAGGTTTTGGATGGAGCATTCAGAAAGCATTCATATACTCTTAGAGCAAGACCACAGAGCAAGTCTGTAGTCACTGTACACACAGATAAACACACAGAAATATTGACCATCAGTAAAATCTTGAATAATAGCTTATCGTAATTAAAAGTAAAACCTCATTAAACTTTGTGATGTAACTGAAACTACATAGCTGACAGACCAGATACTGACCACTGTGGTGTATCTGTTCTTGCCAATGTTCTCATTCATGCAGAGCTAATTATGGAATGGTTTATTCACAAGAAAAGGTTTATTTACAGGGCACCTGTAATGTGACTTCACTCTAAAGACAGACATTGTAAGTCCATTAGTGTTTTGTATCTCACTCTGACAGACAGAGGATTAGAGTTGTTGAGCTCAGCTATTATTCCAGTTATGCTCATGCTGTATTAAAAGTGTCCATCACATATTATTAATGCATTTATTTTTGAGGTGATTATGTTTCCTATTTTAATGACTTACATAAGTGAACAGGGGTAGAACAAACACCAGCTCATAAAGTGTTGCCTTCACCACAGTCGTAAAGCTTCATCCTTAGGAGAGATTAAACATGAAAGTCGTTATTAGGTAATGGCTGCCTAAATAGCTTTTAAACTAAAAGCATTCTGGAACTTTAAAAGAATCAGAGATTTAACTCTTAAATCTGCGCAGGCAGAATCAACCGTTCTTCAGCATTTAATTGCATGCACAGAAGTCTATGGTTGCCAAGGGGCCCTGTAGAGACAGTATTTTGAATCTTAACCGCAGGCATTTCTGGTCTCATCAGCTCTTAAATTGGACGGATATCTGTCAGTGACAGACTGTGCTGCAGTGTGACATTGACTGACAAGTGCGGTGGCTGTTTACTCCTTATGTAACTCCACAAAATTAGAGTGGCTGTTGCTACAGGCTCTCTCCCGCTTACTCACAAATGAGAGAATGAAGGCACCGGTTCAGAAGTTCACTTTTTGGAAGCCAGCCGGAACTACTTAAGGGTGGTGACGTTTTGCAGGAACAGGTGGTTCAAGTGACATAATTTTGGCCCAGCGCTAAGGTCCTGAGACTCATTAGTCTGTCAGAACATTGATTATCCCATCAATATATCCGGGTATCCCTCTTTTTTCGGAATTTGTTCGTTCGCTCTCTTCGAATAAATTGAAACCGACATTTATTTTGAAAGCACTTTTTATTTGTCTTTGACACATCTCATTCTTGAGAATGCCTGGCTGAGAAAGCTATTTATGCCCATGGACTGTTAACTGCTGGCTCTTATGCTCTGGACTGGAATGCCATTCAGAATGCAGAAAATATATTTAGTTCTCACCAACAGACAGCAAAAGGCACCAGTGGGTCTAGCTCGGTACGAGAACAGTTATTTTTATCACAGTATGGACTTTCAATTACCGTAATCTGTTGCTTAGCTCCTTCAAGAAGACTCAAGCCAATTAATGTCTCTCTTATAAAAGAAATTTTGCAATAAAAGGCACTGTAAATTTAATACGTGTGTATACGAGCCATCAACGTCAAAATCTTGTCTTACTTGAATTTAGGTACATTTTGACCAAGTTACATTCACCTTTTTCCATTTCTTGAAGATCAGTTTGTTTGCCTTTCTAAAAATATTCTAATTGTGATTCCTTCCAAGGATACAGTAAGATATACCCGTTCCCTGCAAAATGTGATCAGTTACCAAACTCAGTTCATACACAAGTTATTATATCACTGTTTTACTGTACCATGGAGGAACCAGACGTGCATTAATTAAGGAGAGCTGGTCAGAAACAGAAATGTTCCTTGAGGATGTTGTAAGACAGTGTGGAAATACACAGCTGCTGGCAGTATGGAGGCAGTAACATATCAGGTGCACATACTGGGCACAGACAGTGCATGAAACAAGCAGCCTCAGCATGGCAAGTTTAATTCTTCATCTCTGACTGCCTCATGCCCTATTACATAGGACATTTCCTCACAAAGTTTAACTTTTTGCATTCAGGGCATGTCCCCACAGTTCAGCTTATATGCGTGATATGTCAACTACTCCGTTTAGCTTATGCATGTAAGATGTCTCCCCACAAGATTTAGCAATGAATGAGCTGTGATTTGGTAGTAAGGGATATAGTGGCCTTTCACTAGAACAAGTCAGGGCTATAATGTTACAAAGATAATAATAATAATAATAATAATAGTTAATATTGTTGTTGTTGTTGTTGTTGATGATGAACATTTCATTAATTTGTGGAAAGAGTCAGATATGGACCTTGTGGATAAAGTGAAAGATTGTGTTCTGAAGGGACACCTGTGTTTCTAGACCTCCCACACATGGCAGGAGGTTTGACCAAAGCTCAACAAATCTAACAGCAAATCCATGTGGTTAGACAGGCCAGGTCTGAGAACAATACCCAGATAAGTCAATCACCTGCATGGGAGGAACACAGAAGGGCTGCAGCTAGGCAACTGCCATTTAACTATTTGTGTTGGGCAACACTAAAGCTGCATTGCAAACAACCTGTTAAAATGCCAAGTCATTTCTATGAAGTTGTCACAAACATGGTATGAGTGTTCGTCTCACCTTAAATTTCATTTTCAGTTTATTGAGTGGTTTAATTACAGATCCCTTTGTTTTTTTCTGTGATGAGAAATGTCTTGAACACCAGGGGTGAGAAGAGATGATGGTTTCTATTTTTGAGCCTGTTTTATAAGTATGTTTTCTACTCTGCATTCTCCTACATGATAGAAGAATATCAAGCACACATTAAACTAACTCAAAGACATTAAATGTTTTTCAGAGAAGTCCAATAAAATCCTTATCCTCCCAAGACCTGGGGAACAATTAGCTTACATAACATAAAATGACACCTGTGAATGTGAAGTGGAAGATGTTTAAATGTGCAGAAAAAAAAAGATTACAGAATCTTCCTGTAAGTTACAAAAATGCATTTCTTTTGATTTATTTTCAAGTTTTAATTGTTTTTGGAAGCATCTCACTATTAGAGTTCCAAACCCATTGAGATAATCAAGCCTTTACCTTCCAGGCAGGCATATTTTTCCAATGACAGTAATTTACATATGATTTATTTAGAGAACAAGAGGCTACGCTAATTTTATTTGGAGATTTTCCTTTGTTTTAGGAGTCATTAGCAGCTCAGCCTAATCCAATTTTTACAATTTCATCAGGCCATTTTGGCAATCCTCTCCGAGCTCATCAGAAAGATGCATTTATTGCTAAGTGTGCTCAATTGCATTAGCACACAATAAAGCAACCAGGGACTGCTACAGACGTTTATGTGCAATTCAGTTAACACTCTGCCAATTCGCTTTTTATTGGGACACAATCAATTCTTATTCATTTTAAAACCAAAAGCCCTTCTTTCATTGTGTGCCATCTCAAGCTTATTATGAGACTAAACAAATTACTCTGTTGTTTTCACAAAATGCTAATGTTTATGGTCGAGATTTCCTTTTTAAAATGAAACCCCATGCTTGCATATACAATATGTCTCGATGAACTCTGAGTCCCTCACTCTTTATGTGTTTTGAAAGGATTTTTTACGGCGAGTAGTTTCATCTCATTTGTTCTTTAAAAATGTGTAAAGAAGTGTGGGTGTTGGTTGTTTAGCAAAATGCAACTTCTAACATAAAACTCAGCTCTAGTGGTGGTTACTCAAGGCCTTTATGGCCCTTAGCCCAAAATTCTTTTAGTCGTAATCATAACCCATATACATTTCCCCCCTTAATCAACACATTTTTTTGACCATTGACAGTTCATTCAGGGATGAAACTTTCTAGAGATTTTATATGTTGAAAAAAAATTGTAATACTGCTGGTATCGTATGAAGCGTTCAGTGTAAGCAAGCATAGTGTTACCTAAGTTAAGATTTTTTTTTTTTTATTTTAGTCAATGTGTGAAAAACGTTAATAGTCAATATCTCTTTATCTCTGTGGTGCAAAGTGGCTTCAGCCAGCACATTACCTAGATGAATATCAGCAGCTCTGAGGAATACTTTGCCTGCTTAAGTGCTCCTGAAGACAAGACACACAAAAAGCTCCCCACAAAGAAAGCTTCCTAATGGCTCCCCCAAGGCTGTGATATCATTTAGTTTTTGTATCAGATATACAAGTTTTACCCTTCATAATTTACACAGAGACACGTTTGACCTTACTGTAATGTAGTCAGAGAGCAGTAAACTTTCCTTTTGTTAATGTTCCTTTATCAATCAGAAAAAAAAGAGTGATTCAGTAATCTCAGTGCGCTGGTATTTCATTTCAAAGCACTAACGTGCATACTGAAATGACAGTCAGTGACATTGCCTGTGTTTTTGAATGTGATTTTGGATCTGTGGTGCTAGGGCTGGCCCTGGAATGCTTTCAACACATTGATGAGATGACAAGTTATCATTGATCTGTCCTTACTTAGAAGGATCCATTAAATAATGTATGGGTCCATGTGCATTACTGCACTCTACTGTTCTCAGACCATTAGCCCTAGCTATAAGCACTAGTCTCCCAAAGACCTCAGAGGTCCCCTGGTTTTCATTTAATTAAATTATCTCATAATGAAATCTCCCATAATGAGATTAATTTTAATTATTCATCAGGAGCCGATTTGAGCCAGAGGCCTTATAAATTATGCAGGCGCCAGCTAAACATTTTTCAATTCATCACCTTTTCCTTTTGTGAAAGGTGAAATTTATTAAGTGAGTGGCAACTGCCAGTAAAAGGGGGTGTGGGTGGGGTGGATCTGTAGGTCAAACTGTAGCAGGAAGAACTCTAATTGATTGACAAGTCAGTCTCTAACTCACATGACCAAACTGTCTCATAATGTTTTGTCAGCTTATGCTGTAGCTTATCTATCAGAATGTTTTGAACATATTCAGTATGTATCCAAGTATTGTCTGGTGTCTTTTCTGTTTCATTATTCTATCTATAATAATCTGAGTAACCATATTAGTTTAATGGACCAAAACTGAGTGATTGCTCTAATAGGGAGAAAATCAGAAGAGAAAGTTTAATTATATCAGTTATTTTAATCTCACATTTATAGTACTCTGTACTCTGTTAGATTGTTATAGAAATCCAAATGTGTATGAGAATACACTTGGTGGTAGGCCAAAAGGAAAAAGAGAACGTTGACAACCGTCACAGACAAGGAAACTGTAATTAGTTGGCATGGACACCTTCACAGAATGTTACCTAGCATGACAGAGTGAGCAAATGTAATTTAATATCCTATTTCAAATTCTGCTCTCAGAGAGGGGAAAAAAAGAGAAACATTTACCCTCTTTTGCTTAATCAGCTCTTGCATACATGTATAAGAAATGTGTCTTGTGGTGACTTGGGCACAGGACAAGAATGTCGGGTGGGTAGTCTACCAGGCAGTGTCCTTTTATTAGACCTCATCAATAGCCAATTAATTATTCAGGCAGAGTCCGGGCTCTTGCGAGACCGGATTTCAGCTAGCTGGTAATTTTGCAAATTGCATAGTCATCATGTAATGGGTCATTCCTCACAGCAGCAGATGCTTGGGAGGGATCACCTGTCTGAGATACTCCTTCCTCTGCCTTACACTTTCTCTATCCCCCTTATGATTCCAGCAGACAGATAAGAGTTGTTTTTAACCCCCCCCCCCCCCCCCAAAAACCAAAAATAAATAAATAAATACACTCACGACTTTAAGGAGTAAAATTAAATTAACATGTCATGCAGGGATAACGTTTGCTTTTACTTTGAAATGTCTTTTTATGTGGAGGAGGTGCAGCTGTTTATTCAGAATGCTAACTGAAAGAAAAAGCTAAATGTCTTGTCATTGTTCAGCCCAACCTAACCCAGGTGCAGCTGAGGAGGAGAACAATCCTAGCCCAGTGAATGAACAAACCCCCAATTACCCTGACCGTCCCTCTGATAGCTTTCATTCAAGCAAATGGGCTCTCTAATTGCTCGGACCAGTCCTACCTGTTTCGCGTCCAAAACCACACTATTCTTCTGCATTGTATCCACGGCAACAGGAAGTTTGTGACCTATAAAAAGTTGCAAGTCGTGTAACTGAGACATGACAGGGAGTGTTACCATGGTAGAGTCTGACTCTATTTATAGATTCATCTAGCAGGGACCCCTGGGAAATAAGACTGAAACTGCACTTTGACAGATTAATACTGCTCCTCCATTTCCTTTCCCTCTCTACTAATGAACCTAATTGTTTCTCTTTTTAAGCATTATGATGTTTATGCTTCCCTGTTTATGTTCCCTGCTGCTGGGGCTCAAATATATATTGCTCAGAAAAATTCATAGATTATCCTTGTGTTTTTAAAGTCATCAATAGCAGTGCAAGCAGTACAAGCTTGTCACTTTGATAGGAATTTAAATGACTTTATACGTTTTTGAGTTGCATATGTTTTATAATAGTTTCTTTCTGTTGACTGACTTGACGCCGGACACTTAAATAGACACTGACATGTCTTTTAATGATTCATTGTGAAACTTGTACGTAGAAATATTCAACACTTTAATCTTCCTTCCTTTTTTGTATATTTTCACAATTCTAATCTTCCATAAAGAAAAGTCTTCTTTTCTAGCAGACAAAACTCAATATATATATACATATTGTTGATTGCCGTAGAAGTTTCATTCACATTCCTCCTATTTGTCAAAACTCTTAAATCATACGTCACCCATAAAGGCCCATCCTTTCTCTTGCCCTCATCACTGCTTCCTCCCCTGGGTTTGTTGTCATATCTCCCCTGGCTGATGATCAACGCTGAGAGGGCTCTGTTCACTAGGAGGTCAGGAGGTCACGTGACGAGCATGTGTCATCAGGTGCACTTCAAATGATGTTTTGATACAACTTTTCCTTTACTGCATATCCATTACCAGGATGTCACCCCCACATATCCCATACAGATGCAGTGAGCTTCAACATTCCAGTGAAGTCATGCTAGTGGTTCTTTACAGGCATGAGTAACTTTCATATATAAGAAGAGCGCTTAAATATAAATGTCTGTGTTTGTAAATCAACTTGAGGAAATACATAAGCCAGTCTAGCATGAAAGCATCTCTGTCTAAGTTGAACCGCTGCCAATGAAACTTCCTCTCAGTAGTGTTATTCCTATGGAAAAGTCTATGATGTCACTTTTTTTTCTAGATTTTTTTTTTTAATGTCAATCACTCTGAAGCTCTTATATATGATGGGGTAGAACATATTTTCACAAGTTCAAAGAGTGGTGGCCCAAGAGCCTACAATGCAGTTTCCATTTCCTCATGAAGGAAATCACCTTCTGAGAGAGGCAGCAGCCAGACTGCACACATAAAGAGGAAATAAACATGGAAAGTTGGCACGTCATCCTGTGCTGCATAGTTCCCAAAAAACTGTAACTTTGTCTTCACAAAGTATTTAAATATATAACGTTTATTATTGTTGTGCGATCATTTTCCGTTTCGTTAGAAGAATGTTTTTTTAAAAACTTAAGTTGCTACATTTTCATTTTGATTGCAACAGTAGTTCCTTTCAATGCTTTGAAAATTTCACTTTAAAAAAGAGACCTGTCTTTTTGATTTATACCATTTATATGAACGTAAGCCAGGCCCGCAGACAGAAGACGCACAGAGGTGCTTTGGGGTGCTATTAGAATACACTTCAGCCCTCTAATACATAGTCTCAAACATATGTTAACCCATGGTTATTTTTACATGTCTTGTCCTCCTTCAAGTCACTTTATATGATGCCAAGGTGATGGGAGGGAGCCACCGGTTTAGCAAGCAGCAAATAGTTCAGGCACAGTATGGCTGTGAAAAATCGTAAACCTCAGCATCTTCTCCTGGCCTATAAAACGGATGGCATTCCTTGCCCAGATAATCCAAGTTTCTTTTTAAGAGCATGTAGACAAGGAGAGAGCAGCAGAGAAGTTCAGCTGTTGGATGTCTAACGTAGAGTTAAAAGCGAACTTAAATCTGGCATCTGGTAGAAACACACCCTGATGTTATATACAGTAAACAGAACTGAGTCATTTAATTATATATTTTGTAAAAGAAATTAAAGAACAAATGTGGAAATATTCCGTAACATAGAATATATTTCAACAGTCATTCAGGAAATATTTTCTGATACAACTGGTTTGTTGTTGCTGACAGAGGAAGAGGTTTTGTTTGTTTGTTTGTTTGTTTGTTTGCTTGCTTTTTAGAAATTAAAATAGTTTACTACAGCGCTATAGTTCTTTCAAATTTTGAATTGTGCTGTAATTGAACACTTAAATGTATGTTTTGTGTCAATCCATAAGGCAGCACTTTTCTAGGCTGTGTCAACTAGCCTGTTTACACCGCATACTATAGGACAACAAATCCCCATTATCCTCTGTGCTTTGACGAGATACTGGCTCTGTGCATTCTCTTCCTTGAACTGTCCCCGCTCTAAACTGTATGCAGTCAGCATCCAGACAAGAATGGCTCTGCCCCAATCAAAGTGGCTTTTATCTGGCCAATTTAAACAGACATCCCCACCAGACATTTGCCTAATGTGTTTTTGTTATGTGTGCTCCTGGCTTGGCAAATGTCAGGGAGAGCCGTGGCTCTAACCTCTGTTGTTCCGTTCTCTTCCCCCGCTGGGAGTTGTGCTTCGCTGAAACTAATCCTAACGCCCGAGCGTCCTCTCCACGGGGGAGAGCTCCTGCTGGGGGGCTGGTGCTCAGCAGTCTGGCTGAAGCACTCTGCTGACCTGGGCCCAACTGGGGAGGCAGCTGTGAGGGGCTGGGAATGCCACATTTCTGAACGCCCAGGCCCAGCGAATAAGTAGCTGAGACAGTTGGGGTAGCTCTGACAAATGTTCGTATGGGTGCTCGGCATGCTCTTACAGAGTCATTAGAAGGGTTCCTGAAAATTTATTACCAAACATATTGGTATTTTAGGGTGCAGCTGATTTAAATTTAGTGCGGAGGTACTTTTTCTTATTCAGGAATTCCAGATTCCAAGAGGGGCCTTATTTAGAGTCGGGGAAATTTAAAGGGTCTTTGGAGGAAAGAATCAACAGTTTATTAACTTTAACATGTGGGTTCCATGCTTGATATACATTTTAAGGCATGTTTCAGCCTAAAAGATTTTGCTGTTTTTAAAAGCAGCTGCTCTGGTCAGCAGGTTAGCTACCACAATCATAGTTACCAGTCTAGTTTTGCCTCTTACTGAAATAGATATTCTGTTGTTGTATCTGTTTTCACCTGCCCTAGTTTTGAAAGGACCTCTTTTAAAGCAACTATCGTCATGTAGTGTCAGTTTTGCATTGACTTCATGCAAACATGAGAGGCCTAGGCTTCTGTGTGGATCTGAGATGCGCAGATTTGATAATGTATTGAAATTCTGATGATCTGACCTCTGTCATGATGCAGAGAAAAGGCAGAGGAAAGGTTTGTCGTAAATTTGCAAGGAACTGTAGACCTGTAATATGTTCAATGAAACGCTACTCTTTTGGCAGGACTACACGTGACAGTACAATACAGTAAACTGTGCTGGGGCCCTCCAAGGGTGCATAAAACTAGGACACTGAACAATTGTCTCCATACTTCAGTTTTTCCTCAACGCTGATGCAGTGGTAATACATCTAGATATGTGCTCATAGAACAGTGCTGTTTTCACATAACCACACAGATCAATAGCACGTACTCTTAATAAGAGCCAGATTAAGGTGTGTTGATTTGATATCACCATCAGCATATAAATAAAACAGCATGGAAAATGATTTGACAGTCATTATAATAAGGCTGTCTATTTGCGAACAATGTTCTGTTTAAGCTAGCCACCAACAGTACTGTTGTCTAATCATTAAAATAAACATTCACGCTGCAGGATGTATGTGCAGCTTACCAGCCGATGTCTCAGCGATGTCTCATTTTGAGTAATGGATCTCAGAGGCATGCTTGTTTTCAGACCCTTGGAGAGTAGTAAAATGTCTGCCTGTGGATTTCAGGACCCTTAGAGACCTTTCCCAGGTGTGCTGTACTTCTCATAAAGATGAGACTTTTTTTTTCAACTGCAGGGCATACATGGGAACACGATCTGTCCACTGTGTTTTCTTTGACAAATAACTCTTACCTCCTTTTCCATGACCAATTGCTTAATGTCAGCTCCTGCATGACTTACAATGTCATGCCACTTTTGAATTTTACCCCCAAAATTTCGGAAAGGGTTATATTTTCATTCGTTTTATTTCCGTCATTTTTTGCATAAGAAGTGACAGTGATTGGCTTAATTTGAAACATGTTCGCTGCTGTTTGTGTGTAACTAACATGGTTGCCATCATGCTGTGATGACTGTAAATCGGGTAACATGTTATGTCTTCTGAGGTTAACCATCAGTTATAGCTCCATTGGTTGTGATTTGAAAGCCCCAGTGTGTCTGTGAGGAGGGGGAATACATGTACTTTCATTAGCGACTCCCCCTGCAGACAGACAAACCTGCTGTTTGTTTAGACCTATAGAGAAGTGTGGCTTCCCGTTATCTTTCATTCACCACTTGAAAGTGCTTTACTCACTACTAATTTACCTGGGGGGAGGGGGGGGGGGCATTACAAACAATCTGTCTTTGCTGTCTAAATCTTCATTGTGGTGAAAAGTCATAATGATCAAAGATTACCCTGGAGTAAAATGAAGGCAGTTTTTGAAGGGTTTGATGTTGTCTTGTAATTAGTTCATCACTTTGGTAGGCTACCACTATCTTTTCCCTGGAATTATGCACAGTATACAAGATCATCAAATAGACCTGCACATTATTAGCCTCAGAGAAAAATATCTCTCCGTGTAGCATCTCTGTGTATGGTCCACAGCTCTTTAAGTAGTTTATTATTGAGGATGGAAAGACTTTGAAAAGTGTCCAGTTAAAAAGAAGGGCAGAGACTGTGGTCTGTGAAAATGGTGAACAAGACAGATGGCACACATGTAAGTGTTAGCTTTAATGGAGAGACCTTCCCGTTAGTCTAGGACACAACTCAACACGGGGAAGCGTGGCTCGGTTTTCTCTCTCGGATCTCCAATAGCTCTTTCCCTGCCCTCAAAATGAAGCGTGTGACTCAAGGGCATTCTCTATAACTCAGTTGTTCGGAGAAGGAAACATATTCAGTGTGATAGACGGGATACGAGAAAGAGAGTAAGGAATATCCAATAGCAGCTGCTCAGCTACTTGACAAATTACCATTCAGCAACCTTTGAGCCTCCTATGTGTCAGGGGTTTGGCTATACTTTTGAAGTCCTGAAACTTTATTTTCTTCCATGTCTATAAGAAAACACATCACCTGGTAGTGCTTAGATAAATATGTAAAAAGTTGTTGTTTTCATTAGACTAACACTGGAGTTCAAATTTCTCATCTTGGGGGAGATACTTGGAGTGTTCGGGGTCCAGTGTGCAGGAAAAAAAAGGAACTCGATCCCCCCAAAGTGTGACATTGTGTAAACACTGTAGTAGCCCTTCCCAAACAAACATGCTGCAGTGTGGTACCAGACTTTTACGTTCTGTTTTATTCACACCGCTCCACTCTGAATTACTCGTAGTCATTCGTCCCTTTAGTTTGTTTGGATCCGTGTTATCGAGGTACAGTCATTCGCCTCGTGAAGGTGTGTCCAATGGGTTCAAACAACATAGTAACAGATTACACCACACCAACAATATCATGCATGGAAAAAGAGTACATCAAATGATAAACTGCAGCATTAATAGGATTTGTTGTTCTAATCAGAAGTTATGGAAAGTTGCTGTGTTATTTGAGTGTGAGGTGCTGAGTCTCAGTAAGTACCTCAGATTCAGGCCTTGTATGAATAACAACATAATTATGTGTTTGTTACACAATTCCTAGATAACCTCTGGACGGTGTAGGACACTGTGCATTTACTCCCCACCCCCCCCCCTCCCCTCCACCCATGCACCCCACCCCCACCAGCAGTCTAATTTCTGAGCACACACGACTCACAGTAAGACCATAGGGTCCCATCAAGATAATCCTTAATAAAGAACGGCTTCAATTTTAATCTTAGCTTAGCTCTCATATTTCTTGCTTGATATAGTTTTTGGCAAGTAATGTGCTAGCATTACTGATGTCAGTCTTTTTGTATCAATGCATCTTTGTTTGGTTCAGCTTAGGCAGATAATGACTACATTGCATGCTTGATTTTTTAAATTCTAAGGGTCATAATTGCTAAGCTTTTTCCACTGCAAATGTTGCACCTGTTTTTTTTCCCCCTTATTCTTGTTTGTTTTTCCCCTACGTGATACAAATAACTACTTTTAGTTTATTTGTTTAGTGCAGCATTTTATCTGTATCTTTGGATAGACGAGGACATTTTTTTCCAGGCAAAATGTTGTAATTAAAAAATAAGTTTATTTCCATTTTTATGAAACACATGATGCTAGTTTTTTGTGTGGAGTATTTTGTTATTTTATCTTCCATAGAGTTTAACTGTTAGTAATATGTACATTTAAGTCATGAAGGTTTCAAATTTCCTCATTACTGGATCTGATGATTTACTTCACTCTCACGTTCTTACGTGTTGTTTGTATCCATACACTACGAGCATATTGCTTAATTCTGTATCAATTCTTCGATGATTTGTCATTTAGCCTTCTCAATTTAGCTCGAATAAGTTTAAATTTGATATCACCAAAAAAAAAAAAAGGAAAAGAAAAAAAAGGGGAAAATTCCCATTCTAGATTTTTGCGGAAGCACTATTTCTAGCATATCCTGAATATGATGCAAACCATTCCAAAGCAAACTATAGATGTCCCGTTCTGAGGGAAAATATGAGAGAGTTTGCTTGGGAGATATAAACAACTCAAAGTAATTATACTGTGCAATTTGAAAATAACTCACTTGCAAAATTACATTGAAAGTTAATTTCATACAGCTGCTGAGCGTACGTGTAAGTGAATGCAATATTTCGATTGGCTTGTACACCCGTTAGCTATTACAAATAGTTACTTGAGAATCCCTAAGCATTTATTACTCGATCAAGTTATCTAGAACCTCTTCAAAATGCAATATATTTAATTTTCCGAAGCTGAAATGTGAAACGCCTGGTTTACCTGTAGACACAAGCTTAGTGAAGGATTGGTGATTGCATTTGCATCATAGCCACATCAGTAACATAGCACCTTTGGACTGGGAAAGTGCAGTGGGGGTCTATTTATATGGGCTTCATAGGTCGACTCGACAGAGTTTTGGTCATGGTGACCTGGTCTCCCATATATGGTTGGTTGAATACACCAGCATTTTGGCACACGACTCAGCCAGCGTTAAGGTGTGCACTTGTTTTACCACTATGTATCCCCTTAAAGGTATTTCACTTGACCTCTTTCTAACCAACCAAATGCAAAGAGGATATTGGGCATTGAGATAAATATATGGCCTCTGGGTATTTTGTAACTGTGTAACTGTTGAACAGTGGGGAAAGGTAAGGATGCTAGTGGACTGGAGAATGGAGTGTGCTCCTGTAAGCCGATGTTTGTCCTCTGTATTTGTTATTTACTTATTTGTTTACACTGAGTACTTACTTTCTGTCTTTTTTTTTCTTTCTTTCTTTTTACTGCCTGAAATCATGTTGGTACGTCTATTATGAATTATGCTGGAAGAACAATTGACATGATTCGATTGCTTATAATGCGCAACGAGGTATAAGCAAAAGTCTTTTATTTTCTTTTACTATAAATTTCTTATGGGTATTCAACAGACATTGAAACTGTGCAGGTTTCTAATTCAAACTGTGCTAAGTAAACCCGTGTGAGATGAACAAAATAACTGAAAACAAATGAAGTAATAAACTTGAGCAGACAGAAGGCAGTCATTACCTTACAAACAGCAGTGAGCAGCCTACTTGTTGATGGAGGATTTCCTCTGAGCTGCTGTTCGGCCAGTTTGCTCCAATAAAAGTCCCTCCATCATTAATATAATGAATTTATTGAGAGTGTATCTGCTATGGTCCTTTGTTGGATAGCACTGAAGCTTGCTTAAGGAGGAAAAAAGAGAAAAAAAAGATATGGTTTGTGGAAGGAAAAAAAAGGAAATAAAAACAAGGGGAAAGGAGAGAGAAAAAAAAAAGTCTTTGCCCTTAGGGTTTGTGAGTAGAGCCACGAGATCCAGCAGACTAGCAGAGATGGTTGAAGGATCTGCCATTTCATTGTCTTAGGATCACTGATACAATCTGGAGAGGGCTATATAGCTTAAAGCTGTGAGTGAATGACATATGGAGGGCTGGTGCAAGACAAACTCCCCAGTGCCTCCTCCAGTCTAAAGTCCTCCTGTGAGAGTCCATGCAGCAACTCTCTGCTTTTTCAAACAGCAACCTCTCTCCCTCCCACTTTCTCTCTCTCTCTCGCTCTCTCGCTCTCTCGTTCCCTCTCTCACTCCCCCTCTCTCTCACTCTTTTTTTCCCTCTTCCTCAAACGCTAGCTAGTCACTGCCTGCAGCAGTAATCGGACAAGTCTCGTTCTCGCTCGGAGTCAGTCTCTTGAGATATCGCACGGGGCTCCATGGCTTTTCACACATAAAATGAAAAAGAAAAAAGTTGTCTTCTCGAATCGGTAATTTGTATGTTTAAGTTGTCCCAAAGCCAAACTTTTTCGAAGTGTTTTATTGCTCTGGATCGGATCAACGCTCAGCAGAAGATAAGCAATAAGACAAGGAATAAAGGAAAAGTACAAGGATTCAACCATAATTGTAGTGAGTACCGATTTTATTTTCTGTAAGCAGCCAGTATGTCAGTGTATTTCACTTTTTCAGTGTTCTGTGGCTTGTGTCTTTCTAAAGTTGCACTATGTTAAATACTACATAGTACCAAGTGAAAGTGAAATGCACATATTAAGTTCAATAAAATGAACTGTTACTTAAGTAATTCAACTGATCAAAGATCAAATATGAGATCCAAATTGCCTGCCACTCTCTCCATTTTGCAGATATGATCAGTTAATAGGAAAATTATTAAAGAACTTTAACAAAAGTACATCCGGGCCATGAGCAATAGTGCAGCTTAAGAGAACTACAATACATTACAAACTTTTGAAATAAAAATTCTGTTAGTTTGAAATGAATGCGTGTAGAACATTTACTGTCTTGAGAAAGTTAATAACTTTAAGTTAAATATAATAGTCGGCATGACCACATTTACACGATTTAGCACCAATATCAATATAAATAAAGTGCTCGGTGAAATAAGCATATTTAACAAAGATGCTGGGCCTTGAAACTGAAATTAGAATATTTGTGTGGAAAGACATAATATATCGACACAAGCAAACAAGCACACCATTTGTGATTAGTGATTCAGTGTGACAAAATTTACCCAGGTCTTTGAAAATGTCAGCGATATATATATATAATAAAAAAAATTTTTAAAAAGGGTAGGTGAATTTACACAGGGATATTTACGTTTTCTGTTTCCTAATCATTAAAAACTAAGTTGTAGTGGTGCCATTAATTTAAAGATGTTTAGCTGTTTTAATGTCCCATTCTGGTACTAATATCTGAATCTCTGATGAGTCTCTCTGTGCTATGTACAGCTCAGAAGTCGACCACCTGGTCAGCGCCCTCACAGTTTTTACATTTTACTGTTTTCATCTCTCTCAGCCTTGAGGCAACAAAGCCCTTTTTTGATGCATTTAAACAGGTGTAGTGGCTGCTGGGATGAGAGATACAGTAATTAATAACGGAGCCTTTTCTGCTAAAGGAAATCCCAATGCCAAATAAGTTAACATTTTTCACCCAACAAGCAAAACATACAGGTCCCCACTGGAGACCTCTTTTCAGCTGGCAGAATAAACAAAACCAACTCAGTTAAAGCAGTTGACATCCAATGCCATCTGCAGCCGGCAGGAATTCAGTTAGGAGACGTATAAGCAGCCGGCCTCTGTACACCCATGACTTAGAAGACGTCGGCAGACAGCAGTCACAAAAACGCAGTTGTCAACATTTAGATTTTTTTGTGTTCAGTATGGCCTTGTAGCAATTTACAATTTCACAATAAAATTTTGTACAATTCTGTAACTTTACGTGTAGGACGTACTTGTAAATAGGTATGTGTCTCCGGACTTGAATAAAAATTGACCTTTTTTTTAGTCCTGTTTTACAAAATTCTTCCATTTAGCGATTTGATTAAATTAAGAAAACATTTTTTTAGGAATGTATGAGGAATATGTTTAATTGCGTTGGTATATTGAAAATGCATTAGAAAACAATATGTGAGAGCCATTCATTTTTTGGGGGGGCGGGGGAGAGTTATCAGTGTCTTTAATGTCCAGAAGTGTTGTTTCCTTCTCGGTCAGTTTTGTCTATTCTTTCACACAATACTGCGGCTTATTAAATAAACAGATAATGAGTTGCTTGATTTAGGTTGTTTGCCCACTCTATTTGTTTTAATAAGGTACCGGCTTGTGTGAATTACACTCTCCTTGATAAGCTGCCATGCGAGCAGCCCCGTGCTGTGTGTTGTTTGCTGAAGGCTCAGTGTGTTCCGTATGTGTGCCGTTGAGCTCTTTCAGAGCCGGGAATGGGTTGCGCTGAAAGACAGAGAGAGCTAATTGATACTCCTCTGCTCAACTGTTTATGAGAAAGAGACACAGGAAATGGAAGCCTTAAGCCCATTGTGAGCGATTAGCAAGCTGAGGCTGTTTACTAAATACAGTAGGGTGTTATTTTGTTAACAAGCCACTGATTGTCCCAGGAAAATGTTGCCATTGGAACAGGAAGTGAAGGCTGAGGAGCCCAACTGATGTCCACTCTCGGCTATCAGAAATTCTCCTCTGTTTGTTTATGTGAGATCAACTGTTCTGTTTATGTAAACAAGCTAATAAGGAAACCATAGAGCCTTAATTGTAATTTCGGATTATATATTGCCTCATGTTTTTAGGTTGCTCTCTTGATGATCGTTTTTTAACCGGATTGAGAAAAGGCGAGAAAAATATTTTTCATTGCCCTCAATCACTCGTAATACATTCTTGATTTAGAATATAATTGAAAATAATCTAGTCTTTTGAGGATTAACCATTATTTCTTAGATGACTATGATTGCTAGTTGTTCGGTCGTGTAGTTTATTTTATTTCTTTTTTCTCATCTGATAGAATAGACAGGGAAGCGACATTAAAATACAAATTTGCGAAATAATTCCTTAAAAGGGTTTTCTCATATATATGACGTCGTGGTTGGTTTGGGCAATAGTGACCAGCGTAATATCAGTATTTTTTTTTTTCTTTAATTGCCTGCGTGTGGGTAATGTTGAGTTTGTTTGGTTTTTGCTGTTGTTCTGTAGTTAAGGGCGCTGCGGTAGGGAGAATGTGATAAAATGTATACCTTAAATCTTGTCGGATGGCTACTCAAGGAGAGCTTGCCTTCTGGAAATAATTTTGAGGGTTGAAGAGCACAGTATTAACAGATTTAATGTAGCTATTCAGTGAATTGCTGGAGCACCATGTCAGATTGAACAAAATGAGAGAGACAAATTGCACATCAACAAACCACACATCTGTTAAGGATTAACATTTTAATTACAGATAAGTCTGAAAATTCTAGAAAGTCCAATTATGCACTGTTTCCTCAAATTAATGACCCTACCACTTAGAATAGTATGTGTGTATGTATGTGCATGTGTATATTTGTGGTTTGGTAGTTTTTAAGCATATGTAGTCATTTCAAGGCAGAAGGTGAAATTAGGCATGAAATTAGATGACTAGTTAGTAAGATTTTCTGCAGACCTCACATAAACGTGTGGTAAGTGATGAAGTTTTTTTTTTTTTTTATATATTGTTCTGTTATGTAATAGTAGTATTTAACTAATATGCCTAATACATTAGAAATATATATTTTGATTTTATTTTTTCTCAAAAAACAAAACAAACAAACAAAAAAAAATCCATGTCACTGCTAACTTTCAGTAATTTAGCGTATGACATGATCATGCCTAACTGGATGGTTGATGATAAAAAAGAGCCCGGGCCTGTTATTTTTTATTAGCTTTTTTATTATTTGCTGTGCCCCTTTAGTATAAGACAATCAATATGGCTAGGTTTGGTGGTGTCCATTCTTGTCATGCACATAGAGACAAGTGAAGTGTAGCATTTTGTAAACTGTGTCTAATTCCACTCACATCTGTATCTAATTGTCGTCTACATCTGCATTCTTTGTGAGTGGATTTATTTTTCCTGGGCCACCATGTGGATTCAGCTGACCAGCTTAAGTGCGGATTAGTTGTTTTAGAGTTATTTTGATTAAAGCGTTGTTTTTCAAAACTAGTAACTCACAACATATGGTTTACATAATCTATAAAATTCAAAGGAATATACACACTATGCTATATAGATTTAAAATCACATTAACTCTATGTTGAGGGACTGGCAAAGAATGAATATTAAGCTTTCGAGATGATTTCTCAAATTTCCCGAATGATAATCTTTCCTTTTGTTTGATATTCCCCTTTGGATGCCTCATCTTCCCCGAAATAAAATATTTTGTGGTCATTGTGTTGGACCTTTGGAGGACTGACATTTATTTAAGGGAGAGACTACTTTAGTCCAGTCTATTTATTGGTATTTTTTTTTTTTTTCAAATAAAAATACTCAGGTCTTAACCATCCTCTGCCACGGCAGCTCTGACAGCCAGCATGCGGTGATGATCTATGTTAAAAGCCCGGGCAGTGTTTGCCAATGGAAACGCAGTTCTTGAAATAAGTAAAGCGAGACAAAAAGCCGTACAAACAGTCATGAGTGAGGCATGTTTGGCTTTTTTTGATGACGCTTCCAACGCTCCATCTCCCTCGGCTTTGTTCTACCGTCATCAAAGGGAGCTCGTTCAGGTTGAATTGAAAGGGACATCAAAGATGCTGAATGCAGTCTTTTAAACAATAAATATTTAGTGGTGCAAAAGACGGGCTTGTTTTTGCTTTTAAAAGCAACCCCCCCCCCCCCTCCCTCCCTCACCTGGTGTGTCTGACCTGCTGGCAACATGGGTTTTACCGCGGCAGAGCCATCAGTACGGTTACGGCTCTGTCGCGCTCTTAGAACGCAACTCGCTCTTTATCAGAATTGACTGCTAACTTCGACTGTTTTCATTTTCTAAGAAAAAATTAACGCAATCTTTCTTTGTCTTTGTTTTGGGTTTATGGATGATATCTGCTCAACGTACTGTTTGAGAGTGTAGAGTTGGTATGGCTGAATGGAGTAGGGAGAAAGAAGAATGGGGAATTTCTGAGGCTTGACCACTATTCACGAAGACTCGGTCATAGTGCAAAGAGAAAAGCCTTTAAAGAGAGAGGAGAGCGAAAGAAAGAAAGAGAGAGAGAGAGAGAGAGAGAGAGGGGAAAAAAACCCTCTAAAACCAAACATCTCAAGTTACCTCTGCTCATGTAAACAGCCCACCATTAAAAATTCATGCCGGGATTTTTCAACATTTTTGGGGAATGATTGAATACCCATGACCTTGTTGCATCCTTTGTTGAGATGGTGGGCTCAGTTCAGGCCCAATATAGCAGTATAGTGGCGCGGTACAGGTATATGGCTTTTACTTGAAGTCGAAAAGAAAGAGCCGGGGCAGAAGTGGACAGCAAAATGTAACTGTCAACTAGGAAGAGTAATAGCAGCATTTGTAGTGTCATAAGAAACATATGTGGCTCCACATGTTCTGCATGTTCTCGTTTCCAGTCATTCTTACAGTGAGAGATGCACTGTGGCTGCTGGCTCTCTAAAGTGCTCCTTCTTTTTTTTTTTCTGCTTCTCCCAGTAAGCGTGCCCCCCCCCCCTCCTCCTCCCCAGCAGCCCCAGGCACAGACAGGCCCACGGGAAGCACCTCTGACCATCATTAGGAACTGTCAGTAGGCCTGGAGAGGGAGTACAGATAAATTTCAGATAGTGTCAATTGCAGATGAAAGATCTGCTGAAGATGCTAGGGGTGTCATGCTTGACTTGCTTCTGTTCAACAAGTTCCCATCTTCCAGCAGCTACCTTTAGCAGGATTGTGTCCCCTCCTGCCCCCCCCCCCCCCCCACCTCTCCCCTCGGCCCCCCTCCCCTGTCTGCTTACCTTGGCTAAACCGCTTTGCATGTTGATTGGGGGAGGGCTAATCCAGTTTGCAGCTGTCGTAGACCAATGATGAATCACCTTTCCGTCATTTGGCTGCTTTCCCCTCATTCGGGGAGGAGGGAAGACCTGGAGGAGGAAACAACAGTAGAGGGCTGAGCTCACAGACAATGTGCCTCTCTGTTCCCGACTCTCCACTCTTCCTATTCTGCTAGAGAATAACAATAATGTTTTCTCAGACAACCTCTATTGTATCATGGATGGGTCTGGACAGTGACACTGAGCTAAAATAACAAGAAGTGACATTGTGTGGGCCTGACAGGGGGGAAAAAGCGCACTCTGATTCAGATGGTTCAGATCCGTGCAGATCCAGGTAAGAGTGCGGTTGGGCAGCTGCCAACAGCATCTTTCAGATGCAGGGGCTGTGTAGCAATATGCCGTGGTTTATCAAGACATCTCAAACGGCACGTAGTGGAGTTTTCAGACTCAGAGTAAATGTGTTTACGCTCAGTGTTTTTTTTTTTTTTAATAATTATTTATTTTTTTTAAATTTTATATTTTTGTGTAAAGTGCTGCTCAGAGTGACAGTAAAAGAAAGAGAGAGTGGGAGCGAGAGAGAGAGAAAGAGAGAGAAAGAGAACAAGGGCTAGAACAAGTGTGTATGTGTGTGTGTGTTTGTGTATGTGTATGTGTGTCCATGTCTGTGTCTGTATGTGCAGAGGGATTTACTCAGAACTCTTCTGCTATGTTGCCTTTACTTTTGTTAAATACTTTTTACTTTTAAGTTAAATATTTTTAGATAATTTGCAAATGTCTCTGAATTATACAAGAACATTTAAACATATTTCAGTAATAATAGTAATAACAACAACAACAACAACAATAATAATAATAATAATAATTATTATTAATATTATTATTATTATTATTATTATCATTATAAGAGTAATCATTGTGTAATATATGGCAAAGTAGATTTAGCTTATTGATTTATCTAAGCTAAAATATTTTGTGAATGATGAATTTTTGTTCTAAAATATAGATTTAATCTGTTGTTTCTTAGAAAAGCTAGACATGTATGAAAACAGATGCATTTAGAGTTTTTGAATGCGTTTGGTTAGGCCAGTGAAATGTCTTGCTGTAATGTAATTAGCGCAATAATGCGTTTTAAATGGTCACAAAGAGGAAAGCGTGTTTGAATTTGTAACTATGCTTTCTGTACTCGCTGGCCTGATCTCACTCCCATTTGTTATGCATAATAAAAATCCTGAGTGCACAACTGAGCAGATAGAATGTTGTTTTCAATGGCGTGGACCTCAGTATATAAACAGAGAAACAATTAAGGGGCTTGCCAGAGCAAACAAAATGCCTCGTGAACTCCTCGTTCTCTGTTATTGAGGCATGAGCATTCACAATTACCCTAAACACAGCCCTTTGTACTGCACATCTAGTACAGCCGCAAATCAAAGACTGAGTCAGAGCTCCAGAGGGGGGGGGAATATGTGTTGAAAATGATGATGCTCATTTTACAACTTTGTTAATTATTCATGCCTTAAATCAACCAGTCTGTCAATCATCAGGGTTAGTCATCATTTGCTAAATGTGTCAAATATCATTTGACATGCCTGAGGGAAAGTCTCATTTCCATGTATGTACTCTATCTATTCCTTTAGCTCTGGAATGTTGCTGGGAATTTTTGTTTGGTGTGATTAAATGTTTTGTGCTGGATTTCCTTTCTTTATTTTTCTTTTACTTTTGAAATACTTTTTCATCCCCAAAGTAATGTCAGATCCTTAGTTTTTTCTCTTTTTTTTCTTTTTTTCTCTCTCTCTCTCTTTTTTTTTTTTTTTTTCCAGCTTTTTGACTCTGGAATATATCTGAAACACACCGAAAAGAATTTTTGTGACTTCAGGTAAATATTTCTTCTTGTGTGTTTCTCAGTAATGACTTCTAATTGGATGCGTGAAATGGCGCGTGTTTCTCTCCTCAGGTCTATGGAAATGCAGGATCTAGCTAGTCCGCACAGCCGAGTAAGTGGAAGCAGCGAATCCCCTAATGGTCCCAACCTTGACAACTCACATATCAATAACAATTCCATGACACCAAATGGCACTGAAGGTATGTTCACCCAACCCCTTACCACTGACTGGCCTATGTTATTTGCAATTAACGTGAACCAATGACCGCTTTTTTTTTTCTTTTCTTTTTCTTTTACAGCACTAGAAAGTAAAATGTTTTTAACCTTCTCCCTCCTCCTGTGTAGTGTTTATGCCTCCGTTAACTTGTGAAAAGTTCAGTCGTAGTAAAATGTCTGCAAGTGCTGGTCTCTTGAAAATATGATCTGTTTCCTATTTGAAAGGTGGATTGAAATAAACTTAGTCCTGGGTGAATAAGAGGATAATCTGCTCGTGGAAACGTGATCTATTAAAGCCATTCATATTAAAAACCGCATGATTTTTTTCACCGTAACTGCCGATATTCTAAAAGCCTTTAGATGCTTGTAGTTTTATTTGAGACCTTACAGGAGTATTAAAAAAAACACCTGCTTGTCCTGTACCAGGATTTTCTTAACAGATAAAATTTTGTCCCATGTATACTTAGACTTGTTTTTTTCTTTTCTTTTTTCAGTCAAGTGTTGTGTATGTGCTGTAATGTTATCTTACCTGTGGTTTAGTGTTCCTTTTATTCAGTGAAGAAACCCTGCAGATTGTCATGTGTCCTGTGCCATTCTTTCTCCCCCATAGGTGATAACATCACTATGCTTACCACAGCTGACTGGTTGTTAAGTTCTAGTTCACAGTCCGCTGCAGGTTTGTGCAGTTCTGGTGATACAATGAAAGGACAATACTTGGTGTTATAGTAAAAGAAAAAAAAATAAAAGAAACTCTTTTCTCTTTTTTCATTTCTATTATTCCTGTATGGATTATAAAATGACAATTACCCCAAATTGACATTTTGTGAAGATCATGATTATTCACATCACTTCAACTATTGTGCCTTTCATTAGGAAACTATTTGGATTATTTGTTGTGCTCTATTTTAAATCTGTTATTTGAAGCATGGTTTGAGACTGGCTTTGATTCCAGTGTTAATGAATGGTAAACTTGTGGATACGTGTAATGTGCTTTTAGTTTTCATTTTGATGTCCTCCACTGTTTCCTGAGGAAAGTGGTTATGTGTGGTATGCGGCGACTTGAGTGTGCTAGTTTGTGCATGCACTGTGCCACTATTTTCTCAGACCTTCAAGGGGAAATGTTGGTGTGTGTATTCCCCCGCTCTTCACATCAACATATGTTCTTCAGAGAACTGAGCATAGCCGAAACATGTTCAACATGACAAGCCAATGGCCTCCACAACCATGAGGGATTGCAGTGGGCATGACTCTATACCCACATAGTGAAATTTGTTTTCATAAAAGTTCCTACTCAACCCCCCCCATTCCACCTCCCTCTACCCCCCCCCCCCCCCGCCCCCCCCAATCTCTCCCGCCTTCCGAGGTGGAGTGGATTCATTTCAAAGATCCAGGGCAGTCAGCTAGCTGTGAAATTGTCTCCCCACTGCCTTTACTGTAGTTCTGAGCACTCGGGTCAGACTCATAACCATTTTATACACACTACATTGCCTTGACATTTCAATTATACTGCACGTCCATGCATTCCACTGGACTTTTACTCAAATGATTCTGTCTATTTTTGCCTGTTTTTCCCCTGACGCCACATATAAACCTGGGGTAAGCAATCAAAATGATAAAAAGGTTATTAATGGGTAATTAAGATTTGACATTAATTAGTTGCTGGGTTTTTTTTTTTTTTTTTGCTGATTTCTAAAAGCTTTGATTTTTGCTTTTAAAATTTTTGTATCATGCATGTTATACATTTGTAGACTGAAAAGACTTGGCCCTTACAGGCTTTAAAAAAAGAAAAGAAAAAAATTTGACTGCTGCTTTTGTGCTTGTAAAGTCAACAGCAGACATGCCTTGTATTTAATGGGGAAGCCTCCCTGTTGTTTACTGAAGATTTAAGCATTTAATTGTTGCCTGCATCCCCAAGTCAATTGATTAGAACAGTGTACTCGCATTTACTTAAGAACTCACTTTATCCATGTTTCATGTGTAGACAGTGACATTTTCTCACCCTCTGACAGGCTATAATTTTTTAATAACGTTTTTAACAAATGATTGAGGGATATTATAAATATTAGAGTCTCTGCGGTTTTTTTCCTTATAATGCTTGCACCATCTTCTGTATTGGCACATTACGTAAATAAATCTGGAGCCTTTTGTATAAAATGAGACAATGTTAGTTCTAGATCCTGTTTGGGAGATGTGGAGAAGGGGCTTGGGCTTGTTATGCTGTGTCAGTGATGGTGTGGCCTCTTTGTTTGCAGTTAAAACAGAGCCAATGAGCAGCAGTGAAATCGCCACCTCTGTAGCAGACGGCTCTCTAGACAGCTTCTCAGGATCAGGTGAGGGGGTGGGAGAGGATTTGGGGATAGGGGGAAAGAGGTGTGGGGGAGATTGGATACCACACACACACACACACACACACACACAGACAGACAGACACACACACACACACACATACACACATATACACACACAGACACAGCTGCTGAACTGATTAGTGGGAGATGAGCCCAGAGATGGTTGGCTGATAAGCAGAGGCCCAGGAAGTGTCCCTATTGCTAAAGCGCCAGTAGAGTGAGTCTCTTGCTCAGTTCTCATGCCAGCGGGCTTGAGTTATGACCCAGTGTTCTCAGAGCCCACTCTTCCAGTCAACTGACATGGCGTCCCGCTGGCCCTCACACTCCATCACCCCCTCAGACGGAACATGACCACGACTCATACAGACAACAAGAGTTAACAAAATATACATGATAGAGACGCTGTGTTAAGTAAATACATGATAGAGATGCTGTGTTAAGTAAACATATGATAGAGATGCTGTGTTAAGTAAAGCTAAGTAAAACTGTACGTCCAGGAGAGAAAAAAAAAAGGAATAGCTTGTAAGCTTTTAGCTGATTTTTTTTTTTTTTTGTCTCTTATACTTTAACAGTTATTAACTTAAAACATACGTAAAAATGATCTGCTCTGGCCTCCGCTCATCACACTTACAAAGCAAATGTAAATCCACTGTATGGAGGATTAGGTTCCTGCTAATTTGTCTTATTTCCCTACCTGTTTGACTAAGTATCTGATATGTTAAAGTTAAGCGTACATAAATCATTGCTATGACTTCTGCCTCTGACAGTATTAATGAAAAGTAGTAATTTTAAACCCAGGTCCACAAGGGAGAAAGAGTAGGAGCGCTGAGTAGAAGTGGAGGGTTTTGTCTGGAGACAGGTGCTGATGTTCAGGGAAAAGGCCATAGTATTAATAGTGTGTCTCAGGGCTTCAAGCAGACAGTTCCTATTGCACTTTGCTCCTGAACAAAATCCTTACTTTACATGTCAGAACCAATTACAGATATGTGAGGGGCTGTTATAATCACTGCACCAGAGAAATAAAGTCCACCTGGAAACAGAACAATAAGTAATAGTCCTGCATTTACTCAAATCACTTAGTATTTATTGATGATCACACAACCACAACAACTATTATTATTATTATTGTTGTTGTTGTTGTTGTTGTTGTTAGTAGTAGTACTAGTAGTAGTAGTGGCAGTAGTAGTAGTAGTAGTAATATTCATGTTATTAATATTGTATCTGGTATTATTAGTAGTAGTAGTAGTAGTAATAGTAGTGTTGCTGTGTTTGTTGTTGTTAGTATAAAGATTCAAAACTATTTTTTGTATGATTTTTTTTTTTTTTACAACACAATCTAATGGGGAAAAGCTCTAATAGCCACATAAAGGGACACCAAAGTTCTCAGACTAGCTCTTGGAGGTACTTCAAAAGAGTTCCTTTTGCACAGTAGTCTGTATGTTTTCAGAACAGAGTTCCAAAGTGTTATTAAGAGCTAGGGGCCCCAGAGCTGGTGAGTCCTCTAATGAGGGACTGATTATGCGTGGTAGTTACCTGTAATCAGTGCTGTCACTTTCTCATGGCTTATACTTACGTGCCTCCAATGACCAAGACCACAAGCATAGCCATGAATCAGTCCTGCCTGTGTGTGTGTGTGTGTGTGTGTGTGCAGGCGCGTGTGCATGTGAGTTGACACCAGACTTTTCCATCATTCCTTGTAAGGGTCCTTCAGAGACATATGCTGGTCAGCAGAAAAACTCACGTATTACCTGATTATTTTCCTTCATTATTACTCTCCATTTTTCAACCTTAAATAAGGTTAGCGAAATAAATAGAGTAATGCAATGTAATTACTGTTTCCTTGGATTCCAGAAGTTCTGTTGGCAAAGAATAATATTTACCTTATTTTTTAATGTTTAAATATGTGCTTGCCTCTTTTCTTTATAACTCTCCACAGCTATTGGAACTAGTGGCTTCAGCCCAAGACAAACTCACCAGTTCTCTCCACAGATTTACCCTTCCAAGTAAGGCTTCTTTTATTTTTCTTTAAAAAATAAGCAGCATCCAACTTCATTTGGAGCTTTAATTAGATCCTTCTGCGAGATCTGAACTCTCCAGCAGCTTTGTTTTCATTGATGTCTGCAGCTTGCATACCCCAAAATCTGTTGTAATTATTATCTTGCAAAAATTTCCTTTGTGATTTATTATTCTTTTGCAACATATATCAGCCTGCCAGTCGATAGCTATCTTTTCTTTTTTCTGGTTTTTTTTTTTTTTTTTTTTTTTAACAGCTTGCCCTAATATTTACGATTAAGTAGCAGAATCACAAAGAATTTGTCAGTGAACAAACTTCACATTATGGTTTTGAGCAAAATGTGTTCCTCCCATTTCACTTTTCTTTCTCTCTCTCTCTCTCCCTCTCTCTCTCTCTCTCTCTCTTCTCAAATAGCAGACCTTATCCACATATTCTTCCAACTCCTTCGTCCCAAAATATGGCTGCATATGGCCAGACGCAGTACACCACAGGAATGCAGCAAGCCGCAGCATACGCTACCTACCCTCAGCCAGGGCAGCCCTATGGAATTCCAGCCTATGGTAAATACGCCAGAAAAAAAAAAAAGAGGATATTCTCCTTTGTTCTGTTCTTCTCCATTACATATGTTCTACCAAGATTCTCTTTGCCTTTAACTCATGCAGACACAGAAGTTACAATAAGCTTTTATGAAGTCAATTTTGTCTGTCAACAACAGAGTCAACAAGTTTGGTTTTTTTTTTTCTTCTTCTTTTTTTTTTTTCTGTTGACCTACTGCCTGTTGTTACAGACAGTATCAATGTACTTTGAGTCACCTAGAAACGGTTCTCCTTTAACCCTTCATTTGCGTTATGATAACGCTGACATCAGGACATTGTGTTTTCCCACCCTCAACTGAAATCAAGAACCCTGCTGAGCTGTTGGTTTCTACCTGCACCCTGTAACTCAACAAAACAACAGTCACGGATTTTATGCCAGACAGACAGATGTCAAAGATTACAAAGACAAAATTCCAAAACAAAGAAACAGTTTACAAAGCTACTTTGAGAACAGAATACAGAGCAGAAAATATTCTTTGTTTGTCATAAGGATTCAAAGTGCTTTAACCTCAGTGAAAATACATACGCTGAGCACTGATACTGCATTATGTCAGAAAATATCAAAGGGGATCTCTGATGCTTGTTTGAGTGGGAGCAAATTACAACTGTTTACTGGGCCCGGGTCAACCTAAGCAAAAGGCGGCTTACCTTTAACACTGACCAGAAAGTTCTGGGAACTCTTTGCATTGTACCTTCACAATATACAGCGGTCTCAAGCTACTTGAGCCAAATTTTTCAGTCTTATCAGTGAATTGTTCTGTTGTTAGGCCGAGCCATGGCCTATTGAGAAAGCCAGTATGTGCATTTACATTGATTGCTGTGTTGTTTGACTTGGAGGCAGTGACACTGAGGACTGTGCATCATATTGCTCTGGTGTCACTAACTGATTTAGGTCCATTGTGGGCAGGCATCAAGACAGAGGGCGGCCTGCCACAGGCCCAGTCTCCGGGTCAGAGTGGCTTTCTGAGCTACAGCTCCAGCTTCTCCACACCACAGACGGGACAAGCACCCTACAGCTACCAGATGCAAGGTCAGGAGCTCTCCTCAAAGACACAAAGTGGCAAAAACAAGACACCGTCCCTCTCCATGCCCTTCAAAGAGCTAGACAATTAATGGCAGGCACGGACCGATTCATAACATCCCCAAACAGATGGTTGCATTAGGACCAAATGTAGGCACAGTCTTTTTTCTGTTAGGCCTCAGAGAAATCAACACAGATGGAAAAAGAAGGGTCAGCTTTTTCTTCTTCTCTTCTCTCTCTCTTCTCCCTCTCTCTCTCTCTGTCTCTCACTCCGTTTATTGTAAAGACAGACTGGTGCTTTTCGACATGTTTAGGCTTAATGTTTTACAGTGGATCTGCTTAAGTGTGTTTGTTTAAGAGGAAACACAAGGAGTTCTTGTCCTTGAATCTGATGAATAGAAGTCAGATTCTCATACTACTTTAAACACACTTCAGGCCAGATGCCACCCAGAGTCTCTGTGAAGGACTGTGTCACAGTTGTGACTTGGGCCAATGCCTTTCGCCTCCAGCGCTCGGCAGCCTTTCACAGTTAGCGCTGCTTTGTGTTCTCTCAACCCCAGATAATGTGTGACAGTAGAAACATCTCCACATGGTTTTGAAAACTCTCCAGAGCATCTCACAATAAATAACAAGCTGCCTCAGTGGCAGATGGGCCTGAAGGAGCTCCTTTTCCACACTTAACTAAATGCTCTCTGCTGCCGCGCGACTTTACCGGCTCTCATCCGCCCGAGTCGCACCGGGATGTCACGCTCTTCTCCAAGCACCATGCTCTAAGTCACGATGACAGTGTTATATGGCCATTTGTCTTGTGAGCGTTGCCTTCTCTGTGCCAGGACGGGCCTCTCCTTAGAGACAGCTGAATGTCTCCTCAGGCTCCTACTCCTTCACCCCACGGCGCAATAAACACATTAGGAATCTACAGTCCAGTCAGATGACAGATGACCATTAAACAGGCCAGACTAAACCGCCATCATGTTACTCTTAGAAGTGTATTGATTGGACAAGTCCAGTCCAAGAGAAAGGGTCCAGGACAGAGTGGCCTGGTTTGGGTAGAGGACCACACCATTTGATACCTTCCCCAGACATGACCAGTGTCTGCATGGCCAGTCTGTGCCCAGCTGTCAGAGAGATTACTATTAGATTAATGTTTTTACACTTCTCTTTCATGTCTGATTGCATGACAGTCTGGCGGGTTACTACACTGGTGATCTTAAATTGCCTGAACAGGGCTTTAGGTTCAGGGGTTTAGGTTCACTTTTACTCTTAATTTATTATAATGTTCTTTTTTTTCTTCTTCTTTCTCTTCTTTTTTTTTCTGTTTGGTAGAGAGTTCCCTTCTTGCCGCAACACACCGGATGCAAATGTTTGGAGTTAAAAACTATATTTCAGTTTCACTTAAGCTTTAAAAATATTCAAGATTTTGGAGATATTAAAATGCAAGTGGTTTAAATTCAATGTCAAATTTAATTTAATTTTGTCTCAGGACATGTAGGAATCCCTGTGTACTTTTCATTTATTGCATCCTCATATAAATCAGGATTTAATTAGCAATTGTCATGCCTAATTAGAACTTAATTACTTTTCCACAAGTACAAAGGCTAAAAGAATGGCAGAAAGACAAGGTTCTTCCAATGATTTTATTCTGAGCAGATGCTAATTACAACAATAATTGAGCTCCCCCCATTCTGTACAGAGTATGAGCAGTGGGCTGAGGTCTGCCTTTAAAGAAGCCCATCTGGACTTGATAGCCTACTCCCATGAGAGGCATACAAACTTCTGCTACAAATATTGTGCACTGATGATAGACACAGCCCATGGCAAGAAGACTGATCAAGCAGAGCAAATGGACTCCCAATTGGAGGGCCAGAAGGCGGGCCAATGTCTCGACTTGAGTGAGCTAGCTGGAGCAGGGTAGAGGTTTTTTGGGGGGAGGGTGGGGGTTGGTGGAGAGCCCCCCTGGGAATGGCCAGCCTTCTCCCAGCATGGAGCCATTCTTCAAGGGCCAGAGGGGGGGTCTCTTTTCTTTTATGTGGCTCCACACTCTCCCCAGAGTCAACCGCTGTCCTGCGAGCCTGATCTTTTATGACTTTCTGAACTGTGGATTTAGCTAATTTGTTGTGCAACAGGAGTTCGATGTGTTTGCTTTTTATGTGAGGGAGTGAACAGCCTTTGAAAGAAATTCACAGTTTTGGAACTGCCCCCATGCCACGATAGAGAGAGAGTGAGACTAAGAGGTGAAAATTGAAAATAAATAAAAAGAAGACATCTACTCTGTGCTGTGTCTTGCCTGTGTAGAGGCACTTAGATGAATGAGAGAGATCTCTAACCGTGGAGACATAGTAGTGTTTGGCTTAAGCCTCCGTTGGCTGGCTCAGCCACACATTGGCGCACAATGAAAGCTGCTTTACGTTTGTTACGGTCTGGGGGGCCTCCCCTGATGGCAGTGATGACCAGAGGATGAAAGGCTCTGGCTCTGTTTGTTTCCCTGAACAAAGGTGTAATTACGCTCTTATTTAAGCACAGTAAATGAATCTCTTGTGCGTTTTCATGGGGGGCAGTCGGTGATAACTGAAGAGGAGCTTCAAGATAACATTGCTCACAATGCCTCTGTGAGGTCTCACTTCTGGTCTTTTGACTAGTGGAACTTCAAGTGGTAGAACAGAGCAACTGTTTATAAACTCAGGTTTGTGAATATTACTGAACAGAAAGAGTTGTTTGAGTGACAATTTAGATTTTACAGAATGACTTTAACTAGAGTGAAAGGGTCTCAGGAATGTACTCAATAAACAAACAAGCATTTTTTTTTTTTTGCTGTTAAAAGTCCATTTAATAACTTTTGTGGACAGTGATGTCTCCTTTGAGCAGAGGTTGACATCAGGTGAGGTTTTTGTTAAGAGTCGAAGTTTGGTTCCAGGGTTAAACCCCCTTAGGCTTTCTCAGACTCCGTAACTCATGTCATGTGTATTATTAAGTCATTAGATGTTATCTCCATTCAGGGGATTTAATTACCCAAAAGGTGCCTCTTTTGAGCAGACCTAACTCTGTGAAAAGAAGACAGACATACATATTCATTGGACAGGATGTTGGAGGAGAGACCCAGCCCCCCTCCCTGCTCCTTCCCCTATGCAAACCCCCCTAGCAGCCCCCACACAACAGTGCCACTGTTTCTGTCATTGTAAGGGCTAGGGATGGATGAGAGACCAGACTCCACCCCTCTCCTTCTCTTTCTTCGTTTTCTTCTCCATCGGCCAAGATCCAATCGGTGATAACGAGAGAAAAGCACAGAGATAAGGCTACTATTCTAGCCCCTCCCCTATGCCCCCATTTACCCGCAAACCTTTGTCTTCATGCATTTGAATTGTTTTAGCTTGTTTTACAGTTCACGCTGCCCCATTTTACAGAAAAGTAGCCTCATTCATTGACTTCTAATTGTTTAGTCTTTTACTCTTCCATACCTTCATTTCCCCTAAAACATCTTCGATACTACTGCACCATTTTATGGCCCTCTGAATAATGGCCGTCAGGGGATGGGAAAGACTTAAGCAGATTTTATATCTGAATAGTTACTACACTATATTGCTTTGGCTTCTTTTTCGGTTTGGTATTGCAAACGCAGAAATAACTTACCGTTATGTTTCTTTCTTTTGTTGTAGGAGGCAGTTTTACAACAACATCAGGACTGTATGCAGGAAGCAATTCCCTCACAAATTCAACTGGATTCAATAGCACACAACAGGTAGCCTGTTCCTTTCACTGAATACAATATCTCATTCGTAATCAAAGTACATCATACAGTCATCATTTTTGAAGGATTGTAGCTTTCATGAGGGTATAATGTACTGGCATGAGTGTTCTCCCCTGAGCAGTCTTACGGGAGTTGAGAGCACTTGCATATTATCCGTGAGATATGAATCATTCAGAATAGCTTGACGGTTGGAGAGAAAGATTATCGAACGCTCTATGCTCATGTGAATTATGCCATAGGGGGGAAAAAAGACAGATCTCTATCCAGATGTAGGACACAAGAGACATATGTTCGCATTTATGTTTTGGAATCTGCACTGTGAAGTAGCAGCATTGTAGCAGTGCAATCTCACATTACTGCCCCGACGTCTTTCTTCAGGATTACCCCACATACCCAGCATTTGGCCAAGGTCAGTACGCACAGTATTACAACAGCTCCCCATACACCTCCCCGTACATGACGAGTAACAACACCAGCCCCACCACGCCCTCCACCACTGCCACCTACACCCTCCAGGAGCCCCCCTCTGGCATCACCAGCCAAGCCCTGACGGAGCAGCCTGCAGGTAGGAGATCTTAGCTGTCTCAGCATGTCTGGATTGCAAGTATATGTTTGACATGGTGTCCTACACTTCGAATTCCTTATTTGCTTTGTCCCCATAATTCCTGAAGCACCCAACCTAATAGCACAGTTTTAGTGCCTCATTAAGTGTTAAAGGCAGCATTGTTATTCACAGCATAAGGTCTACATTCAAATAACCCACTGTGTTACCTGCTATTTAAAGGACAACATTAGCTTGCCATTGCCTGATCAAGTGAAGGAAAAGGGAAAAAAACAAGAAAATTGGTTTATATCTATGTCCGATAATATTGTCTGATGGGAAAAGGGTCCTGGCACCACTCTTGTGTAATGGCAATTCTCTAAATATTTATTGGTCACTGCAGCAGTTTTATGGTGGCATGATTGAATTAGGCCTTGAGTCATGCTAATGGCACTGTTACGCATGGAGCACAATGGCAAAACACCAGCAGTCATTGAATAAAGACATGTTGTCATCTAACCTTTCCGAGGAAAAACTACATACAGACAAAACAGAACAATGTCACCTGTGACTAATCCTGCATCCTGTGGCTGGTGTTGACATATTATTGCCAGTTACTAGGAAATAATTAACAAATTCATTTTTCAAATGGGACAAGTATGAGATCACAGTAATTCTGTATTGGTGCCCATTAGATCATTTATTTGCTAATCCATTTGGATCCTTGCTTTTGCATCGTGAGCCAGGGGAAACATAGCAAGTTTTTGGTGTAAAACCATTTTTGCCTTACAGGGGTAGTAACGCCGAGGGCTCTTTTACCACAAACTGACTTAACAATAATAGAAACTTACACAAAACTGACAACCTATAAAACACACAAGTGGAATTTGTTTTACAGTCAGTTTCACCCCATTTCCCCGCAGAAGCAAACACTGAAAATTGCAAGGTTGTTTTTTTTTTTATATAAAAAAGTACAGTGATAAACTAGATTGTTTTGGCCTTTGATGCTAAACATAAACAACATTCTGGCACATCCACAGAATGCACTACTTCTGTTGTTCTTTGGGCCATTGGAAATGACTTGTTTATTTTCTCTTCTTGACTTTTTTTTTCTTTAAACTGGCACTTATGTTTCCAATAGCTTATAAAAGCCTAGGCCCTTGCCTTAGAGCACTGTCAAGTAATTAAGGAATGCTCTCCAGACAATGGAGGCCCACCACACCACACTCCCCTTAGCCGTTATCATTTCCTAAATGGTATCAAGGGTGTAAGGGGATCAGATAAACAGCATATTAGAGCACGTGGGCGGTAGCTACAATGTAGGCTCCTTAGCGAGGTAAATGGATCCAGCTATACTGTTCAGTTTTGAAGGTGAAAGCCTTTTTTATTTCCCTCTTTTGATATACCTTATTTTTTTCAGGAGAGTACAGTACAATCCACAGTCCATCAACCCCCATTAAAGATTCAGATTCAGATCGATTGCGTCGGGCCTCAGATGGAAAGTCACGTGGCCGGGGAAGAAGGAACAATAACCCATCTCCGCCTCCTGACTCTGACCTTGAGGTACAATGACTCTCACGCACCGTACTAACAGCTCTCTTACACTGACTCTCACGCACCGTACTAACAGCTCTCTTACACTGACTCTCACGCACTGTACTAACAGTTCTCTTACACTGACTCTAATGCACTGTACTCACAGCTCTCTTACACTGACTTTCACGCACTGTACTAACAGTTCTCTTACACTGACTCTAATGCACTGTACTCACAGCTCTCTTACACTGACTTTCACGCACTGTACTAACAGTTCTCTTACACTGACTCTCACGCACTGTACTAACAGCTCTCTAACACTGACTCTCACACACCCTACTAACAGCTCTCTTACACTGACTCTCACACACCCTACTAACAGCCCTCTTACACTGACTCTCACGCACTGTACTAACAGCTCTCTTACACTGACTCTCACACACCCTACTAACAGTTCTCTTACACTGACTCTCACGCACTGTACTAACAGCTCTCTCACACTGACTCTCACGCACTGTACTAACAGCTCTCTTACACTGACTCTCACGCACTGTACTAACAGTTCTCTTACACTGACTCTCACACGCTGTACTCACAGCTCTCTTACACTGACTCTCACACACCCTACTAACAGTTCTCTTACACTGACTCTCACACACTGTACTAACAGCTGTCTTAGACTGACTCTCACGCACTGTACTAACAGCTCTCTTACACTGACTCTCACGCACTGTACTAACAGTTCTCTTACATTGACTCTCACACACTGTACTAACAGCTCTCTTACACTGACTCTCACACATCGTACTAACAGCTGTACTAACCGTACTAACAGCTCTCTCACACTGACTCTCACACACTGTACTAACAGCTCTCTCACACTGACTCTCACACACTGTACTAACAGCTCTCTCACACTGACTCTCACACACTGTACTAACAGCTCTCTCACACACCGTACAAACAGTTCTTTCATACTGACACCGTACTAACAGAAGCACATGCACGTACATAACACCACCAGATTATATATCAGCTGATGAAATCCACCGGTAGTTACAACTGTTTTTTTCCACAAACTTTTGAAGAAGAACGTCGTTGTAAGATGGATATAATTCATGTCTGTATTTTAATCACGTGTTGACAAATATGATTACATTGTGCTTATTTGTGTTTTCTAATTTTGAGTAAGTGTAGAATTCACCAGGGTAATTGTTATGCATACAGCCATATACCATAGAACCATATGGATTTTTTTGTGGATAAAAAAACAGCACTTTCACAGAAAACAAGTAACTTACTTCTTGCTGGATTCATCTATTGGAGGCGCATTCAACATCACAGAGGCATTCAAAACAGTAGCAATATTTTTCAAGTGACCATGTGGCCAGTAGTATTAATATGAGTTCTTATAATAAGCGACTTGTCATGATTAATGAATAACACCTTTAACTTTTTATTAATATGAAGCTAAGTTCAGGAATCTAATAGCACCTCTTATAGAGCTGACGTCATAGCATGTTAACATATCGAGTTAATTAGTTTGTCGTTATTGATTGTTTTAATGTAGAGGGCAAAAATGGATTTTGTGTAGTGTGTGGTGGTGGTGCTACTGGTGCTGGTGGTGGAGGAGGAGGTGGGGTGCTATGGTGACCAGCAAATGTATCACCATCCCATGGCACATAAATACATGCGCCCTTCTTATTGATGGGGAGATCACCTTGCACGCTACAGAGTGCACCATTGATTTTGCTCTTTCTTTTCCAGCGCGTGTTCATCTGGGACTTAGATGAGACTATCATCGTTTTCCATTCCTTGCTCACTGGGTCTTATGCCAACAGATTTGGAAGGGTAAGTGACATTAGACTCTGACTGCCTGTTTTATCAGCAAACATATGAATATTGAAAGAGAGCTTGGAAAAACATACAGAAAAGGGTTGGTTTGTATACATGCCTCAGCGAAGGGGAATTCAGAGTACAGATAATTGTTTCTTTTTTTAATAGGTCCAATGAGGCCTCCCAAGCATTTGAGTTGACCAGCAGCTGTGTGAGATATGTGGCTGGTTAAGGCGTGGAGCATAAAGCAGTTGCCCTGTAAATGTCCATTGACACTTCTTAAGGGTTTCTTTTTTTTTTTTTTTTTGTCCTTCAGATATGGTACATTATTAGTTTAATTAAGTGCTTTCCAGACCTGCCCTCTCAGCAAGATTAACTCGCTACAACTTCCATGTGGAGCTTACTTTGCCTCAGACGAGAATAAACTTTCGTCTGTGGCTATGTTTTGTTTTGTTTTAAGCATACATTGTTGTGGTTTACATAATGAATGGAATCCCATGAGGAGAAATGCAACATGACAAGATGCACATAGCCTTTATGGATTTTTTTTTTTTGAGAAATTACCAAGATCCACAGGGTTATGAATAAGTTTATGAAGAAAAAGTTTACTTTTTTAGGTCATTGTATTTGTTGTTTCATGCAAACCATCCAATCTAAATTTAAACTTTCAAAACAAACATTTTGGGAAATATGGCAATTCTCAATTCTCAGGCTTTGCCCTGATCTCATATGTTTGTTTAACTCAGAATGACTAGATGCACCAGATTATGATTTTTCTCTCTCTCCGTTCACTTTAAACCGTACCCTTAATTCTAACATGCTGCTTCATTTTAGAGTGCTCTAATTTACTGTCCTCTGTCGAACCATAATTCACACTGTTGACGGGCCTTGGTGGAGGTTCATGAGGAGTTTCTTTTCTTTTCGCTGAAGTGAATGACAGGAGTGCTCATATGTCGGTAGACTTGGTCCCTATGGTCAGTGCGCTCCCTTTGTTCTGGAGTCTGGGTGTTTGATGGGGGTGGTGTTTTGTTTTAAGGGTGAAGGAGCTCTGCCCCCTGACCCTGCAGTGTTTATTTACTTTAGCTTAGCCGAGCATGCTGGGTAGAGGGAGGCCTAAAGTCAGTGCTGCAGGCTGGAGCCTGGGCCTCCCCTTCCCCAAACTGCCAGCACACCCCTCTGCTACAGGAAGACCTCCTGACTTCATAGAGTCCACTCTCACAGCCACCCTTCATATAGAATATGACAGCCAGCCCCTCTCTACCATGGCTCGCTCAAAACATGCTGACACTCCGCTCAAACCAGAATTCCTATTAAACCAACGCAGATACTGAATCACATTAAACAAAACAAAAAAAAGAAAGAAAAAGAAAAGAAAAAATCAGACTCTGTTTAATCAACATAACCAGACCACTCGTGGTCATCAAACAGCCTCACTATTTCAGAGATATAAACAAAAAGTTAACAAACTAGTGTTTTTGAGGAGCTGTTGAGCGGTAGCTATAAATAGAGCTGTATTAGAGCACACTGCTGTGGTTATCAGTTATCCTAATTGGCATCAAGGCAGCTCGCTCCCATAAAGCTGATGGCTGGGGCCAGCTGTGTGGCCATTGGACGGGAGGAGTAGCAGGGTGCGGGGTACGGTGGGGTGGAGGGATTTGGCGTCCCGTGGCTGACTCTGATGGCCCAAAACAGGTGGAGCTGCCCCACTGACAGAGGCAGCTCCTTGGCCTTCTGGCCTGCTTGTATTCTAAACTCTCCTGATGAATGATTGTTTAGATTTAATTGGAGAGGATTCACCTAGCCAGGGAACTGCACTTTACATTCCTCCTACAACCGAACTTGCTTTTATAAAGCCTCTTATGCGCAACGTCAAACTTACATTGAGCGACCCGATTAAATATCTTGAAATAGACACAACCACGACTGTCTTGTCAGTATGTCATTCATTGAAGCATTTAGGCATCTGTTCCTCTAGAAAAAGAAGCAGCACCAAGAATAAGATTTTTTTTGTTAATAATCTTAACTGCGCTGTAAGGAGCATTTGGCTCTACTTGTGTGGTTTCACTGTCTAGCCCCTTAGTTAAAACATTTGCATTGTTGAGCATGACAAGTAATCAGTAAAAAGCTCAGGTGTTTCTTCAGGTGGTTTTACTTGCTAATCCCAGCTGTATATCTGGCTTCTCGGGCACAATGACTAATCCTCTTCCCCATCTCCTCATTGTCTCTCTCTCTCTCTTCTCTTAATGAGGGTCCTGTGCTAGTACGTTGATTGGAAATTTGAGAACACGAGGAATTGCCTAGTAATTACATAAAATGTTTATTTAAAAAAAAATATATCACTAACTAATATATATGTGTTTTTGCAGTCAAGCCTGCAATTTTTTTCAAGCTTGTGAGGCACCTCTGACTGCTTGCTGAGATGGTCTACTGAAAACTGAAATATGTTTGTATTTCCTTAGGCCATACTAACAAGCGTGTGATTATATAAAAGAGAGCACTCTCTGATCATATCATGTGTATTCAGCTGCTGGAAGAGACAGTCCACATATCATCCCACTAACAAATGAGTCATAGACACACACACACACACACACACACACACGCACGCACAATTGGAGAACTAAAATTATTTAGTAAATGTTGTCTTGAGATGAGCCTCCCAACAGAAAAGAAGAAAAAAACATGGTCAGAGTTTCATTAACTATTTAGTGTGCAGTCTCTCCTCTCTTTGTATTGTCTTTCAGACGGCCAAACTGTATCACTATTACAGTCTGTATTGGGTTACTGACAAAACAAAATACAGTTTCAAGAAAAGTGGCAAATCTTTTCCGTGAGCGTAATTATTCTGCTGCTCTAATGTTGTTCGGGTCAATTAAGAAGGCTATGACTGATATTTTCTTTAACAGTTTTGATCATTGCTTTAAAAACTGTGCTGACGTGTGTAAACTAACTAGGTTATCGTAGGAATGACATTACTGATGATAGCAGTGGGTATGTGAAAGCAGAGGATGAACTGAATCCTCAGTGAGCAGCAGTAGTAGGGGTAGCAGAGAGATGATGCATGGAAAGAAGTATGTGGGGAATGGTGTTTTTACGATGAGACTGTGACCCCAGCTCATCTCAGTTCATCACCCCTGCTAAGACCAGCTTTTACTGCAAACAAAATGGCATAATTAACCACGGCCCTTGTCTAGTACAAATCAAACTCCTGACTCACATCTTAACCACTATTATGTGTGCTTTGAAACCGGTGTGATGGGGGGCTAAAAAAATGCTTGACTAGTGAAGATTTTTATTGTACTATGTACTCTTATATTCTGAAAAAAAAATGCTTTGTTTTCTTTAGGATCCTCCGACGTCTGTGTCATTAGGACTGCGGATGGAAGAGATGATTTTCAACTTGGCCGACACACACTTATTCTTCAATGACTTAGAAGTAAGTGTTTTTTTTTTCTTACTCACTTGTTGCATTGGGTTGTTTCTTTTGTACTCTGTCTATTCAGCTCTCAGTTTCTTATGGTGTCGGTGAACCGTGGCTTTTTGTTCTCGCTCAGTGTACAGATTTCCTCCAGTTCTGTGATGGCTTTAGCAGTGTGTCCTTTTTTTTTTTTTCTTTTGTCCTTTTTTTTTTTTTTTGCCATAATATTTAAGACTTAACCCGAGATGTAGATAAGTCACAACAGAGTGTATACATTACATTACGAGCAAGAGCAGTCCATTAAAGTTTTAGCCTAAGCATCAACAACCATTTAATAGCAGGGTGCCTATTTCTCGCTTACGTCCCACAGTGGTGAAGTATTACCTTGGAGCCCATGGGACTCGATGAATTTTACATGTGCTGTCAGTCTCCGTAGCCTGCGCCCACCACCTCCCCTACCCTCCCCCGACGGCTGGGGCAATTTGTCAGCTTCTAGTGTTTCTGCATGGGCTCTGTCTGTCTGTGGGTCATGCTGTGTGCTCAGTGTCGCCGGCTGCCCGGGCCACAGCCTCTCAGTCACGGCATGAAATTGCCCCTCCGCTTGGCCCGATTCATGTAAGATAGTGTAAAATTTGCCCCCGGGGGCAGTCGATGGTTATGCGTCTGGGTGTCAGCTTCGACCGGTGAAGACTGAACCCCAAGTGGCAGGGTCAACATAATCCAAGCTTGGCACCACATACTGCAGTGTGGCCTGCTAGGACAGCCTAGCTGAGAGCAGCACAGCCTTAGGGAGGCACTGCTGGTCAGCCAAGCTCCCACTAGGCCTTGAACACTATACCAATGGCCCTCTTTTTCCTCAGTGTCCTGCCCAGAACTGACCTCGCTGGAGAGGAAATGTTTTGTTTGATACTTAAGTGTGAAGAGAGCTGTAGTGAGGCTGCCAGCTTTCATTAGTCACCCGCACCGCTCAGCTTTTTCGGCCCAGAACAGGGAGAAAGAAAATGTTTGTGCTGCTTCAGACGGCCGAGTGACGGGGAGATTCCAATTGCAAGCTGTTGTGATCAAAGTTAATTGGCAGCAATTGGCTGTTAAATATTTCCGTATGTTTGGCCATGTAGAATTGAGCAAACTGCACTTTGTTTAATAGATGTGCCCCCATCGTTTGAAAAATGGCATTTTGTGACAAAGCTTACATGTGGTTTGCACAACATCTGTCCTGTATTTTGATTTCTTTTCATGTGTGATGAAACTGCTCTCAGATGAACCGTCAGTTCAGGCCTCCTATAAAATTATTTGAATGTGCAATGCATATTTTTCTTCTGCTCTATCTCAATAACGGAATTATTACATCTCGTTTTGACACTTTAAAGCCAGAGCCTTTTCTCTTAAAACTGGACTAGCACGCAGACAGAAACAGCAGAATACTTAACTTGACACACTGCAGAGTAGAGCGAGTAAGTTTTTGTTTCTTTGTCAGCATACGCAAACATTGTTTCGAGTCTGAAATATGAAAGAGCGTTCTTCGCGAATGTGTTTCTCAAACAGGCATTGGATCATATAATATTTCTGATCTTATCTATGAAAAATTATCTTAAAGACAGTGAGGCAGTCTGCAGCGTTGTAAGCTCTAAGTGAGTTGAGCCAGTTCTGTTTCCTGTTCAGTGATTTACAGGCCCATGTAAGCTAAATGGGACTAAAGGCAGTCCAAACTGTAAATAACATCCCAGCAGTTATATATTTAAGCCTGTGCAGAAATGCACATGCTACATCTAATTTAGTCAAAGCCTTAAAGGGACACGCCTGTGGCTTAACAGATAACACAGATGCACACTCAGCTGCCTAATGGAGTTTGTGCCCCCAGATTGTTAATCTATATCCAAATACATAAAGGACAAACGGTATACTTATATATCCGACGTTCCCTTCGGATACAAGTGCACATGTGTGCGCATTTGTAAGGCTGGTTATGTTGAAACACGCTGTTACGCATTGAATTATAAATCTGTATACATTTTTTGTCACTGTCACCTGTTTGAAACTATCAACATACTTTTCATATGAACGCTTTAGGCTTTATTATTTTTTTTAAGTGCCATCCTTTCTGTGGTAATGGTTTAGGTGTTCTTAGACTCAGTTATGCATCGTGGAGCTGCTGCTGTTATTCCTGTGGTTAGTGTTAGTATTGTGCTGTGTGGTGTTGCTGCTCTTGTGTTTGCGTGTGTGTGTGAATGGCATTTGGTCAGTGCTTATGTTACCGCAATAATACAGAGGAAAGTAATACAGAAAAAGCATGTCGGAGATCTGTTTAGCACGAGTCTCTTACTGCCTCCCTCCGCTCACACTGGCACAACAGAGCAGGGCAAGGCAGGAGCACACACACACACACACACACACACACACATATGCACATACACACTGCCCTGCTAGTCTGACCTCTGACCAGGCAGAAGAAAGGGGAAACTTCAGCCATTGATCAACAGAAACAGTTAGTCCATTTTTAAATAAAGATAAGTCTAAAAGGAAATAGATACTCAGTCTCCTATTTTTCGGTACTAAATTATTAACATTTTACAATGACAGCGTATATTTTTGAAACACTTGTCAGCAATACGATCCTTTTATTGATTGGATATGCAGTATATTAATTCTACATTCCTCTGACGTTCTGAAGTGGACTTTTAGCAGCCACTATTAGGATAAAAAATATTTTAGACTGAGAGATAACTTCACGAGCCCTTGAAATATTTCCAGAACATATAACACATATGATACGAAAATCAATCATTTTGATAATCTGCTCACAACAAAATCTTAATGTTTGTTATTTTATTGTAGTGCATAAAATATCATTTTAATATAAAACAAAAAAAAACCTTTCATCATAGAATATAGAACAAGAAATTAATTTAATAACCATTTTATAGAACTCTGCTTCATTGTCACTGTTAAATCTCTTTATTTTTCACATTCATGTTACTTTTTTTAATTTTAATTGTTCTAAATTCAAATGTTCTAAAAAGCATAAAGAAAATAGCTAGATTACCAGTTCAGCAAGTGAAGATCCTAATTGGATACCATTGTGTGTGTTTTTTTTTTTTTTAATCCATTGTCTTTTTTTCAATTAATGCAGACTATTTACAGAATATTTGTCTTCAGTGGGAGTCCTGTGAGTAAATGTCTGTTTCAGACTGCCCACCCTCACATATTGTGAAATGTTATTGTTGCTGTTATTCCTAGTATATGGCGGGCAGTACCTGAGTTTGAGAAATGGAGAGGATGAAAGCATTCCTGTACAGCCAGTGAGTGCTAGACTGGCTGGCCGTAGCTTTGACCTGCGTGTGGGAATTTGGTAGGCTCTCGGCTTGGCCGAGCTCTTTCTCAGTGGGGAAGGGCCGCGGCTCACCAGGAGAGAGAACAACACAAGCCGTGTGCAGGACAAAGGCCGTTGCCAGCACACACACCGGGGCAGTGCTGTCCTGAGGTGGGAATGGTTTAAATTTGCCTCGGTGATAGCTCCACACACATACCTGTGGCCAGCTCAGTGACACTGCTAAGCCCTGGCTGTTTTTAGCACCTCCAGGCTAACTTCTCTATTTACAATAAGCTACGAGTAGCAAGGCGCTATGAATCAATATTCTGTTTGACTGAAGTTAGGAGGACTAGATAAAGGATTGAATTTTTATTTATTTTTTTTTTTTTTTAGAAAAATACTTGTCAACGCAATACATTTATGGACTTGCATTGGACTCAGCTTAATTGTCAGCTTGTTTTTTTTAATACATGTATAAATAGTCGGTACTATAATCTTAACATGCAAATGCCTTATCAAAATTTTTAGAAAATTCGCCGTCTCTGTTAACATAGACGGGCAGCTCTTTTGAATAGTAAATCAGTCATTATCATAACTTTCCCTTTGCTTACTTTGGGTTTTGAACATTCGATTTGGCTCGGCGGATTTAATAATGTGCCTTTTGTCCAGACTCAGGTAATGTCTGCTGCCCATCAGTGTATGAAGAGTCCCCAGGCAGGAGGGCTGATGTGTTTTGGAAAGACTAGAGAGAGAAAGTAGTGCTTTCAAAGTTGGCCTGTCTATCTTCTCTCAACATCATCCCCCATCCCCCTGAGAGCCCGTAGCAGAGCTCAACATGCTCGCTTTAGGAATAGGGGTTCAGGGTCTGTGGAAAATATAACATTACTAACAGTCCGATGACAAATAGCAGCATTAAGAAATATGTTACTCACCTTAGGTTAAATCCAGAGATTTAGCACCTGCCCTACGGGGTCGTTTATGTGGAAAAAGTGGCAAGACAATATCTAAGGACAACAAGGCTTGATGTGTATAACTCTGATAAAAATGAAAAGCGGAGATGCCTGATACTCGATAGACCATTGATACCCACGGTCCTCAGAGAGTTTATGAAAGCAAGTTTGTACCTGCTCTGACTGGAATTCACACCTATGAGGCAGAAATAGAATAATGTGCTATTATTCCAGGTTTAATTAGTGGAGGTTTACCTGTTTGTTAGTGGCAGTTTACCCGGAGGGTTTTTTGCGCCAAATATTTCTATATTGAGAATGCATGTTGAATTTCTTTTAACTATTTTTATAATGTTTTTTTTTTTTTCAAAAGATTATTGCAGTTATTCCTCAATGGATATTTCTGACTCAAATTCCCTCCTTACAACTGAATCTTCCATTCCTATATCAAGTTTGAATTTAGTGTATGTGCCTTTATACCTCATTTGTTTGAGAGCGTGAAAAACCTCAATATGAGGATACCTGCGTTTCGAAAGGCTTTTGTTTGCTGTGCTGTTTAAATTCCATGACTGTTCAAGCACAAATTGTGGATTGGAATGAAGTGGGTCTGAAGAACTCTCTTTGTTCTCCATATCCTGTGCCTGACCCACAGGTAAGCTGCCCCCTTTTCTCCGCAGTGTGGGCCCACTGCGGTGGGAAATCAGGGGGCGGGCGGGGGGGGTTGGGGGTGCTAGGGTCATGAACCGCCCCACAGACAAGAGGGGGGGGGGGTGTCAGTCCCCCCCACCAATGGAGTGGCAGCATTGAGAACCTGCGAACCATGGATTGGGTTTTTTCACATGGACTTACCTTGTAGGTTGGGAGGAATGCTGTGATGAAGGCTGTAATCGCTCACACTGTGCTATTGTTGCCGGGCCTGCTCACCTGTGAGCCGAGCCCACTCCTCTACTCCTCTCAACTGAGATGGCCGGCCGCGTATCGCCGGGCCGAAAGTCACGAGCAGGGATGAAAGCCTTTACTTCTCGCTCTAGGAAAACAAAATAGGAACAAGCAAAAAAAAAAAAAAAAACCCAAAGTAGCCAGAGAGAGAGAGAGAGAGTAATGTAATACGGATGTTTGCAGCTCCAACAGCAAGGCAAGGGTAAAGCGAAGTTTTGTAGTTTTAAACAATCATTTCCTTTTCGACATTCTGCAGCTCACCTTTAAGTCGTCACCAGCAAAAGCCCTTCCTCTGGCCAACAGGAAGAATCAGCCAGCCTGGCCTGATTGCTTAGTGACAGATGCCAGCTGAACAAAGGAGGCTCTGATAACTTCCTATAAATGAATAGAGCTGTATGGGCTGAGACACAGACAAGTGGAGCAGTGGATAAAAGGAAGGAAAAGAGGGGAAAGAACTTTAAAACATTTTTTTTTTTTTAGTTTGTCTGCTATTCTGCCTATTCTGTGGTTGTACACCGAAACCCTCTCTCTCCCACTCTCTCTCTTTTTTTTTCTCTCTTCCTCTTACGGTTTTCTTTCTCACTTCTTATTTTCAGACAAAGACAGACAGGTAGCGTCATGAAATCGAAGAGCTGAAAAAGTTTGATGAATTAAACAGAAAGACAAAGTGTTTGCATAAGAAGTAATTATGTATGGATTCAAGGGGAGGATCTTTGCACAGCATACAGTAGGAACATCTGGAGCGAGTTAGTGGTGATTGTAGGTTTTGTAAGGACCACTGCTTGGTTAGGGGAGAGCAAGGAAACTGCATTGAAAAATACCAGAGAAAGAGTAGAATTGTGTGCGCTTGACTAAGATCGCTCTTTTATTACCATACCATCTTAAGAGAAGCTCCTTGACACCAGATTGTCTTTAATAGTTCTTTATGATCGCGCAGGAAGCAGTCTGTCACTCAGTCTACGTTGTTCATTGATGATAACCACCACTCACCTCTCCAAGTTCAACTACATTCTGTACTTAACCACTTAAAGCTGCCCCATCCCCAATCATTAGGCTTAACGGTGTTTACGAGTTCTTAAGAAGAGCCCCTAATGACTCTCGTAAGTTACTGTAAGACATTACGCTCAGTCAGTTCCATTAAACTCTCTCTCTCTCTGCAGCTACCAGAGTGGCAGTCAAGTGGTTTATGTGAGCCCCAGCTGTGTGCTGTAATTGTTGGAGGTTGTGCATTCTTTCACTGCTTTAACCTTCATCGCGGAGGTCCTGTGTCCCACAACACAACTGTTAATTGTGTGTCGTAATAAGCGCTGAATTAAAAGGGTATGTAAACATACTGTGATTCAGACAGGGTTTGTGAGGGGGAGAGACTGAAAGCACCCAGACAGCAACTGCACCAGCTGGGTGAGCTCCACTAGAGGCACTTTCACATGGAACGCCGGTGTGTTTTCATCACACCGATTTTCATTAGGCACAATATAAAGAGTTGAGCAAATGGTTTAATCCTTTTTTTTTTGGCATCAAATCGATAAAATGTGAAGACAATTTAGAGCATAGCATTTTACGACTGTCTACTTCTACCGCAAATTTTGATCGCGTGTTAATATTAAGCGCTCAGTTTATACATTTCCTGATAGCTGGTGCTAGACCCAAGGCACTAAGATGCCTCTTTGTTTTGGCAGTCATATTTATCATTCTCATGTGTCAGCTTTTTGCCATTCTATCTGTCTGTCTTTGTAAATTAAGGCAGCAAAACTAGAACAAACATGAAGAGACATTTTATAGTGGAAATACATTGCTTAATTAGCTGTAACTTGAGAGAGTTTTAGAAAATGGCTGCCTAAAGGAACACGCATGGGAGAACACTTAACACATCCCTTTGCATATTTTGGCCGAGGACTTTGTATCAGAGTACTTCTCACAAGTTTTCATAACTGCTTTTAATAACCTTTAATCTTTCACTCAATGTACTATTTCTTCCTCTGTACCAAGCTTAGTAGACCTCAAACGCATTTTCAAGTGCTTATCCATTGCACAGCCTAAATCCAGCGAAGAACTCCCACTGCCATTTTCTACTGAGTGCAGAAGCTTTCACATTATCATGGAGACCTTTTATCTGTAATGATTTCGGCCTGTCCAGAAGTCTTCTGCCAATGACAAATTGCTGCTTCACAACTATTAAGAACACATCTCTGACTGTCTAGAGACAGATTACACAAACAGCTTGAGGAGTTCCTGAGCCGTGGCTCCAACTGGCAGTCTATCTTCTGGCCTGTAACACTCAGAGCTCTCCATGTGAGGTCACACTGACTCCCCCTGCTAGTTCCCCCCAATGCACCCCTCCACCCCCTTATCTGCGGCTGTGGAGCCCTGGAGAGGAGGAGCAGGGCACAGGGTCAAAGTCTTTTCCTCTTTGGATCTTGGGGCTTGCTGGGAGAGGCTTGGCGAGAGAATGGCTGCATTAGAACAGAGGTTGGGGGTCAAGATTTTAATTCTGTTAAAGAACAGCTGGTTTGAGTTTCTCCTCACGTCGCTCACCCCTCCCTCTCCCCACAAATCCAGGGAGATGAAAAATTTGTTCAGAGGGGAACCAGTAAAATAAAAAAGGTTTACGGTCTAAAGCCCTTACCCTTACCCTGCTGTAGCATTAGACAGGAATGCAATAACGTCAGCATTTGGCCAGGTTCACATTGAGTTAAAACAAGGAAGTCCTTTCTGTGTTTTGGTGTCTAAGTAAGCCGTCGAAACTTAATTAAAAGGCTTAAAGAAAAGGGAAAGAAATTTTACTCATAAGTAGGGGGGGGGGGGGGGGGGGGGGGGGGGGGGGGTATCTCCTCCAGGTTTTAACTTCCAAATAAATTATTTCAGACACTTCACAGGCACAATTTTATAATTTTTAAATCAGTTTTACATACGCGTCCAACTCCACATTCTGATCCCTGATAAAAAATCGTTTAAATCATTCTATTTTTTTTCACCTAGAAATTTAAAGTGGAATTCCAGCAAGACATACAACTTCATCACACACAACTATTTTACCGTTCCCCATTTTCACTTTCTGGCACCAGAACTTACAGATACATTTTTTTTTTTATCTATAAACCACTACTTCTCTCTCTCTCTCCATTTGAAATTTGTTTGATTTGAATGCTCAGGAAAGACTTTCTAACATACATGCCTCTTCTAGGGGGAGGGGGAGTGGGACGCCTATAAATGGAAAACTAATAACAGATTTTCAGTCTGCTTTCTCCAGAAAGTTGGCCTGGGGCTGTGTTGGTGTGTGGCTCAGCAGCAATCAGAGGTCATAATTTCATTGGCGGTTAGCATCAGGTTCAATTTTTCTAGTACGTTACATTTACCAGAAAGTCTGGTTTGTGTTACTGTGTACACTGGCTGAATCAGCTCGGAGCTGCAGAATCATTCAGCCTCTCCAAGAAGTGGAGAACCCTGAAGCAAGCACAGACACTCTCATTATCTCTTTGCTATCTCTTTGTTCAGTAACCTTTCCATAGTCTCGCTGAGCTAACACAGAAAATCCCTGCCAAGAACATACCCTCTAAGGAGTCTCTGTGCCACGCTGATTGTCTCTCAATTGATTTGGTGAAGCTAGGGAATGTGTACATCTAGAGATCCCCCTAGTGGTAGAGGTCCACTGAGCTAGCTCTGTAGTCCCTTGATGATGCTGTTTATTTTTATTAACATTGAGCAGGTGGGGAGTTTGGGCCTGGAAGTGGTTGAGGGGCTGATTTGACCATTGGAGAGAGAGCTTAGGCTTCAATTGAGAATTCCACTGTTGTTGACATTACTCACTTCATGGATTCAAGCTGCCAAATCGCACCCAATTTTGCATGTGAAAACCGTTATTCAAAACTGGTGTATTTAAATTTGGCCTCTTTCATCCTTTCCCCAGGAATGTGACCAGGTCCATATTGATGACGTGTCCTCAGATGACAATGGCCAGGATCTGAGGTAGACATGGTGTTTCTTAAATTTTTGTTTTTGAATAACTGTTAGCTGCTGATTAACTGAACTTTCTAAAAGAACACTGTTTCTCTTCTTTTCCCCAGCACATATAACTTTAGCACGGATGGGTTCCACGCTGCAGCCACCAGTGCCAACTTGTGCCTGGCCACAGGCGTGAGAGGAGGTGTGGACTGGATGAGAAAGCTTGCCTTCCGTTACAGACGAGTAAAAGAAATTTACACCACCTACAAAAATAATGTTGGAGGTAATCCCCAGTAAACTGCTTTGCTCAAATTGCTTGGAGGAGGTCTGTCAACAAGCCCTACGTGTATTTTCAAATAGCCCATACACAGAACCACTTGGTCAGGGTAAATTCTGAATTTTTCGAAAGTATTTGGTGGATGGTCCAACTCAAACAACGTCTCTGTTCATTTCAGGTCTGCTTGGGCCGGCCAAAAGGGAAGCCTGGTTGCAATTGCGAGCAGAAATTGAAGCCTTGACAGACTCCTGGTTAACACTGGCACTAAAAGCACTAACATTAATCCACTCAAGGTAGGCCTTAGCACAGGAAAATTATATAGAGTCCCATCCCACATATATATAAATCAACTTGTGAAAAGAATAATACTTTAGCCCTCCATGCTTTGAACCTTCAGAACTCTCTAGAAACACAGAGCTGTGGAGCTTCACGTGAGGGTGGTGTGTCTCCTCATTATTTAGAGAGACAGCATTTTAGAGGTCTGATTAACTCATTTGAAAGTAGTTAAAGCACCATCCATCATTATGAAAGTGCCTGGTGCCTCACAAATGACGAATGGTAACATCTAATTTGTAAAGTCCATGTTTTTCTTGTCCTCCTTTCCCATGATTTAAGGTGATGTCATTTCCCTTTCAATTACAGGTCAAACTGTGTGAACATCTTAGTGACCACGACACAGCTCATACCTGCCCTCGCGAAGGTCCTTCTCTATGGACTGGGAATAGTTTTTCCAATTGAAAATATTTATAGCGCGACAAAAATAGGTAAGTTTGCTACTGCCGCGTGGAAGAATCAGTGCTTCTTCGACAGTGGAAGCCTGACGTGGGGCATTGGCGTGTGGCTGTAATGCCTGTGATATTATGTGTAAACAGTTGGAGACACATGGCGTGTGATTGGGTTAGGCAGCAGAAGGGGCGGACACACGAGAGGGTTGATGTTCAGTTCTAAGGAAGAGGCCTAATCAGGCTAGGATTATTTTCTTGGAGCTCAGCCTCAGCTGGGCCTCTCTTTTTCAGCCCTGCATATGAAACCACTTCGGCAAATTTATGTCATTCCACATGGACATTTTTTTTTCCCCTACACTTTTTCAAATGCAAAATAAACATCAACCTTCACTTTTAGGCCATTGTCAGCTAGATCAACGACTAGCATGGAGATCCTTTTGTGGGCTACATGCCTCTCTTGCTTTGGCATTAGCATGTGAGCCTGATTTAGCTTGTTAAACTCCATTTGTCCCAGGTTCTGGGAGGAGAAAGACACACTTAATGTTTTTCAGACTGCCTTTATCAAGACATTGATCTTATCGAATCCGTAGCCAAGGCTAAGTGTTTACACTGCGTAATTTTGTGTAACTTATTGCGTATTTAAAGAGCTCTCCCAACAGCTTGGTTTTTGGATGGTGCTGCCACGCAGTGCAAAGTGCTAAACCTGTTTCTATTCTCCGCAGGGAAGGAGAGCTGCTTTGAGAGAGTAATTCAGAGGTTCGGGAGGAAAGTTGTTTACATTGTGGTGGGTGACGGAGTGGAAGAGGAGCAGGGCTCAAAAAAGGTAAGAGGGTGCCTCCCTCTTTCATAGCAGCTGCACTTCTTTACCTCACCTCTCCACTTCACTCTTTTCACTTTCATCAGTTCATCCCTTCAAAAGTTTATTGGCTGAACAACAAAAAAAACCTTCACAATTTAATCAGCTCTTTTCCCCTGACAGCTCAAATTTAGAGGGGGCGAGATGGCATAATTATATATTTCTGCCCTGAGCTTATGCAGAGTGAATATGTGTAATGCTAGACAAGTCCTTTCAGGCATGCTTAAGAAACAGGCCCATAAATAGAACACGCATTCAAGAAGCTTAAATCTTTGTTGATGAAATTAGGATATTTGGTGCAATGACAGGCATTTCAGAATGGGAGCAGAAAAGCCTGATTGGCAAAACCTTTTGATGTGCTCCAGGACATGGCTTGATTGCTGCTCAGGTGCTTAAACATCTGAGTATGGGTTTTCCTTTTTCTTTTCTTTTTTTTTTTTGTCTCTCGCTCTGTTGTTCAAATGAAGAGATTTATGTTACCCAAAGCCTGTTGACAAGCAGCTTGTATTCAGAGTGTCTGCCAAGTTTTCATGTAAACTCGGTGCCCTTACCATAAAACCACAAAACCTGAAAATATTCATTAGCCAATTAATTACTCGGGAACTGGCATGTTTTTGTGACAGGTAAGGAACAGACGTTACACTGTATAGAGCTAGGGAGAAATGACATGTTTTTCTGTCATGAAGTGCCAAGTTTTCAATTCCATGTCGTCAATTAATCATGCAAGGAATGCGAAACAGAGGAAGTTAACCAAAGGTAAACTGGCCCTTATGCTTTACGTGTCAGTCTACATTTCCTCTGAGGTACTTCTTCACAGCAATGTTTGGCTGCTGTAGAAAACACTCACACTGAACTGTGGCAATCTAGCAGCAACAGGGAGAAGGGGATATTTTCTTTTAACATGCACAGTGACACAACGTGGAAAAAAAACTACTTTTGATAAACTTTTTTTTTTTTTTTTGCCTGTCTCAGGAAGACTCCCAATTCTCCTCAGGTCAATACCGTAGTCGAGGCGAAAAGAGATAACATCTATGGCTTTTAAACTTAAAAGTGAAGACAATTTACAAAACAAAAAGAAAAGAGCCGTGTAAGGGTCAGTGCAAGCTTCCCTAAGCGGAACGTATGCCTCTGAGAGGGTATACCTTTGATAAGTCTCAGTAATGGTCTGTGTGGAGGGGCAGAGGACTCTCCCTGACAAACCTTTCATTCTCGCGGACTCAGATTTCTCTCAGGCTCTCTAAGGGAACAGTGTCTCATTTGCAATGTTGTCTCAGGCGAGGATTAGACAGAAATGCTGCATAGTGGATTTATACTTACTTTCTACTAGGTAGTTAGAATGTTAACAGCCGTGTGCTCTTGGTAGTACACTGGATATGGACTCTACCAAACCTCTTTGTTTTTCATTTTGTTTTGTTTTTTTTAATCAAAATCTTTTTTGTAACTTCAGATGATAAATGGCAATAAAAAACATGAATTTGTAATCAAAACTTTATAACAGGTACTGAGGACCTAAATTTAACTGAAATGCATGTATAGTATGATTACTTATTCCCATGTAAGCGCTTTTGCAGTGATTTGCTGAGATTATAATAATATAAAAGTACTTTTCCTCTTGAACTTTTCCGATGGAGTAGCTGAGACCCTGGTTGGGAAATCTGGCTGATCTGAGGTGTTGGTGTGGAAACCAGTCCTCTGCGTGGCTTATGTGGTGTTCTGCTTTGTAAAAATGTTCAGGGCCAATTCCTGTGTTGTGGGTGTGATTGTTTTTCCAGGTAAAAAGCTCACTGGGATTTTTGTGTTTGGTTTCTCCCTTTATCCTCAGCACAACATGCCTTTCTGGAGGATCTCCAGCCACTCAGACCTCATGGCTCTTCACCACGCTCTTGACCTGGAGTACTTGTAGCACTGCGATGGCCCCACCTGCCACTTCCAGCCCTATCCCACGCCCAGAGCAGACCTCGCAGCCGAAAAGAGAAACACCACCAACAACGATCTCCTGTGTCGCCTTGTGTCTGCGTTCCAAAAGCACCAGACCAAAAAAAAAAAAAAAAAAAAGACCAAAAAAAAAAAAACTCCGAGCGACATGGTCAACGTGTTGACGTACAGCCACGATTCGTCTTAACCCTAAACCTTTTTTGAAGGGGAGGAGAGTGAATTTATGGCGCTGCAGCTGCTGGCCCTGGTTACTGTGAATTGGCTTCTTTCTAAAGCCATCAAAATGTTTTACAGCCCTGTCTGTACTGGGACTCTGCAAGGGTTCACACCTGTGAAGAAATCAGAGCTACCGATGCCTTGGAACTTAGCAAGACTCCAAACCCACTGCAATTTGGTGTAATATCTCTCTCTCTATATATATCTCTCTGTCTCTTTCCTCTCTCTCTCCATCATGGCCTCCGATGGTACAAAGACTCGAGGGGGGGGAGGGTCAGGGCTGTTTGTTTGGTGAGCCAGCCCCCCGTTTGACCACCATTGTCCTGGATGTCCTATGCTTCTAATTTATGATCTGAGACTTTGTGAGTGGCACTGTCCCATAAAGGTAACTCTCTGAGAGTCTTGTGCCTTTTCACATTACAGAGTACTTTGATTCCATCCCACCACGAAGAAGAAGTTTATGGAGAAAAAAAAGGATTTTCTAATAATTTAAGAAAAATAAGAAACTTTATTTACATAGCTAAGACAATCATGTACAGAAGACTTCATTTTTTTGGTGTGTGTAAATTTGTAATCACTGGACTATTCCTTCCTGTATTCATTTAGGTACATGCTGTTGAAAGCTGGCTATGCCTTCTCCTGGAAGTGCTTAAAGGCACACTTGCACAACTTGTGCAAGGCCTAAAAGTGTGGATGTGTTTAAAGTTTTTTTTTTTCCAACAAATAAATGTAGATTTTTTGTGAAACTTTGTTTTTGTCAAGACCAAAAGCATGGATGTCAAGTGTCAATGATTTCATTTTTTTTTTTTTTTTGTTCTGTGATGTTTTTTCTCTTATAGACTCTTGCTCCTTAAAAAGTATCAGCAAAAGCCTTTTTGTCTGTGATCGCAAACAGAATGTAGGTTTTTCCTCAAATGAAACATGACCTTCTTAGTCAAGATTTCATATGGAATAGCTTTAGAGTTCATAACCCTGGGGAAAGTATTGAGTCTCATCGGTAGCTCATATCCCCATTTACCTGAAGCTATGACAACGCATAGTTAGCATGACAAAAAAAAAAGAAAAAAAAAGAAAAAAAGTTGAGTTCAAAATTGATCTTATGATTGTCAGGCATCAAAACTCTTTGTAAATGTTCCTCACAGCCGTCCACTACTGTCTTTCTCTGGATCTTAACTGTTTACCCTCTTACAAACACCACAAATCACCACAAGAAACAGTAAAACATACTTAATATAGATTTTATTATCTTTTATACTGGCGCTAAGACAGAAACTCTTGTACAGCAAGTGTAATTTTGTATGAAGTAGTCTTTTTACTTTGATTTTGAAATGTGCTCTGTGTCCACTTTGAAAATCGCTGTAGTTGGAAATTCATTATGCATATTGATAGTGCGTACTGTACATTAACTGTGGACAGGGAAACCCTTTGACAACCTTTTGGACTTGGAGAGAGCCACTACACACATAAAGGAGAAAAAAAAAAAAAAAAGGGTTGAGAACATACATGTGCTATCAACTGTGAATTTCTTTAACAGGAACTTATTCGATCTGTTTTTAATTCTTCCTCCCTGCACATAGTTACTGTTGCATTAGTCTTGCAGGTGAGGTCTTCTTCTCCAGACAGACTTCACTCACCACATTCACAATTTCACTCCTCTGAAAGCAACTCCTCTCCTCTGTTCTGGAGGGACAACATATTGCTGCTAGATCATGGTAACAGTAGACATGTAAAATGTTTTGTAGATTTACACAGCAAGCTTTTTTCTTTTTTTTTAAATGTTGCAAACAAAATGCAAACTGGAAATAATTTACAATACGTGGGCCTCATTGTGAAAACACAAAAAGTTTGTTGTGTCTGCAAAAGATGTGTACAGATGTTTTTGACATCATTATTTGATTGTGTTTAAATTAATAAAATTGATTTGTGAACTGTTACATTTTTTTTTTTTTTTCCGTTTCAAGTGACTGAAATGGTGCTTTGACGGTCTTCCTTGATGCAGCAAAGACTGATTGGGTGTTGTATGTCCTGACCCAGTCACCAGAGGCAAACGGAAAAAAAAACATTTACTCGTATGTGGTTTAGAAAGAGGGATAACTTTTTAGAAGACAGCCGTTTGCAAAAACTGGCATATGTCGGGACGGTAATTTATTCACAGAATAACTACACGCGGTGTTCATTTTTGTTGTTGTTTATTAAGTTATTGCAGTTTAGATTTTTTTTTCTTTTTTCTTTTTTTAATATTCATTTTTGTTTTCTCCTCCCTGTAATTCTTCTCACAATATCATTGTCTATACATATGTAGCACTTTTTGTTTTTAAGTTGATGGTTTAAATACATTTCTCTTTTTTTTTCTCCCTCTTTCTGAGCTTCTCTGTTTTAAAACGTTTAAAGATGGTCCTCTTTTTCTCTCACCTCCATCAGAATAATCGGCGTGATGGGTTTTTGTGTGTGTGTGTGTGTGTGTGTGTGTGTGTGAGAGAGTGTGAATGTAACGTGAATGTTCAGAGTGTAGGGACTGCCATCACAGGCCAGGCTCAGCAGAGCAAAGGAAATCCTAAGCTTTTCTTTCTCACTTTTTTTTTATTTTTTTTTATTATGCAGCATAAGCATTACTCTAGTAGCAAAGTCCTGCTGTCAGAAAGCCACAGTGGTGTTACCAGACTCAACCACTAATCTAACTCAGGAGACACATACTGGAGAAATGAGATATGCCGGACGTTCAGATTAAAGCATACTGCCAAACACATGGAGCAATCGAAAAAAAAAAATGCCTTTTCTGTTACAGTATAAACATGTGTGTTAATATTATGACCATGTGTGTTAATATTTTTTATGATTGATTTATTATTAAAATAACAATGGATAGATTGATAGAGTTCGTTGTTGATATTTTAACCGTGGATAAGTCATCTGTCGCTGTTTTTGAACATATAAAAGTAATTCGCGCTTGATGAAAAAAAAGTTTAAAGAGCTTTAAAACATTTTGATTGAGTCAGTCATCTCAAATCTTAACACAGAGGGACAGTCTTAAAGATACCTTTTCTTGAATAATCATAGTGATGATATTTCATAATCAGTTAAACAGATCTTATTATTCTTTTGGGGGGGGGGGGGGGGGGGGGGGGGTGAAACGCCCCGTTAATTGTTCAGTTCTCTTTCTGGCCTTGTCGAACTTTTCCCATAACACTCTTTTCTCAGCAAATGTTTCGCTAAGCTTCTCTGCTTCTTTCTCAAATGCCCAACCCGCTTGACTTGCCACAGGGAGAACAGTTAGTTTAAATAACAAATGAAAAATATGTATGAACCTTATTTTATGAGGTGGTCCAAGGAAGCAAAGTCAGTCGTGCATGTAATACTAGACTGGATAAGGAAGGGAGGCTTTGTGTACGACCACATAGGAAAATTAAGCATGCATGGAATTTTATTTAGAGTCTTGCTCTTTAATATCAAATCAATTATGTTTTCAGACAGCGGCTGAATGATTGCCCTAAGAGCTGTGCGTCTGCCGGGAAACAGCGGATTGGCCTGTTATCCCTGGAATGTAACAAAAACAATGACCTTATAATATGCTTCTCCCACTTCCGAACAGCTGAAAGACAAAGTAGTGTCTGAGGCCCTGACCCCAGGGGGAAAGACGGCTCGTTCACAGAATGGGTTTTGTTCTCTTTGATATACTTCCCGTCTACACACCATGCAAACTATCTGATGCCATTTTTTTTTTTCTTCTTCTTCTGGTTGGTTGGTTGGTCGGTTGGGGTTTTGAGTTGTTTTTTTTTTGTTGTTGTTTTTTTTTTTTTTTTTGAAATTCAGTAAAAAGAGAAGGCATTGTAAGAGCTGTCTCTGCATTACTTTGGGACACTGATACAGTCCATCACGTTTATGAAGGTAATACCGAAAGACGGTCACGTGCGGGGTTTACGTAGTAGAGGTTTCTTGTTGCTTTAGCTCAATCAGGGATTTATGATGACAATGAGATTTTCCATCTGTCTACTCTCTCCTCTACTGACCGCAACCCCTTAAAAAATAAAGGACCATTACCCTCCCCTCCTGTCGTGGGCTGACTTTTCTGGGACGTCCCGGCAAAGCACCCAGCACCCATAAAAGAGTAATGCAACAACAAACAGCACCATGGTGATTTACAACTTCAGCCCAGACAGCGATTTCATGCCGATTTACATGGAGGGCCACAGACTGTGCATCACAATTGAACTAATATAGTCTTACATACATATCAAACATTAAAAAAAAAACCAAAAAAAAAAACTCTGATCCGCTTCAGTTAGGTTGAGTTACTTCACAGCCAGAGGGGCTATTAATAGTTCTATGTTCCCCAGATGCAGTAGCTAATGTGTTTCAAGCTGAGGGAGCTCATTTCTTCAGCCAGCCCCAGTTGGGTGTGAGAGACTGTAAAAATGGACCCATGCCATGTTCTGGACTGTACGTGCTCCTTCCTCAGCTCCAACAGAAACATAATGAAACTACATAAGTCAATGGTGCCTGTCATTTTACTGCCATTGCCTTTAATAATGTTGTTTGACTTTGGGGAAGAAAAATACGTATGAAGTTATTGTTACCTCTTCTCGAGGAGGGTTTTGGACAAGACAATTTACTGCTCTCGGAGAGCATTTCTTTCCACGGTTGATGTGAGGCAATGCGTTCTCATGCTGGCATTACCGGTGACAGGCCGTGTTACTAATCTGGGCATTTAGTTTATTGTTTGTTTACTCTTTGTTTATCCAGGATTCCAGGTAGTAACCAGTGCAGCTGGCTTGCAGGGGCCCCAGACGGAGAGGTGAGACCAAGAGACCCGGGGCCATTCGTGGTAGACGCTCACATCAGCATGATCCCTGACACCGACGCTAGGTTCTACGCATGGCAACGTGTTTGAGCCCAAATGTGTGTATTTGTGTGTGTGTGTGTGTGTGTGTGTGTGTGTGTTAGGTGGGGGGGCCCCAGGTTTGTGTTAATGGAGCTGTAGGGAGGACACTGTCATGCAGAGGTCAGAAAGGTTTTACACCAACACTGAGAGTGTCTACGGGGAAACAAATGCCTTTAGTTGTACTCCACTATTTACAAGCAATGAGGTCCTTGACTCATGTCCATTAATCTATCATATTATGTCATGTGGATGTAGAGGATACAGGCAGTTTATTACATCTGTGTGAAATCCTTCTGCCTCCCTATTGTGAGAGGCCCTTCTTAAATCATCTCAGCCATTTAGAGACACGGTAATGATCCATCGACTTGAGTATTATCTCTAAATTTAAACTTTTAAACGGTTCCAGCCAGACAGGCGTTGCTCCTTCTTTTTCTTCTATCGCTTTGAAACTCTTTGTAATGTAAACATATGACTTTATCATACCGTTCGCTCGTTTTGTTTTGGGGTTTTGCCTTTTTTTTTTTTCCCACTGCGAGAACAGCATAGGCCTGAGTAAAGTGAGGCCTGTCATTACGCTATGAGTTGTTGCTCAAACAACTACAAGGCGGCGGCAACAGCGGCGTTGCCTTCCCACCATCCCACAACCTCCACCTGCACTCACGGTCAAACTGCACACTCAGTGATATTTAGTGGGCCCACCAAGCAGTGAGTGGCAGAGAGTTATACGAGTGGCGGAGGACTCGTTTGGCAGCTACGAGGCCTATGACTCCAGCTTCCCCTGCTTTGAGATGTGAGCTTCTGCGCCCCGCGGGACTTAATTTGGCCCGCTCCGGCTCACACAGACCTCCCTGTCTGGTGTTAATTGGTCGGACTTTCTCCCGTTATGGCTCGGACCCCGTCCAAGCGCCCTCTCCGCTGGCTAGAGCCATGAGCCGCTCCGCGAGTTTAATAAACTTTACGTCGTCCGGTTAATAAAACATCATCGTGTCCCGCCTTGGCTTGTTTTCTCTCGATAAGTCATGGGATTTTTTTTTTCCCCCTCTCTCTCTCTCTCTCTCTCTCTCTCTGCGGACGGTATCGGAACGGTGCCTCAGTGGTCAAAGTGCACGGTGTTTCCACCAGTGTGATTTCTAAAACTCCATCGCGGTAATATTCCAACCGTTCTTTCTTTTCAACTCCCCTAGTGAAGTATTAAATCAACTATAGCTCTGTGAAAATTCCTCGTCATTCCGATATGACGTCCAAGCGGTATAGGTTGATTTTTTTTTTTCCTTTTTTTTTTTTTTTTTAACATTCCAGCTAGCCATATTGACTGATGTGGGTGAGCAGACCAAACTTGTACTGGTGAACTTGGAGTGTTTCCAAAGACAACCAGATGAAAGACCTCCTTCACTTACTTCAAATACGTCTGAAGTAGTGTACACTCCGAGAAACTGATGATATGTTTCCCATGCTTTCACACAGTACCCAGCTACAGCACACCTGTCATCTTCACAGCACATCTTACTGTCATTAGCCCAGAGTCAGCCACGCTGTCGGAGACTGTGGACCCCCCTATTTATTTTTTTAAGCATTATCTCTTTTGCTCTTTCACGTTCTCACACAGTGCCGGCTGGAATGTTAATGTCCTGTTCCAGTCGGGTGGAAATGATTTCTTCACCCTCGCCCCGGTACAGAAAAAGGGAGCCATTTGGACATGCAAAAATATTCTTTATCCTAGGTGACTCCGCTCTTCGGGGGGATTACAAAGGGTTTAACTGGCGGATGAAGGAAAGCAAAGTGGTAAGTGACATTTCTGGTCTGGGAATATGGCAATCAGCAGCATGGAGAGCGGCCAAGTCCTCAGCCAGCCCCTGAAAATGCTAAAAAGGCTTGGGAGAGTGTAAACAAACGCGGTGTTGTGGGGAGGAGGAGGAGGAGGAGGAGGAGGAGGAAGGGGGGGGGGGGGGGTCTTGGGGGACAGATCTGTTAGCCATCAGCGGGTCCGTTTCATCTGGCCGCACTCCTCCGGCCCCTTGAAGGGAGGCTTTGTGTACCTGCGCGCAGACAGGAGCTGGGAATTTGGGGAACAGGAAACCAGGGCCTTCCCCCCCTCTCTCCTCTCCTCTCCTCTCCTCTCCACCTCCTCCTCTCCCCCACTCTCCCTCTCTTCTCCCTCCATCCCTAAGGCCCTGCAACAGAGAGCATATACAGTACGACATTCTGCTCTGGCGTCCCGCTGCCAGCTTCTTAGGCGGCACACAAACACACAGGAAGGCAGGAGAGTCACTACCGGGTCAGAGGGCAAAGGGGACGAGGGGACACGGCCATGCAGTCGTGCATAATTCATCAGAGCACGGGGTCAGAGTGTGCGCTGAGTGTGCTGTGTTATTTCATAATTCATCACTCTGATTAAAGGCAATGCTTTAACTTATGCCTTCAGTCCAGCTATTGTTCTGTTAATCTCAGGTGTCTATCATTCACACAGTACATACACAACCAAACAAGTCATGCTTGTGGGTTTTTTTTTTTTCTTTATTTGTTTATTGTTTTATGTATTCTCTTCACTAAGTGCCAGCAAAACAGCACTGAAAAGTTTTGGTTTTTTTTTTAATTGTCATTGTTTGTTTTGTTTTGTTTTGGTTTTTTTTACCTGTCATCATTATCCAGGGACAAAGATTATATGTCCTTAAGTTATTTGCTAATGAGTTTAGGATGAACATTATAACACTATGAGGTGAACAGGAAGACCTTGATCAATAATTCATGGCAGCTTTCCGTTCATTGACCGTGCTGTCACCTTGAGGTATTAGCGCAGCTCACTGTTTAACTGAACCTCACAAGCTGTTTATGAGCTCAGCTGCTGTCAACTTATGTGCATTTTAAACAACTTCTTCATTTGAAATTGCTCAGTAACCTGAGTTTTATTTTACAGATGTGAAATATAGCCCTGGAAATCACTGTCAAATATTTTTGAAAGATTTCATTGCAGGGTTAATTTAACTCACAAATAAAACAGATGAATAATCAAATTATTGATCCCCAGTTGTTGGTGTTGTTTTGTTTTTTTTTTCATCATCAAACACATGTTAAATCAGAGAGACCAACAGAGGAAAAAAGGACCAGGGAGGATTCCCACTGAGTAAAAACCCAGAGTTTTGATGAGAACCACACTGAAGTGTTCCTGACATAATGGGGCAGGTAAGCCACTGAAATGTTTGTAAACACAGAGTAGACTGGCCTTTCTCAGAGGAATTGAATCAGCCTAGTGTAGACCAATATGTCAAAGAACCTTCCTTTGGGCAGGCAATGTTACTTCCTATAACCTTACATTATGCATGATCATGTTCAGTAACTACACAGAGTACGTAGCTGAAAAAGTTTTGTTTTGTTTTGTTTTTTAAAAAAGTGTGTATTTGTAGCTGCTCTTGTTTGAAAAAGCGGATTCATAACTAAACACAATAAAGCTTACCTAGTAGGAAGTATTCACTTATTTCTTTATTTTTTTATGTGATCAATGGAGAAAACCCTCAGATTTTGACTAAACCCCTACAACACTCCTCATGGTTAAACTAACTCGACCTGTTTGTATTGTTTATATACAAATGAACCGATAGACATATCACTCGTGCCGAGGTTATAACTCACGGCAACACCGTAAGAGTGTGGTTTAAACCCGGTAAATATAGAAATACTTTACGTAATACAAGTGTAATGTTAATAACTACAAACAGTTTTTTTGCCACCAGTCCAGCTAATGTGCATCTAACAAGCTGGCTCTCTATAGCCAGTATGCGAGAGTGTGTGTGTGAGAGAGAGAGAGAGAGTGAGAGAGAGAGGAAAGAGGAGAGAGAGACGACACATGCATACATAACAACACCCTCAAGAGACACGTGTGACTGTAACACCTTTATTCTGTTGATTCTGAGTAAGAAGACCTCACAAGAATCTACTGTATCCCTCTGAACTCTCACCTGGCATTCAAACACCGTGGTAAACACACAGCGAAACGCATTCCCTCATTGTCTCAATAGTAGAACTATCCCCTATTACGACTCTAACAAATTGGGTGAGGGGAGAAATTTTGGAACAATCAGATGAGAAAATGAGTGTTCATTATATTGATTTTACTGGATTACATGATGTAAGCACTTTAATTAACATTCTTGCCAATCAACGCCTTCCATGGAGACTCTATGGTTGATAACATAGTTACCATTAGTGCCTTCCTAAAACACACGTACACACACGTACACACACGCAAACATGCGCACACACGTACACACACACACACACACACACACACACACACACACACTCCACCCACCATCACCATGACGTTCAAACACATCCCCAAACACAGGCAATGAATCTTCTATGACTGACGGTGTGTATGCTGGACTAATCCAGGATGAGGTAATCACGAAATGTGTTTGGCTCTCGACTATAGCAAATCATAATAAGCTAAGCTTAAAACCCCTCATATCCTTTTGAATGTCATCCATCCTAAAAGGCCTTTATACATATGTGTGGTAAACTCGCGTGCATCAAGTGTCCCCAGTTTTCACAAAGAGTACACACCATTGACCACAGGCCAGTACACTTGGCTTTGTTAATTAAATTGAGCATTGCAGTGTTGGGCATAGTGTTGACACTGTGGAGAGGTGGGGGAGAAGGTAATAAAAGGCTCATTGTGAATACAGTCTCGTCTCCCAGTATGCTAAATTAAAAATTCGGTGTAACCCAATAGGATTAAACCTGCGATAACATCTTAATTCAGTCAGTGTCCCCACAGGCCCTCACTGCATAGCACAAAACAGAAATGACAGTTCATGTCCAGGAAGCAGCTAACTCATGCCAGATCAACAGATAATATTTGTATGGGGGGGGTATAAATTCATTCCTGCACCTTGAATTACATTTTCACCTTCCAAAAAATGTCTGGTCTCGTAGCCTAGGGCCTGTTGAACTTTCTGAGAAAGGTGAGAGAGAAGAGACGCTAACTGTTGTTAGCAGGTGTGCGATTTAGCTTCCAGTCTGTGTGAGCGCTAAGAGCTGTACTGGCTCAAGCGCCATGACAACCATAGCTAGGTCCCATCCTCTTTCTCTGATTGTCTCTGACCCCGTAACTTGAGAAGCACTCTGAAGGTAGGAGGATTTCTTTTCACTCGGCAATCACTTTTGAATTTGTCCCCTGCATCTTTTGAATGGCTAGCTAGGCCAGGGGTGTTGTATAGAGAGACTGGGAAAACAAATGACCTATCCTTTTAATTTGGCCTCAGCCCCCAGTTCATTTGTGTTCAGAATTTTTTTGGGTGGGGGGGAGGGGAAGGTTTTGGTACTCGTGACAACCCCGGGTACATTGTCTTTCTCTTTTTTTATATATATATATCTTGATCCTCCCTGTCTTTTCATTCCAGTGTACACCTACCCATTTCACGTAATTACAATGTTGGCGTGAAAACAAAAGCATTCTGATGGATGGCAAAGAAAGTGGAATGGGATTAAATTTGAAGTTTTTCCTCAGTACCTCACATTCTTTATACTCCTTTTCACAGGAAAAAAAAAAGAAAAGAAAAGAAAAGAAAAAAAAACCCTACCTGTTCTTAACCTTCGCTCTTAGCTCCTCCCTTTGTTCTTATATCTTTTGGGAGTGAAACATTAAAATAATTTAGTGGACAACTACAACTGGAAGACATTTTGCCTTTGCCGTCTGTATTCCTGTGGTATGATAGACCCTGTTAAAAAAAAGTTATATGGCCCTTTGTTCATACTGTGGTTTATATGGGAGGGGAGTTATTTGACCATATCAGAACATTTTCTGTGGGCACGTTGATGTCTCTGTTCTGCGAGGAAAGGGATTTTTAATGGTTCCTGTCACAAAGGAATATTAAGCTAAAGTTCTGCTCTCTCTGAATGTAGTGGCAGCTGTTGCAGGGAGAAATAATTTGATTTGGTGTGGGGTTTTTTTTTTTTTTGTGCCGGAAAAGAGCCTTTCTTCATGAGCCATATTTTCGCTTGGCTTCTCCTACGTTTTGCAGCACTGAGAGACTTTACATGACATTAACACATTTCAGAGAGCATTACCATTCGCAAAGAGATTTGTCTAGACAAAGACATGGTTTATTTGTACTTAAAGCTTCATTTCCTGCCTGGCCCTTCTCTGGCTGCCCCCCAGCTCACCACCCCCCCCCTCCCCCAACCTACCTACCAACCCCCCCCCCCCCCTCACCACTCCTACACATGCACAATCGCTGGCTCGCTGACAGGTAAGAGGATTTCAATTAGTTTACCTCTGAATGTGCTCGCAAATGTGATTAATGATAGCAATTAGTCTATGTCATGTCTTCCCATTCTGTTCAGTAAATCACCAGACTCTGCCCTTCACTGATGCTAAGAGCAAATTACATCACCTTATGCACTCAGAGCTGCTTTTATGAGATTTTCACATCTTTGGAAAGACAGAGTGAAAGAAAAAAAAAAAAACCCCAACAAAAAACCCCCTGACTGCTCTCAAACTGTGAAAGTGAATGACCTTCCATTGTTCTTTCTCAGCAATAACCTCGATTACGAGGTGAAAAATGTAACATTTCCAGGTTGAACAGGAGTCACACATTTTGATATAATTATTGTTATACAGACGGGTTTTTTTTTTTTTTTTTTGGTGAGTGTTTTTAATCCACATGTCTGATTGGTGGCCAGTGTGTAAAACACAGCGTTGGTTAGTGGACTTTAAAACAGTGGGGTGCTAAGGTCCATGCTATAATTAGCCTGTCTCTCGTACAGAACACCATACTCCACACACTCTACATTTATCCCTTGGTTTATATTTTTCTGCTTCCCAATGCATGCTGCGATTGTAAACCAGATTTAGATTTATGAGGACATGATTCAAACTGGCAATTCGGGGAAATATACAAGAAACACGCGTAACTGTCAAGAAAATGTGTTATTGAAAATTTCAAATAAAAAAGAATTTATACTGCTGATAATATTTTGCAAGCTGGAAAAAAAGAGGGGTGGGGGGGGGGGTCTAGAGATTTGCCAAATGTACATCAGTTTCCATATATCAGAAATCCAGGTTGTTGGCAAACTTGTCCCAAAAGATTCATTTCTTTGTAACTTTTATAAGTATCCCACACACGCGCGTGCGTTCGCACCCACGTCATTTTTACCGCGTGATTAATTCACTTTGTCCTATTGGTAATTATTTCCATATTTTGTATTTCCATTTAGCAAATTTGAACATTTAAACCTGCTCTTTGCCAGCATCCAGAATTCCAAACCTGTATGGTTTTGTATGGATATTTTGATATCATTAGTGTACAAAATGTATTAAATCAATTTGCTATGTGGAGCCCAAAACGGACCTGAAAAAGAAATACAAGAAGTTGAACAATTTGGAGCTCTTTGAACTGGCTTATTTTATACACTGGACTTTCTCTCATCTGGTAATTATTGCGGGTTATTTTTAGAAAACATACTTTTAGAAAGCGATTAATCTGAAATACAATGATTCTCTGAATTCCGTGTTAGCTGGAGCGCGCTTTCTAGAGGTGTCTTGGACAGATATGCTTCGCATGTTTTGATGTGATCCTATTTCTTCATTTCCTGCGCTGGCTGAGGGGGAGAAAAGGAGCCGTTCAGACAGCAAGCAGAGGCCAGACATGGCTTCTTCTTTCTGGGCTTGTCAGATGGAGGATACCAGTTTGACAAGCTCATTCCATGTGGAAATGAGGATGATTAGAAATATTTGGAGATATTTGGCATCCATCTTGTTCTTTTGTGCTTCAAAGAGAAAAAGCCACCACGGCCCTTCTTCACAATCATTTTCAGCCTGACAGAAATTCCTCTGTGTACGTGTGTGTGTGTGTGTGTGTGTGTGTGTGTGTGTGTGTGTGTGTTTGAGAGAGGGGGAAAGAGGGGCTAGACAGAGAAAGAGAGAGAGAGAGAGAGAGAGAGAGAGCAGTCTTCACAGTGCTGTACTCATGTGGCAGAACTTGGGAGCTGCTCTGGCACTTTACTTCCTGAGCTGGGCTAAATGGAAGCTCACTTGTCAAGCTGTCATGTTGCAGGACAGCGTTACCTGGGGCTTGTGAGCCCGCGTCTTTGCTCCAAGAGCAGGCCGTTCACATAACCCTCAGACAATCAAGTTAGGGCTTGAAACTAGAGCAATGCTGAGGGCCAACGTGACGTGGGGAGAGAAACGGAGGGGGGGGATCTTTCTCTCTCTCTCTCTCTCTCTCTCACTCTCTCTCTCTCTCTCTCTTGCTCGCTCGCTCCCTCTCTCCCTACTTTTGTCTAAGGTTTTTTTGTCACTGAGCCAATACCTAAGTGTTCAAAGCTCTGTCAGACTGTAACACTTTGATATTTTTCCCAGGCTTCAAAAGAGCACAGGAACAATGGGCTTGTGACTTCAGGGTATGCAAAGGTAGCCAAGACTATATTAGTTATCACCTTTTCTTTATGTTATTGGCACTGGTTTCAGACTTTTACTGGGTGGAGGTGGGTGTTTCGGAAGGAAGCCGACTTGTTAGCGGTTTCTCAGGCAGCGTGTTCAGTGCCTCAGGATATTTTTTGGCTTCTACAGGTTTTGCTCTCTTAAAGCAGGTGATGTTGGGGGGCAGATTTGTGTCATATCTTTAATGGTGGTCCGCGGTGTTTCATGACTTGAGCTTCGCTGATAAGCCAGAATGGAGCTGTCTAAGAATGTACGGAAAGAGTGTTACAATGTTTTCTCTTCATTTTGTAAGTTAGTGAAGGAAGATTTCATTCACTTTAGTCTTTAGGGATTAGCGGTTTTTATTTTGACTTCATAGAAAAATGCCGAATATTTTAATGTCAGTGCTGTAAACGTAAATTTCATAAACAGAGCAAGAATACATATCAAAGTCAGCCATTAGTTCGTTGCAGTAAGCCTCACTGCTCAGGCACATTTCTCCAGGGGCCCACTCTGGATAACATTACATCAAATAGAGCAAAACTTTAATTGCTATGCTTTCGCACAATCGTCATCTAATTCTTATGGGGTTTTTTCCCCCCTTCTTTAACAAGTTTTTGTTTGGAGAAGAGTTTGCCAATAGCAGATTATCACCTACTCGAAAGAGGCAAATCTGATCTGCATGCACCTCCACACAGGAAGTGTTAAGGTTCTCTATTTATGGATGCTAAGTAAAAGGACACTCTGTACATGCACCTCGGTTAGGGGGAACAGAACAGAGATTTTCTCTTACAAAGTCCATACTGTTAGGCTGCAGGTTGGAATTTCTCTTTGTCAGCTGAAGCATTTCGCATAGGCTTATCATGCCATAGCTTACAGCTATTCATTAATCTGAAAATATGTCAAGTGTTGAGCGGACACATAATTTTTCATTCTACAGTACCAGATTCATAAGCTCATGAAATCAGGGCAAAATTAATGCTGAATATATGTAGTGTTGTTACAGCAGTTTGTACCAGCGGCAGATGTGTTTAATCAGCGTATGTACAATATATTAACTTGTATTTATTCTGTGTTTTCATAAATACAGAGTATAGTCAAAAATACTTGACTAACTGTATTGCCTAGGGAAAAAAAAGTGGATATATACAGGAGCTGTTATGAACACATGGGAGGTTTCTAACCTTTGACTGTGTGAATTGCTTTGGACGCAGTCAAAATTACACCCTGTTAGATTTTCCTCTACCATCCCTACGTTTCTACAGGACATTAAACCACAGCAGAGTATAACAAGCTGGTATTTTTAATTTTGACTGAAGCGAGACATTCACTCCTCAGAAAATCGTACCTTCCGCTGGGAGTATGGGCAGGCCTTTGGCAGGCAGTTGAAAAAGGAGCGTGCAGTAGCTCCCTCAGCAGATGGAAATGATGGTGCAGTGATTACTGCCTGAGACTCAACTCAGACTCAATTAGCCCCCAACAGATGGAAACCTTCATGTTAGGTACCTCTCCCACCCTTTCTCAGTCCCACAGGAGAGGTCTGGGCCGAAAAGGCCAATGCTGGCATGCGAAAGTGCTGCATTTACTGTCATCCAGATCCTCAGTCAAAATTCCTGGCTGTCTGATCATGCTGAAAAGTATATGAAATGTGTGTTCAGCCACTGAGGGACAATCATAACACCGTGTAAATGGAAGAAAAAAAGCTTTTCTGTGTATTCTTTACAATACGGCCTGACTGCAACGCGGTCTGACATGCAGTTTCCTTTCTGTTTGTGTTTGTTTTGTCTTTATATCATTGTTCACATTTTTCTTTTGCATTACATGTGACAGTGTGTTTTGCACTCTGTCCAAATTATAGATGAATCAAGTAATTTGAAGTCTAAATAGAAAAGTAAGAATGTTTCAACACAATGTAGAGTAAGTCAAACAATCAAATACCAAATCTATGCCTGACCTAAAAATACACAGTGTTTACACAACAACCTGCAATTGAGAGCATTACCATAAAACCAGGAGGACAGGGATACGCAACACTATATTTGTGCAACAGTATATTTTGAGAAACAGTGAGTAGTGTCCTCTCTCTCTCTCTCTCTCTCTCTCTCTGTCTCTCTCTCTGCCCTCTCTCTCTCTCTCTCTCTTTCTCTGCCCTCTCTCTCTCTCTCTCTCTCTCTCTCTCTCTCTCTCTTTGTCTTTGTCTTTGTAATGATTCCATGGCTGAAGGGCCTCTAATTCTTTGTCTTCTATTCTTCCATTGTTAACAGTTTGACAACGACTGGAAAAGACACCATTTTGTTTTTGTAATTTTTTTTTGTTGCTCCGTGCACACACTCGTTCATTGGTTAAAATGTACATTCCCTGGTTTCTGTGTCTAGGACAGTGCATTCCTCCCTCGGCAAGATCTCACGTTTCAAAAAAACACCAGCAGCACCGAGCTTATGTCAAAAATCCTACATGTACTGCTTTTGTCTTTGATAAGCAATCAGTGTCTGTAATACACATTACAGTCTCAGACATTGCTTCATAGTAGCCCCACTCTCAAATCCAAAAGGATATTTTCATCGTGGCTATGCCATGCTTAAAGTGTGTGCCAGGAAGTCCATTGAACTCAGTCAAAATTGTTTCTGTTCCTCTGGAGCTGGAAAGGGGTTTTGGATAGAGAGCCCAGACTGCGGGGGACATGTCCCAGTGGAGGAACATGTGCTGTCTGCTATGTAGCCCAGTCAGAGGTGACACACAGGTCCCTGCCATATGCTAGCATTCCTCACACTCTGTCAGCCCTGACACTCAATGAATTTATAAAGATTCACTCTGCCACCGGTACCTAAGAGGTTTCTCCACTTAACTCAGAGCACAGCCCAGATGCTGATGTATTTTCTCCTTCCCTACGGCCAGGTTTTATGATGAAAACCAATACAACAGCGTGATAGAGTTTCTGGATAAATTATTCACGTTTGAGAATGCTCTCTGCCCTTCTTTTTTTTTGTTGTTGTTGTTTTTTTGGAGGACATCCATTTCACAAAAGGCAGCTCCCACCCCCCTCCCCCTTCCCTTCTCACAGTCACTTTCATTGATCAGCTCACACTGCATCATAGACCACACATACATGAGCAATACTTCTGTCCCTAAATGTTACAAAGCTGGGACATTTCCATGGTATGTCCCAGCCAGAAGGTACTAGAACATCAGATACACAATAATTTATTGTCTGATGAATGAAATGGCTGTCCACTGTGGGTATGTCCATTCTTCATTCATTGCTGTAATGCCAATACCATCTGTTGGGATAGAGCCTTAATTGAAAAGAATTTTGGCCTGGATGGAGTAGTTGGACAGAGTCACCAGACTCCCCAAGAGAAAGAAGTAATGAAAAGAAAATAGCTTCTCTCCTCTTTAATACCTGTGGAAGCCATAAAGAATAACAGGACATGCTGATATAATAGACTTAGCCATAGTGAGTGGGTGAATAACTTTCAGATTACATCGTACATCTGCTAAGAAGGTTTCGCCAAGAGAAAGCCAATTGGATTAAATGTTATTGCCATTTTGCCCTGAATGGCTTTTTGGAGAGACAGAAGGTGGCAGTTCATATAGCATTTTTTGTCAGATTTATTTGGACATGAAAAGCGTATTTTTTGCTTTTCTGTCAGTTGCACCTATTCTGAATTTGTACCCTGGAGTGGGATTTTGCTTTAAACAAACAATGAAGAAAGGTAGAACAGACGTTTTGGAGACTAGGGAGGATAACTGATGAGTCTAGCAGCGCAAAAGGAGGAATAACAGAGGTAAGTTTTAATGTGCTTAAATTGATGGAACTTTGAAATCCCATTCTAGAGAGATCGGTTCGAGCCACATTTGAACATAAATCAAATAATCCATTTTCAGTGGAGTGTCATAAATCAGGTATTTGATTATTGTCCAAACTGGATCAGGGTAGTGTTTTATAAGAATTGTTTTGGTAGCTGAAATGATAGTTTACCGAGCTACCAATTATTTCACGCTGAATGAAGTCATGCCACAATAAAGGTGCTTGTCGAGAGAAATATAGTTTGTTTAACTAAAGTTTCTTTGAAAAAGTAGTTTACTATATCAAAATTACCTTGGGACCTGGGGTGGGCTCTTATGGTGTCTTGTTGCATAAAATCAATGAATACAACATGATGAAATGGGTCTTACTGTAGCTATGATGGTTATGGCAGAGAAATAATGCATGAACAGATAACTTAAAACAAATCATTTTTGACAAATAATTGAGTAAGTAAGTGTAGCAGTTAGCTACAACATTACATAGCAAAACTAGGGGGAAAAGTAGGTTTTAGCGTAGAAAAAAAAAAATTAGTTGAGGAGAATAATTATACTGCCACCAAACTACTGCGCTTTATAGCAAAACCCCCAAATGAACTTTACGTTGTGAAACTACTCTCCAACATTCTCAGTCAAATGTTACATCTTCTGTTACAGTTAATGGCGTCATTCCTAGTTAATTCCCATTGTTTAAAAAAAAAAGCAATCTAATCATTATTATGAATGATTAGTATGACATTACTGTGATTTTTTTTTTTTTTTTACATGATCTGGTCTTTTAGCTGGCAAACTAAAATGGACCAATTCATATTTTGCTTTAATGTTTTCTAATTTATCAGAGTATTCCAAATATGCTTTCCCAATACATATTGCAACACTTTTAGTATTAAGCAGCTGAGAATTATTTTCTTTGTTTTGTGCTCAGTAAATCATATCATTACAGTCCATAATAATGCTTAGAACTGGAAAACCTCCAACTTTTTTTAATAATACATTCGGGTCCTAATCAACCCCATACAATTTAGTCACACACAGAGAAAATCTTCAGTAGAATAAATCAGTATAGTCACGAGCCTAAAGCCATAAGGAGGAAAGTTCATAGCCATGGTAACAGGGATATGAATTTTTGACATGACAGAAAACTACATATAAAAACAACACAAATAGCATGACGCAGCATATGGAAAAAAAAAAAAAAACAACAGAAATAAGATGAAGATTTTTCTCATGGATTTTGTGCTATCCGTGTAGAATGGCAGCTTTGCTGAAAGTAGTCAAGCCCCCACGCTGCACGCTCTGGCCCTCGTGTGTGTGTTCTTTGGCATGCATAGTCTCTCATAAGCATTGTTGCAGCACACAGTCTTTGGAGGATGTCTGAAACCCGACATTCCCCACGCACAAAACCAAAGGACTGGAAAATGGCATGGAAACTACTCTCTCTCTCTCTTTCCCTCCCTCTCTCTCTCTCTCTCTCTCTCTCTCTCTCTCTCTCTCTCTCTCTCTCTCTCTCTCTCTCCCTCTCTCTCTCTCTCCCCCTCTCTCTTTCTCTCTCTCCCGGGCCCTGTGGCAGAACCTTCACACCATGGTTTCAGTAACAAGGCCACGAGAAATGATGTGGTTCAGCAGGAGAGAAGCAGGCCTGCGAGACTGTGGAATCCTGGGACACATTCATCACCATTTTCCCTCCTTCCAAACAGCCTGGCTGCAGATCAAAGCCGAAGCAGTCCAAATCAACTCACAAACCACGGATAAAAGCCACTCTACATGTTCTCCATCTCTGGATCTTAACATGATCCAACAAATAACAATTACTGTTTTAGCTAGCTCCTATTTGTTGCAGACAGTAGTTCATTTTGGTTTCTTTTATCTTTCTCAAGGTCTCAAGTACACGCTCTGGATTTTAGGTTAACTAAAAGACTCGCATCTGTGAATATTTGCGTCTGTTCAGCTGTGAATGACTGTTGTGTATATGCATGCGTGCGTATGTGTGAGTGCGCGCTAGAGCCTGTGTTTCAGGCTTGACCAGAGTAGTTTTGACGGAAAAAATAAACTTCCAAAAATGTTTTTTTTTTTTTTCCGTTTTCCGAAGTCCTCCTCCAAGTTCATTGTGACTGTTGCATTTTCAGTGTCTGAATTATTACATTACCACCATCCACCATCTATAGGGATAAAGCAGTAGCTGGAAATAGACCAAAGAAACAAAAGGCCTATACCATTGTGTCAAGTGTGTCACAGCTGGATAGCATGTCTGGACCAAACCAAGTTATCAAATAACAGTAGTACCAGCATGCTTCACAATATTGACCTGTAACGCAGCATGTTGCTGATTATACAAGTGGTCACTGTGATGATGATAAATGTTTAACATATGCTATGGCTTTGCCATGCATAACTATAATTTGATGAGAGAGAGCTCTCAAAACAACAACCGCTGTAGAGCAAGCACATACACGTTTCATTCCTGCCAGAGAAAAATTATAAGCGGTTAAAACTGGCTTTTGTTTTACGCCGCATAAAGAAGCCCGCCCCCCCCCCCCGCACCCCCCCCCCCCCCCCCCGCACCCCCCCGCCACCACCCGGACGGCCATTTTTCACCTCTTTTTCATTCGAAAAATTAACTAAGTGATTCTAAATTTGCAAACTGACTTGTGACATGACTCAAAACAGAAGATCTCTCAGTAAAATGTTTTTGGGATGGGAGTTTTTGCCTGGCGTTGCATTGGCTTAATGAAAACAGCACTTTTGAACGGCTTGAGCAGGTGTGTTCCTAAGTAAATATTCCTGTGGAAATGTGCAGGAAATGTGTTCTTAGGCATACCTGACCTTTCCTGACTGTCCCTTTCAGGACCTGTCTGGACCCAAGAGCACACGTCTCAAACATTTACCGGTAATCGCTGACACCAGCGTAAGCCCCCCTAATGCATATTAGAACATAAACCTCACCTGACCTCATGTGGGGGGGGGGGGGGGGGGGGGGGCGTCTATATCAGGCTTTACAAGGAATGGTGAACAGATATGTTGAAGAAAATTATGGTACACCAAAATAAATGTGCAGAGAATGTATGCATGACAGGGGAGCTGGAGGATAAGGGGATGTCTCTACAGTTTAATCTGCACTTTCTGGTGCCCCAGCGTCCAGCTGGCAGTGTGAAGGGCTGGCATTACAGAATGTGACAGAGGATACCTAGACGAGGGACCCGGGGAATCCCGCAACAATAATGCGGATGACGGGGCTAAAGCCCAGATTAAATCAAAGCCATCACACACCTGCCAATACAAAATTACACAACTGCTGTCAGTGGCACCCTTGCTCCCTGCTCCCCCCCTCCCCCCCAGCATGGCGATTGTTTAAAAAGTTATTCTCGCATGTTAGATACTTCTTTTTTTTTCTGAAAACATTTCCACGGTTCCCTTTGCTTGTAAAACATTTCCACGGTTTCCTTGCTTGTAAACGTTTAAAACATGTATACTTGTTTAGGGAAAAACAGCCTTCAAGAATGATTTTTCTTTTTATCGTTTACATTGGGCATTCACAAAACATATTTTGCAACAGTTAGATCAGATTATGTACAACTGGGATTATCGCATAGTTGCTGAGGGTCTGAAATTCTTTCCAAATTGGGATTGATTTTGCAAGTACTGATACAACGACAAGTTAGCTGCAGTAACAGGTAAAAAAACAACAACAACAACAACAACAAATACATTGATTTTACAGACTGGTTACTGTGTTAGTCATTACGATAACTAGAGAACATAGTTTTGTTAGACCCTGGAGCGCAGTTCTGAGCTACAATTATATCAGGAAAATTTTCAGGTCCTCAGTCTGAACTCTGGAGGTCTCAAACGAAGTTTGTTCAGATTTACTCTCAGTGATTATAATGATGGTTTGTGCCATATTGTAGTAATGAAAAGGCAGAGAACTTGGATTGGACCAGCACGCGCAGTCAGGACTGCGCAGTGAAAATACATTGATTTTAGCCAGAGCTCACCCTGAGCCATGCCCAGACCTGTCTGCTAAATATGTATAATCAAAGCCACCGCTCCTAAGCCAATCACCTTCACTAGGAGGTTGACAAGCAAGGTCTCATTGTTTAGATACAGATCTGTTTCATGTAGAAGTCTTGTATTCAGTTTTAACAACAACAAAAAAAAAAGGTGGGGTGGGGGGGGTTGGGGGGGGTCTGCTTGGTCTAATTCAGGTCATTGGGATACAACTTGTCAGAGAGTTTTTTTGTGATTTAGATCAATTTAAAACATATAAATTTGACATATTATATTAACAGGCATTTAATATAAAAGGCTAAGCACGTTAATAAAATTCTGACTCATTTCCTTCCCTTTTTATTGTCTTCTCTCCTTCTTCCTCCCAAAGGATTTAGAGAATTCTTCATTTTCGTCCTCAGTTTTTACTCAGTATATTGTATAGTGTGTGTGTGTGTGTGTGTGTGTGTGTGTGTGCTTGTAGTGAGTAAGAGTGTTCATATATGTTCCAAAATCTCTCGTTTCAAAAAGGTCCTTTTCATGCTATTGCTCTGTTTCACGTGTAATGGTTCCTCTGTGATGGTTAAATGACCTCTGAAACATGGGAACATGGGTCTCTTTGTTGATGTGCAGTGATGACTCCTGCAGTATTTACATGTTTATGCTCATAATTTCCATCTGTTGTTTCTGGAACAATCAGTAGTGCCTTGAACAAAACAAAGGGAATCGCTGTAAGTCTGTAAGTCTCACTTAACTTGGGTTTCATGATTGGAAGCTGGTCCTGATTACCCACAGCTCTGGAGCAAAAAAAAAAAAAAAAAGAAAAAGAAAATGGAAAAAAAAAAGGTTTTCTTTTTCTTCAAGGCCTTGTTGCTGTTCTGTGGGACCCAGTGGTTCTATGTTAGCCTTTAAAGTACCCTGTAATGCGCTGTGAGTGGGCTGTTTTCACTGTCAATCACTCAGCATCAAGATAATAGGGCGGCCCTATCTCCCTGACCAGAGTCCAACCCCTAGAAAGATCCAGTGAAACCTAATAATCAGCTTTGTTGGACACATTGATGTATTAATGCTCTCACCTCCCTCACAAGAGAGATAGATCATGTATAATGTTATATGGCTTTATGTGCATGTCCTGTGAATGAATGACCTATGGATTATAGATTTACTATTTAAAATTTCTGTTATTGATTGGTGTCAGTTGCAAACGCTGGTGTCCATGTCTAGCTACAATTTTAGCATGCAGTCTGCGTAATGAAAAATTTCAGAGAAAAAAAAGAAAGAAAAAAAGAAAGAAGGAGAAAGAAAGAAACCTGGCTCTCAAATTGGTCCCAGATATGATGAGGTGTCTTGTGCAATTCTCAAGTGGTACTTGGTAGTTAAATAAATCATTTTAATACGTATTTATCTAACCCATCAGGCAGCATAGTAGACCCTTTTGTGTTTATGTGAACCCCAAAAAAAACAAAAAAAACAAAAAAAACAAACCCAAACAAACAAACCCTTTCTCATTTAGTGGGAAAAAGCAACATATTTGTCCAAAGTTAAGTGTATTCCTACGGGGACGTCTCCACTCCTCTGTGCTCTGAAAGATCATGTTGATATTAATGGAGGTGCGGGGAGAGAAAAAAAAAAAAAAAAGGGCCAACAGCACTAGCAGGATGAAAGCCCAGCCACGGTCCCTGAAGAAGGAGCCCTGAGACGTGGCCGACTCGGCTGAGCCAGCTTGGGTTTCCCTGTGCCGGAAGTGGTCCGTTTCCCCTGGCGAGAAGCTTTTCCTGAAAAATAAAGAAATCATTACAGAGATGACAGCTATTCGGCCAGCGAGGAGCCCTTGGGAGAGCAGCTCAGAGAACTGCCACCAGCCATTAGGTAGCAGTGTTTTAGGCCTGCGTCAGCTCCACCCAAAAGTAAACACTGCCACCCCACCACTCCTGTCTGCCCCAGCCAGGGCAGAAGAGGTGGTGGTGGTGGTGGGTGTGTGTGTGTGTGTGGGGGGGGGGGGGGGGGGTGCAGCCTGACTTGACATCTGAACCTACCAAATAATTAGCCCAATGATCAGGACTTGAGGGCAATGACCCTTAGCTATCGCGGCGTGTGGCGTAACATTACGTCTCGGTCCTGCTGGGCCCGTACCGACTCACCCAGGCCCAAAATCATCATCCTGCTACCTCCTACCCAAAATCAGACCCGATATCTGCCAGACAGACGCAGTCAGAGATCCACAGGACTTTAGAGTGTATTAAGGGTACTCTCTGAAAAACCATCAGTACTTGACCTCAGGAAGAATGATTACCATGGAGCACAGACTTTACATCTTGAATTTGATCCCTGTGGATAGACTCAGCTTGTCTGCCTTTAAAGGCTCCCTCAGAGATGAATTGTTGATGCCCTTCAAGACAATAATGTCCTCTCTATATTTTTACTGTTTGTGAAATAAATGGTCTTTGGTTAAATAGGCGTACTGTTTCAGACTGCTGTCTGATATCCCAGGCTCTGACTCACATAAAGTTGAATAACTCAGTGGGTCACTGCAATTCTCCCAATCACTCAGCTTCAACATCTGCACGTATTCTCTGAGAAAGACGCACACACACTCACACTCACACACACAGACACAGACACAGACAGACATACACACACACACGGGCACACGTGCACACAGACACACACACGCACACACACATACACACACATACACACACACACACACACACACACATACACACACACACACACAGGCATACGCACGCAAAGAGAGAGAGAGAGAGAGAGAGAGAGAGAGAGGGAAAATTGTATACATAGTTTGAACTGTGTCCAAGGCTCATAATTAGCCACAATGACCACGTGTGATCATACGTCATTGATGATGCTGGACATGGAGAGAGAGAGAGGGTGAGAGAGGGTGAGAGAGAGAGAGAGGGAGAGAGAAAGAAAGAGAGAGACAGCGAGAGAGAGAGAGAAAGAGAGAGAGAGAAGCTCCAGGTGTCATGCCTGTGTCCAGGTGCTGAGGCTCTGTTGCCATGTGATTAGCAGAGGCAGGAATTCACACCTGCTGCTGCTGCTTATTCATGGAGATTAATGTGGCAACACAAATGAGCCATCGGAGGCAGAACTGCTGTCCCCTCTAATGGAGACTGATAAAAGACAGACTCCATCTTTCACACGTGAGACTGATCATGTAGCCAGGAGGTCAGGAACGTTCTAACTATTTCCATGTGGTGATGTATTTCGGCGTCACCACTGATTAATAACTGTGCGATCTTTGCGCACAAATTTTACCCATCAGCCACTGACAGTCCCTGTCTGTTCCAGCATACCTGACATATGTTAGGGAAAGATTATGACAGTTGAAGATTTCAGATACGTGGCCAGTAGATTCTGTTTCTGTCACAGTGGTTTATATCTTATGATAGCATATTGACTGTCCAAGTGTCTCAACATTGCATCAATAAACAGGTAAAAAGAATGACTTTTCAAAACTTGTGTGTCAAATAAAAAGATAAAAAGAGCTCTCTCTCTCTCTCTCTCTCTCTCTCTCTCTCTTCTCTCTCTCTCCCTCACACACACACACACACACACAAACACACGTGCGCACACACACACAAGCATACACACATGCGCACGCACACACACAAACACGCGCGCACGCACGCACACACATACACACACACACACACAGGCACACACACCCTGCCCTAGAGCAAGCCCCGCTCCTGATTTGGTGACCCTCCCTGTATTGTTGGGTGACAGATGAGAGTAACTGTCAGAGGGGTGGGTGAGGTTACAGATGAACAGAGTGAGTGAAGCACACATCTCCAGAGACTCAAGAGTCCAGCCAGCATACTACACGCTCAGCTCGTTACTAAGCAAACGACAAGCCCGCATAGCATTTAAATGGCTTAGAACAACATTTCTCTTCTGTTTACATAGCCAATTTCCATGTTCATGCCCTTGCCCGAGCTCTGTTTTATGGATGTGACTGATTTACAAAAACACAAATCAGATTCTCGTTTCTTGATTCAGATACACGTTCTTTTCCAGTATGAATTTCTGTGAACTAACTATCTGCGAATGCCATTAGGTAACCATTCCTCTTGTGTTCTATTTTAACCCTGGATTCACAGAACTCTCTCACTATTTGAACGACAGTACATCCTCGTCTTGCTCAATACCCAACTTTCCATCTGCTATCAGGGACAACCAGAGTTCAAATCATGAACAATGAATCATAAGTGTTCTTTTGTGTGTATCAAACTAGACTTTATTTTCCCCACTCTAGTTCCTCATATCACGTTATTGTTTGTAAGGTAAGCCTCTCTTCCAATGTAAAAGCAGAGCATTCTAAAAGTTCTAAAAATATATTTTTATAATTTTGCATATTGCATATAGTAAAACACACTCATTTAAAAATCAGTTGTAATCTTGGACTTCCACACTAACAATAAATATAATTGAGATTAGAGTGTCTCCACGAAAGAACCATCTTTTCTCTGCAGCCTGGCGCAATGTGAAATAAAAAAAAAATACTTCCCTGATTACGAACTGACATGGATATCCACCTTAACACTCAGTGGTCACCATCATTGGTCAGTATATATGGAACAAGCACATTTTAAGCTGAAGTTTTTCATGAGCATTTACAGTGAGAGATTCTGCTGTGGCAGTGTTTGCATTGCTCTTAGTTCACGTTTGGAACTGCACCCCTCATGCAAATTTCAGCTCATACTGATAACCTTCACCATCAAATATCTTCTCGGTTTGAGCAGAGGGATGCGTGATCCCATTAAAATAACTATGAAGTGTCCCATTTAAAGATTAGGGGGGGGGGCAGCGGGCGTTACATGAGGAGGACTCACAGAGCGAAACATTTCAGCTGGCTATACACTAGCATACGTACATTACTAAAAAAAAAAAGATACCAGCATTGGAAGGTCCAGTCTCTGAAAGTCATTTACAACTTTCGTGAGGGATAGTTCTGCAGAGCACACATCATGCCATTGTACTTTCTCATGGCAAAGACTGTAAATGCCAAGAAGAAATAAGGACAGATGGTCCCAATTCTTTTAATTCAGAGCATCGTTTAAACTCAGCACTGTATAAAAAAAAAGTTGGGGAGGGGGGGCTATGTTTAGAGTGCTGCCATTTTGTGATTTGGGGAATCAAACCACAAAGTTGCCAACTGCTGGGTCACACCTGGGTGCCCATTACGTTGATATTCATGCACAAAACTACAGATGATTTTCAACTTGAGAAGCTTCAGTAAAGCCAAGGCACATTCAACATTTTTTTTACTGGCTCTTTTATTGAATTCTTAATTTACATGCTTTGAGAAAACATTGTTCAAAGTAAAATTGTTTACTTTGAAATGTGCGTGCTGTTCAAGCATACTATCTCACGGCCTTTGTTAACCCTTAGTGGAGAAACAGTGGCTTAGTGGTAAGGGAAGTAGCATAGTAGTAGAAGGATAGCAAGTCCAAATCCTGATTATGGATGAGAATACAATGTAGATAACTATGGGTACTATGTATGTTTGCTGATCATGCTTAGAGTATAATAAAAAATATTATACGGATATACTATTGAATCTGCATCTCCAAACAGGGACCATAATATTCATTGAAGACATCAGGGCAATAAGAAGCAGTTGTTCAGCAGTGACGGTGAAAAAGCAGAGGGTGCTCGCCATGGTGCAGATTTTTGTTCACATGGAAACATACTGAGTTTACAGGAATTTAAGTGATGCGAATTTAGCAAGTCATGTCATCCCTGGCCATCAAAGGCCTCCAAAGGGATTGGTTGCCTTATTACGAGAGGGAGTTAGATTCGCATAAACGCATCGATGCAATGCTAAACTGCACAGAGCATTGCCTTCAATAAACAACTGAATTGACCCCCTCCCTTCAAAAGCAATAACATCAAACAAAACAACAATTCAACAAAGTTTATTTTTTAATGCTGATCAGAAAGACAAAATATGACAAATAAACATACGAAAAAGTTTTTTTTGTTGTTGTTGGTGTTGTTGTTTTTTTCCATCATGCTCAGACAATCGTCAAATAATAACAAGACCACGAGTGATGACATTTTCCCATCATTTCTTTTGCTCCTCACATGAATTTTTAATGGAAACTTCGGTGTTTTTTTCTAACGTAATCAGTATGGATGATCTGGTCATAATTATCCCGTAATAAGTCCTTGAAAACGTAATCAGAATGTACTGTTTCCCTCATGCATTGTCACGCAACAGACTAACCATTGGAATGCTATACAATACAGTCACTCTGGTTCTTTTATTGCACGGTCATCCTTCAGGCTACGTTCATTCAGACATAATCGCAAGTTTCATAAATATTTGCCATCGATCAGCTTGTCATCTCCGTGAGCGAGCTGAAAGAAAGGACACAAAGCAGTGAGGTGTAAAGATACCCGGAGGGCAGTGGGGGGGGCGCATTGTGCCTCCGTGAGGGGTTGAATGGGGGGCGTGAAAGAGCCGTGGCTGGGAAAGAGCCCCCGGGTGAAAGGTGGAGATATGTCGGGGAACAAAAAGTAAAGGTGACATTTTAGTGTCAGTGTCAGCCACCTGAGGAACACCAGAGCGCTATCGGTGACAGAAGAGCCGTAGGCGGCGGGCCGACGTCAGTTCAGCCCGAGATCCAAACCCGGGACAGCGTGTTAAAGATGGAGGCTGTGACCTTTCATAACAATATGGTCTTATATAAGAGAGCCCGTCAGGACTTTAGAGCCGGCGTTTGGGTTTGCGCGTGTGGCCTGGTATTTGGCTCATTGTTTGGAAAAGAAAGTGCCCTTGTATCGCGCCTATGTATCGGTGGAATTCGCGGTGTTGTTTTAAATGTAAATGTAATCTAGACTGTCGTGAAAAAAAGCATGCACTGTCCGAAGGCTGACTCAAAAGAGGGAAACAAGAAGGAGGCCGACACCCTCACCCCACCACACACACACACTCACACACACACACACACACGCATGCACTAATGCCCCGATAATGTGTTTTTTGTATGGAAGACTATTTGTTTCGGTTCTCATTTTCCCTCAGTAAAGTTGTGTTTCCGTGTTTATTCTCTATTCTCTCTCATCTCCGGAATCTTCCTGCAGACTATAGTTACAAACCATCCCTCTATTACTCATCCTCTGCCTCTACAAGATGGATGAGACGCCGCAGCAACAGCATGGAAAACTGATTCATGTAATTCATAAAAGGGTAATATTCCTTAATGAGAGACTGCCTAATTAAGAACCACATAGCTCCAAGACTTCAAAACTCATTAACTCCAAAACTCAAGAAGAAAGAGAGGGATGTATTTTCCATATGGTGAAGAAATCAACCATCTGCCATGATTTGCAAAGTGCCATGTCACATTTCACAGTCCCAAAGTGAAAGGCAAACCTCAGCCATATACGTTCGGAAACTCGGCGGTTTTGGAGGGAAAAGAAAAACAAATATTTGTTTTAGGTCATTGTATTCTGATATAATATCCATAAAAAGCCAAATGCCACAATCAGAGAAATAAAACTGGGCCAGACATTAGAACAAGTAAAGTGGCAGTATTCTTATGGGTTTTTTGGGGGTTTTTTTTATCTTTAGCTGGATGATTTGCCTTGATTTTGGCAGACGTTTTGGCTTCGCTGATCAGTTAGACTTAAACCACTGCTACCGCTCCATTGCACTGTTCATATATCTCCAGAATTACACGAAACGCTTAAATGCCTTTTCAGATAATTATCCTAATGTTCAAGTGCTGAGGCGCAATGTTTAACATGATGTGTTGAACACTCTCACTTGAACACAGTCGGTTGTTTATTTGACTGGTGATCTATGGCGAAGTCTTCTGGTACTCTTCCACGGGTATTTTTCACAAGAGAAATTCCCCAGCAGGCCGCTATGCTACGCGCGACACCCGAGCTGACCTATAATCAGGTAAATAGGCTGAATATAAAACTAGCGGAAATTCGGATGTTAAACTATAATTAGGCGCAGTGTCCCAGTGCAGGTACAGTGAAAACGGGGCCAGATGGAACACGGGCATAAAAAAAAAAAAAAAAAAAAAGGGGAAGCTTGTGACTGTCAATCAATGCGAGTTGTTACTGTATGTCACTGGTTCCACCCCGGCTGCTAAAATTGAATCTCAAGTTGTGTCCTATTTTGGTTGGAGAACAGGTGATCTGCTTGGCAAGCATGCTCTCTCACTTCCCTCCCCTCCAGAGGCAGTTAATGAATGCGGTGACAACATAGTTTTCCTGGAAAAGGGGCGAGGGCTGTGGCCCAAGCAGATCACTGCATGATTAGCATTGTGTTTGTGGCGCTCATCTGGCTTAAACAAAAATGACATGTTTTTGCTCCACCACTCCGATACCAGACATTTGTCTTTGCTTTGTTTGTAGCTCTGAGTCATCAGATTTGGACGGGGCATTAGACAGCGGAGTAATTAGAGAGAAGTTGTTTAATTTTACGGGCACATGGCACGTAGCCGAATGCATGCATAGCTGTCAGTTTCGCATGGTTGGCATTGTTGAAAAACGCATGGATGACTCAAAAATATCCAGTCAAATTAGGCAAATCCTTCTACCTCTCCTTTTCATTCCTCAGTGTGACTGAAGCTGAGCGCGGAACAATGAGGGAAAGAAAGGGTCAAAGCTGAGGGAGAAGAAACCTGTGGTTAGATTTTAGTGATTGCAATATTATTATTATTAAAAAGAAAAAAAAATCATGTTTTGTTTTTGTTTTTTTTTTCCCTCTGCACATGTGCCCAGGCACAGTCACACAAATTACCCACCCACCTAGACACACACAAACACACACACATACACACACACACACACACGCATGCACACGCACACGCACACACCTGTATTTTCATATGCAGCTTCAATGTATAAACAGTGCACCTGTCTGGCTAGTCCCTTTGTGTTGTGTTTTCACATAAGACAGCATTTGCATGTCAGTTCATTACTATTCAAAACCATCTGACTAAATACAAGAGCTTTTAAAAACAAATTAAGCCTCAAAACCCTGCTCCATATTCGTTCTTGGCTCCATAAATTTGGATATATCTTTCATGAAGCAAAAATGGGAGGAAGATGATGTGGCAGGTGATTTTGTCTTCCACTTCTTTTTTTGTTTTGCTCTAAAAAAAAATTGTCAAAGAGTTTATCATGACTACCCAAGTATTTTTGCCATAAAAAAACTTCCCTTTTATTTGTCTCTTAGATGTAAATGAGTCATAGATGGTTACCTCTTGAACTGTATTCTTTTTACCATTCAGCAAGAGATTCAAACTTTAAACACTATCCTGTACATTTTATGCTTATTTGAACTATTTGCTGAAAGAGCCAACTGATTGCTAAGGTAATGAGAGACACTTGGCTTTCAGTGAGAATAACTTTTGCGCTAGAATCGGTCTTAAAGTGTAACAACTGCTGAGGAAGCAGAGAGAGAGAGAGAGAGAGCGAGAAAAGTGCTATGCCAGTCGTTTAATTACCAGCTCATAATCACCGCAGTCCCACAGCCATCCGACCAAAGCCGGACAGCTGGAACAGGCCAGAACCCACACACACGCCCGGCCAACGCTCCAAAGGCCTTTCAAATGAAGCGGACAGACTGGTCTTCCATTCACCTACTGATGAGAAGGAACACTTCAGTTAACCCTGCTTATAGGATCATGTAATTGACTGAAAATCAAGGCAAGACATGATTTTAACTTCAATTTTGTATGTCTCAATCTGACATGCTTTCAGAAAAAAAAAAAATCAGTCCTCAATTTTAAATCTCCTATTCAAAAGCTTTTTTTTTTTTGCTTTTTTTTTTAAATCTAGCAGAGTTTCATTGAGTGGATTGGAATCCATGCATGTCGTTTTCTAACAAAGCTTCCTCAGACCAGACTCCAGCTCCAGCTCAACGATTCCTGAAACGCTTCAGAGATGTTATTGACCTCAAGGTTAACTCATGTCAGGTAAGCCTTGGAGATAATAGACAAAGAGCATTTCTTTTACAGGTGGAATGACATGGCATATCCACACCGAGCGGCTCCTCCTGCACTGACAGATTTTCTAATTCACTGCAGATTCTCATAAAACTGGGTGGCCAGCTTCAGACCGTGTCAACAGAGGACCCATTCATACTGGGTGGGATGGAGGCCTGCCCAAATTAACCTGGATTAATTTAAAGGAGCAAAAGGCTCTTTACATTCAAATAAAATGAAGATCAATAAATTAAATGTTAGGTCAAGATGTCAAGTTGCTGCGATGATCGGCCGAGATGTGGAAAGTTCGAGTTTGCGGGAGGAAAAGCTCCTTAATTACTTTATACCAGCAAAAAAAAAAAAAGTATTTCCATTCCACTCTCTTTACATGCTAGAGCTCCTTTCATATAAACACATCTGTGCCAGAAAAGAATGCTCATTACTTTTCTCATTTAGTAGATTGGTTACTGTAGAACACATTTGCCATGGGAACAGCCCATGCCTCAAAACTTGTTTGTTCTGCACTTCCAGAATTGTACCCCAAATGTTTCACGTCTTTCCTTTGTCTTGGCGAATTTTCCATGTGCCTCAATTTTCTCAAATACAAATGCGGAAAGAAAGATTTTTGGGGGGGAGTGGGTGGGTGTGGTGGGGATGGGGGTTTGCTTAAAATTGTATCCAAGTCTCCAGAGCGTTCATCATCAAGCACATATTCCACAACTCTTCATTATTCGTGACGCAAGACACACTGTCAACTCAATTACTTGAGTATTCGAAGGGCAGGTCGGACTGGTCCTTGAAAGATCCCCATTTACCTGGCAGGTCTTAGCTGAGCCATCTTACCTTAAACTTGAACCACTTCATGTGTCATTACATGATCAATTATCCAGTAGGAGCCTTCTGCGGAGGCCACCTTGCCATTAATACCATTAATATGTAAACAGTCTCTATCCTGACATGACATATAGCACAATGGAAAAAGTTCTTAAAATTGCCCAGTCACCATGCTAAGAGCATGCTAGGGGCTGTTATACTGCTTGATGTTCTCTTGTAATGGGGAGACTGGCAAACAAAAGACTGGAGAGACATATTGGGGGGGAGGGGGGGGGGGGTGACTGGAAACTCTGGCAAATGGAACTGTGCGACTTTTCACGAGAAGGCCTCTTATGTAAAGTTGTTACACTAGACTTCATTTCTTCCAAAAATCTATGAAATTTTGTCTGTACTTTCCCCATTGCCGTTTTCATTTAGAAACTATAATATAAAAGTGCATTGCTGAATACATTAACCACAAATTCTAAATGAATCATTTTCAGCATTAAATAGCAGATGTCTAGTGCATTAAATGAAGAATAGTGATACATCAGGGGAAAAAAAGCCACTGCATCTTTCTATCGTTTTTGGACCTTCTTGGTTGTCTCGCTTTGATTAAGCGTACAATGAAATAACAATTTTTTTCTGTGCAACCAACTTCAGAAAAATGCAAACAAAATACTTCCCCAGATTAGCATCTGTGTTTACACAGGACATCCTTAATCTGGGCCACAGGGGAAATACCTGTACAGTGTTAAAGTCATAGATAGGGTTACACATTGAGATCAGTGACAATGGGCAAAATAAAATCTGATCCACAGGGTTTAGCAAGAGTCTGGGCAAGCTCCACTGTGACTGGCACTGGAAACGAATGCCCTGCTCTCTGCCAGTCCGGACACTGGCACTGTTGGCTCTCTTCTCTTCTCTTCTCTTCTCTTCTCTTCTCTTCTCTTCTCCTCCTTTCTTTTGGCCATGCTTTTGTTGATTCTGTTGTGGTCACAGGAAGTGCTCTGTCTCTCAGGATGCTCCTCCATGCTTGTTGCAGTAACACAGAACAGAAGTAACTTACACATTATTGCAGCTGTGTATTGCAGTAACAAGGAGAGTCTCTCGCTGCTGCATTGATATACAAACATAAAAACAGTTTAATTTGATTAAATTTGTGTGAAAAGCAGAGAGGGAGGCATAAAACCAATACGTCCTTTTACACCTTCTCTGATCACTCATTCTGGCTTTTCCTATATCTGCTCTCTTAACATATTCACTTTTTCTCTTTTGGTCTTGTCTTCTCTCCTTCTCTTTCTCTCTCTCTCTCTCTCTCTCTCTCTCTCGCTCTCTCTCTCTCTCCCTCTCTCTCTCCATTTCTCCAAAACACACACACACACACACACACTCATTCACAAAAACACAGGAGGAGGCCAGATGCTGTAGCAGACAGTTATCAGGTCTTGCAGCTGCTGGGGATGAGTGTATGAGGCCGTGGTGTTGGTAGTCAGTGTCCCACACCCAGGTGCTCCAGCCCTCTGGCCAGCTGGAACAATCCCCCATGGACAGATGCCTCCGGACAAAAGCCTGGGATGCTCACCACCTGTCTCCAGGCAGCATACACACAGCAGCAAAGAGCTCCTTTTTGTTTCATTAGCACACACTCTTGACACACTTTAAGGAAACCTAAGTCGAAACAGTTATTCAATTGGAATTCCCCATATGGTTTCTGCTCTGGAGGCAAAGTCTCAAAGCAAATGAGCATAAATGAATTATAAGTTTACACTGTCGTTCTCCACGGTTAATGAAAGTGGATGACCACATAATTTTTTTTTTTTTATTTTTTTTTTTCTGTTGAATAACTCCCTAACCAGCAAACCTGAACTGGCTTGATCTCTTTGCACTGTGTGCTCTGTCGGAAAAGGGGAAAGAATAACAGGTTTGTTGTGCTGGGCTTGGATTGGTCTATTAGGTCTACTTTGTTTCTTCTTCATCCATCCAGGAACCAGACTGCTTCCAGCGGGATTGGGTACCGGCAGCTGAGTGGACAAAGGGCCTCTTTATCTGCCAGGCTTGTCTGAGAGTTCAGCTTTCACAGGCTTATCAAGATCCTCTGCAAGTGTGCTGAAAAGTCAATCACAAATGTAAAAAAAGACCCCTGGGATTCAAAAAACCTTCCCCCCCTTTTTTCCCTTTATATATCGGACTCTCTCCATTAAGGGACATGCGCTTTTGTTGTATTCGTTGGAATTTTATGCCATTTCCAGGCCAAGAGGAAAAAGGGATGTTACAGAGAGTGTGAACTGGTTATTTAGCCCATTATCACTGTGGTAACTGAAATACGTGAAAGATTGGGAGGGTCCTAATGAGTGAGTTTTTGGTATTCTGACCAATACCAGAGCCAGAGGAACTCCTGAATTGTGTTTCAGTTGCAGTCAGAGGGCTGTGGCCTCCCTGTTGGATATAGGGTCTATTTAAAGGTAGACAGTCAATGTAAACATTCCCATGGCCTGGTGAAACGCTCACTGTAGGGAAGAGAATAGCCTAATGACGCAATTAGCTGTCACACATTCTCCTGTAGGACACTGCTCGCTGGGCGGGAGGCACAGAGATGATTCTGGAGTAAATCACTTGTGGAAAGGTGAAATGTGGCCAGCACAAGTCAATGTAATCCATTCCAGACATATGTGTAACACTAGAAAAGCAGGTGCAAACAATTGAAGCAGCTGTCAGTAAGCTGCAGTGATCTCTTTTGATATCTTAATTGTTAGTCCATCCGAGTACAATTTTGGCAACATTGCTGTCAGCCCGTACTGCCCTGCATCCATCTGTTGAGGAGGTCTGGGTGATTTTTGCTCTCTCTGGTTAAGACCATTCAGAGACTGGGCATCCAAGTCCAGACCACCACTTTTGAGTCAAATCGGGCCTGATTGCTGCCATTTCTGCCTGCTCTCTCCTGCTAGTCAGAGAGCAGACTAACGCTGGTAATTGCTACATTTGGAAACTACTGAAAACTGTCTCTCTGCGTTCCTGAGCGATCTCATTAGCATAAGAGCAGAGCACACATCAATCTGGGTTTATGTGCGCCGGCTGAGATACTCCAGACGCGGTGCACGGCCAAGAGCATTTAAGGCATAGGCATTTGGTGATTACGTTGCCAGTGTTGGAAGGACACTTAGCCAGAACAAACAGCCAACAGGCATCATCACAAAGACCTTATTTACTGTGGGAGAGACAGAGAAGGCCTTCATAACACGCATTTCTATATGGAGCAAGGTGTTGGCCCTGTGCTCCTCTGTAACCTTTATCTGATTTATGCGCCTTCTAAGCTGGGGCTATTTGAGGGCCGGGTGAGGAATGAAAGTGTTAACGCTGGGTGTTGGAGAGGTGAATGCGAGGGAGAGTTATGAGTTTTCTCAGCTGAGTGCCGTGCTTGGGTTTCTGCCTCTTGTTTTGATCCGAAGCAGGAGAGGGAGAGGCAGCAGGCCCCGCAGGCCCTGCACCCCACAGCTGAACCGCTGACCCCGGCCATCCATCAGAGCTCAGCCACCATGACAAGACAGCCACTCAGAGACAGCCAGAGGCGGGACCAAAGAGCTGAGTGACAGATGAAGGGGGACTCCGTGCCTGCTTGGAGGAGTACGTGCCAATAATCATGCTCCTCATTGTTGCTTCACAAACATGCAGTCAATAAGGCACGGTGTCCCGGGTTAGCTGCGCCGAGTGGTTGACAGTTGAATGGTATTAATGTTATGGGTTAACTTCCCTCCATGGATGTGCTCCTCAGCTGTTGCGTAGGCCTCAATGTCACTCAGAACTGCGTACAGACAGACCAATGGCTGAATGCCCTTTAGCGATTGCCACAAAGGAAATATGGCTCATATCCAAAGGAGTTATCTGGGGTGCTGTAACCTCCATGGCCCAGAGATTTCTGCTGCTTGAACCGAACATACAAATATACTATTGTACTGCTCTATAGCGACCCGGGCATGGATTAACCACTGCTGCTATTTCACGAGGATGTGGAGAGAATCTTACAAAGGCAATGCGGAACGGTTATAGGGGGTGACCAATTTTTTTTGTGTTTGACATAGTGTAAAATGGGGTTGCAGTTTTACACGGTGAACGAAATGGTGTTCCAAACCTGTTCCAATATGGCAGTAGGCTGTAGTCCCCTGTGGTTGCATAGAACGGCAAATCCATGAGCAAGCGAAACCACTGTTTTTAAATAGCAGGTATCTGATGTCAGTCTACTGAGGCCCACTCCATCAATATGTTACTTTGCCCTTGTCTGCTCCTGATATCTTTATCTTGTCAGGCCCTCTCCTGTATTTTCCACCTCAGTGGCTTCCGTCTGGGATCATTTGGTTCTGTGCAGATGGAGAAGTGCTAGTCCTGCCCTAGGCCTGTAAAGCTGGAGGGCTAAATCAAGGCAACCCTTATGTCAACCTTGCCGTCTACTGGGGCCTCATTATACAGCCATCAATGGAGAGGTTTTTTTTTTTCAGTTTTTCTTTTTTTTTTTTTTTTTTTGTGGTAATTATACTATTACCAACGGTTTGGGTAAAGTAGGCTCGTCTGTAAGTGTGTGATTTTTTTTTTTCTGTTTTATTTTTGTAGTACGTGTTTTCCTATCATGTCTGTATATTTTGCTTCCATTTACTTTGAAACAGGCATAGGTGTCATTTCGCCACAGTAGTTTTGACTTTGCTTCACTTTGCAAATTCAAGAGTCTGTTTTGTAATTTTTGTTTCAGTGACGGCAGAGAGAGAGAGAGAGAGAGAGTTGAAAGTAACGTTACACTTTAATCAATGTTTGGTCAGTATTATGGGAATGTTTATGGTGACTCCAGGGAAGGAGTGTAAGGGAGGGTAATAATGGTGTGAATTGAATGAACTGATTCACATTCCTATCGAAGTTGTACAAACATAACATAGGTACCAAGTATGCAGCTGTCTCAGGGTAACACACGTTTCAAATGTATATAAAAGTTTTCACAATGTTTGTATAATTACTTATGATTATTGACTTTCATTTTACCGTGTTTTTTCGATATATTCAGGATACAACTGTATCCTGTAAGTGATGTATTTGCAGAGCTAAGTCTGATCAAAGATAAAAAAAAGAGTATGTACAATGGGTTACTAGAATCTTCTCTGTGGTTTTTATCTCAACACTCAGTGCACATCAGGAAAAATCCAGAGTTTCTATAATTGAACTTTGGCTAGACTGGGGCGGTTTCCGTCCTTTCCTGTCATTTCAAGCTTACACATGATGAAAATGGGACGCATTGTGAAAATGACAGATGTGGCTTAGCAAAGCCATTGATGGGGTCACATGTCATCGAGGGGTCGTCCTTGGCCTTTGAATGAGGGCCTCTATAGGCAGCTCCACCTATGGCATGGGAGAGGTACCTGAGACCCGTACCCACAGTCAAATACGTTTTTGACTTCTTTGTGAACTAAGACAGGCACCTGCCTCCTCTTTACAAACTGTTTTTTTTTAAATCAAGGGTTTGCTTCGTACAGGACAGTTAGGACAAAATATTTCATGGAATTTTTTCCCCCCCTCCTTTAATCACTCTGAGCGTGGCTTATGAAGCCATGAGACAGACTGGGGATTTAATAGCTGTCAGTTACCTGCTCACATCCGATAGCACTCCAGCCTGTGCGAGCAGATGGCTATCATTTTCCAGTTGTGAAAATCAAGCTTATACAAACACGGGGACCAGGACGCTCTGTCTTTAATATCCTTTTGATAGATTTGGTTAGCGGTGGATCTGAGAGGATGGGATGGGGGCAGATTCTCCTGTGGCTGTCATGTTCCAACTCTCCTGTGAAAATCATTAAATGCGAACATTGGGCCATCACTTCCTGGTTGAGTGGCAGGTGAAGTCTTCCTCCTCTTCTTTTTTTTTTTTTTTTTTTTTTTTTGAAGCTTAACAGGAAGGAGCATTCCTTGTGCCATACTGAAACAATAAGACATGCATTTAAAATATTCTTCAGTATAAAATACAAAATATGGTTTTTTATCTCCCCTCACAAACCATGTATTTTTTTAAAATCATATATTATATATGTAATTAAAAACTCAAAAATATATGTATATATATCAAACTAAATAAATAAAAATAAGAGCTTATTCAAATTACTGACATATTTATGTGGCTTATATAACCAGAATATTATCTTGCAGTCACGGTCCTTTGGTCTTTTCATATGGAATTACCATAAATTTCTTAGAGATACAACTGAGAACTTTGTTGGACTTTGTATGACCGATCCACAGAGAGTTCGGTTTTTTTTCTGATTAAAATACTGATTTATTCAAATTAACATATGTGTGTTCTATTCTTAGTGAAAATTGGTTGATCATTTGTGCTTAAATAGGCTTACCTTGAGCTACTAGGCTATATATTGCTGCAAAAAAAAATGGAAAGTGGAATCATTGTCATGCATACAAGCTGAAATCCAATATTCCACACAGACGGACTTTTGCCGTCGCTGCTTCCCTTATGGAATTTGCTATCACGATTTTTGCCAGGCTCGCTCAAAGCCACCGTGATTATTGATCACAGCATACGCGTGCAGTGTGTGGCAGTGACATGGCGAGCCGTGTCAGCCGATATATCTAAACCACAACGCGCAACTTCCATGTCACAAAACTCCAACGTTTTTGTTGCGGCAAACGAACGCCAAAGACAGCGCATCCATGGTTTTACTCGAGTGATCTGTGGTAATATATCATATTTTGAGAACACCGACAAACGTAAAAGGAAAAAAATAAACACTTTTTTTTCTTTACGTTATCTTAATTACTGAGGAAATCTTTCAAAACATCTGAAATGAAGAACGTACAAAGTGATGGCAATCAATGCGGTCGAGATTAATTTCATACTAGTGTGAAGTTTAGGTTAATCACACATAGTCAGCATGCAAATGAGTAATGAACACAAATTATTATACACAAAACTAAATGACCGCTCCGCGGCGTACAACATCTCCACCGGAAATAATAAACCTAAATTTAATATTGCAACAGCATCAGCAAAAGTAATAATAAAATACACTCATTTTGTATTCATTTGGGAAATAATCAGAATTAAATCGTGTTACAGTCAACACTGCTTTTATTGAGAAATGAAGAATTAATGTAATTTAATGATTTACTATTTATGTATTTTGCATTCACGTATGTAATTTGATCCTTAATTCTTGTAATGATATTATTAATGCGCCAAAAGAAAAAAAAATAAAAGGTATCAAATAAAACTCCACTGACCTTTAAATTTACCATCTGGATCTTTGCGGTTGTTACCAGGATACAGCTGCAAATGCATTTGTATATTGTTTGCATCTCCAGACCTTTTAAAAACTAAGAATATCTCTAAAGAATATATAGCAATAAAATTCATTTGGAATGTCTGAAAATAACGGTACATTATACATTTGGAAGATGTGTCCATTTTTCTTTTTCAATAATTTTGTAATAAAAAAGGGATTACTGTATCTTTTAAATATAACACTGGTTTTCGGGAGCTTATTTCACCAAGAATCTAATTCTTAGGGGGGTTAAGGACTTTGATTTGTATGGTAATAATAATAGTAATAATAATGAGAAGAAGAAGAAGAAGAAGAAGAAGAAGAAGAAGAAGAGTTTTTTTTCCAACAGTGCATTTCTATTTTATTTGACATATATTTTAAAAAGAAACCTTCATTCACCTAAGCGAAATTAAACACTTGGGTTATAATGAAAAAGAAAAACAAACACTACTATTTTCAGCAGGAACGCATAACAGCATTCGAAATTTAATTTAAAATTGCATTTGTGTACTCGTGTGTGCAACTTCAAAAGAACTTATCGCATGTTACTCAGTTTGTAATAAGCAAAAAGCGTTTACTGCGGTAAAGATGTTATATCATATTGCGTTGCCTAGTTCAAAACAGAAATAATTTACTAAGGGCTAAGTGTTGGTCCACGAACTTTCAGACTTAAGTTCATTTTCATGCAGATGCACTGCCATCTGCTGGTGGAAAAGGGAACACAGCGGATCCAAACCAGTTGTTTTAGAATGTGTTTGAGGGAATGATTTATACAAAATGGCCGATGTTTCAGTGTGAATTCAGAAAGAAGCACACTTATGGCACTTACTCAAACACTTTTGTGATTAAACAGGATTATAGTTCTTAAAAAACCTGTTCTCTTCATTCCACTTTACCTCATTTACTCAGGTTTTCTTTTTTTTTCTTTTCTTTTTTTTTAAAATGTGGACATGATAGTAGCATACACAAACTCAGACTTTATTTTGCTTAAGTTTTTTTTAAAGGTCAAATAAACCTAGCGTCACTCATTAAGACCTATTGAACAGTGTATGCCTGGGAACTGTCCCTTACTCAAAAGTGTGTCAATGCAAACCCCCATCTCACTCACTGAGCTGAAGTAATGTTCCTCACGACCACATAAATAACTAAAGGACCCAGAGGGGTGCTGGGCACTATACAGGTGCTATGGGAGCTTCAGTAATGACCCCTCTGGCTGAAAAGGGTCCAGTTACTATCTGAGCCCTGGAGTCCATGTCTCTAATATCGAGGAGCATGGCCTCAATCAGGCCAAGAATAGACCCAGGGGTGGGATTAATGATGCATGGCTGTAGAGGGTCCATAAATGATAAATAATCACCATAAGTCATGGGCGAGCTTCAGTGTGAATGCCATATCGTGGGCTAATTTGTTCATATAGGGGCCTTCAAGAAAGCTGTCAGAGTCCCAAGAGTGTTTTGAATAACAGGCTTTCCCTCTTCTGTAGGATATCTCCAACGTCTACTGTCAAGAGTCAGTGAAAAGGTTGAGAGGTGTGTGTCATATTGGTCCGATGGGGGGGTTTGGCTCTCACTCCATCATCCAAGAAGGTGTATGTGCGTGCATGCGTGTGAAGTGTGTGTGTGTGTGTGCGCGTGTGTGTGCGCGTGTGTGTGCACATGTGTGTGTACAGTGTGTGCGTGTGCATGTGCGTGCGCGTGCGTGTGTGTGTGTGGGTTGGGGGGGGGGGTATGTTAGTGAATATAGGTGCTGTGAGTGGTGAGGCTGCATCTGCCTTTCAAAAGAACAGCTTTTGGAGAACACACACTGATGGACCTCTGGAATCGCTTGGCTTGCAACGAGTGTTGATGTGTCAGGACAGCTTCACCATCTGCTGTCTATTGCCGACTCCCACATCATCAACTTCAACTTACACACAAAAAAAAAACACAAACGCCCTCCTCCCATCTCTCTCCCTCGTCTTCAGTCAGAATTCGTCAGAGTGGTCCCTCCACTGAGGTTCATACGTAAAGAACAGAGCACCATCTCGGATTTGGGACGGACGCCCGTTCCAGGGTTCCACAAATTGTCTGTAAAGTTTCTCCGTGTTTGTGTGACTCTGTTCAATGCTGCAAATGAAACATGTCTTTTTCGCTGAAATTACAGCCTGGATCGTTTTGGCGAGTGCAACACATGAACAAACCCATTTAATTGTGGTCCTCCGACTGACATTCTCCTGACTGCTATTTTCCTTGGCAGCAGATGTTTAGCGGTCAAAATCTGACTGTCTGGTGCAGAAAGAAAGCACATTATTATTACAATTGCCCAGACTAGTTTGGGTTTTTTTTTTTTTTTTTTCAGGTTTTGTGATGTCAGTCTTTTGTTTTATCTCACCATGGATCAATGCCACCACTCTTCCCCTCAACTCTGGTAATGGTTTTAAGTCAATCCTAATTCTGAACCCCTGTGTTATTGTAGCAGCCTTTTGGGGGAGGGATTACTGGGGAACAGCATCTTTGTTGCATTACATTCCTGAGTGGCAATGCCTTGCAGAAATCCCAGTGAGACTCTGCACTGACAGCGTCAACCCTAAGCAAGAATGTAAACCTGCAATGGAAACTCAACAATGGCAGAAAGTCTAGTTTTTGACAGGCTGATAAGTCCCACATCTACAAACTTTTGTACTAAAGCATTCACTGTTATTAAGGCAAACCGTCAAAAGCCTCAAATTACAAACTGCAATTAAACATAAAGTCTGTCAAAGCAGCCATGAAAACAATTGTTTTGGTTTGTTTAATAGTTTCGGCTCGTGAGTGGAGCTATTCTCCAACGGGCTAACGAGTTTTGTTGTCGGTCATGGTAGAAGGTCGAAATTAAGCTCACGATTCCTGTCTCCATAACGACGAAAAAAAATTAAAAATGAATGAAAGCTAAAATTGGCATGCGCCTGTTACCTGACGCAGGGAAGAAGGAACTGACAGTTACTTCTTCATGGTCCTGTGAGAAATGAAGCTTTGTCAAGGGATAAGGGCTCCCTGGAGTGACACGGAGGCTTTGTTTTTATTGGTCCGATAAAAGAAGCACAGCGACGTAATACTCGCAGACGTTTGTCCGTTTCGTGCTCTGAGCGGCACGAGAGGGGAGAAAATCGCACACACCATTTCTTACACTGACCCTACTCCTCAGCTGAAACTGCATTTTATGCACCTCTACCCTTCAGTGCAGATGGGTTAAATATTACATCAAAGAGCCTTTAATCTTTCACAGTACATCTCATATTTCGCTCTAGTATCAAGTTCAAAACTAGTGCATGGTACATTTTTACAGTAGATTTAATGGATCACAGCCCATAATCAGATTAGCACTGGCTTAATGTATAACAAATTTCACTAGACCAACATCAAACGTCAGTCTTACATTGTAACTTTGCACAGCAACTTTCTGATAATTCAGAATTTTTTACTGATGGACCCACTGAAGAGGGAGAAGGTATTATGACAGCGTTGTGAAAGGCCAGCCTACAAGCTGCACTTGAGGAAAATGGGAGGTAAAACATAACATTTGAAACCGGTTTGTATGTGCATGTGCTCTGTCTCATTTCCCAAATGTTGTCAAGCATTACTGTTGTGGTTTGTCAAACGTCATCGTTTATCTCAAAGCCATTTCCTCTCAGTTCTCTCTTTAGGGTCATGAACATTTCAGCTCATCTGTACAAATCTCCACAAATATCTGAATAAATGATGAAAGATAGATGCTTGCCTAATATTCTCCATGTTCTGTGGGAACATTTCATTAATGGTTTGTTTTATCAAATCCCCATTGCTTTCATTTTAATGGAGACCACCCCAACAGCAGAATGTTTCAAGAAAGAGCTTACAGATGTGTAGTCCGATAACTACGCAGACTGTTCAATTAACTCCTCATTTCAGATGTTTCCATTCCCATCGGCTGACCGTCAGACTTACCGTCCAAATACTTCACAAAGTTTTAAAACATGGTTTCTGGTGACCATCCCATCTAATAGTATCTCTTTTAAACACCAAATAGTGCATTGGAAAAACCTGGATCTGAGTTTGCGCCCTATTTTTTATTTTTTTTTGGAGAAAATGGACTGTTACTACCCTGAGTCACATATCATCCATCAGCCATGAGATGTTTTGGACTGTCTTTGCATAAAGAGAAATGTGTTTACTCAGCCTTTTAGGTTCAACATCATTGTACAATGTAAATGGCCAGACTATGATAGTTAGCATTCATCACTTCTGTACTCCTGAGATTAATCTCTGTGCTACAGTGTAAATTCAAAACAAAAAGCAACGATTGATGGCTTCCGTGGCTGGAGCACTTGGGAAACAGAGCTATGATGTAAGAGTACAAACATGTAGGACTTTATAGCCAGGTTAATCAAGACTAGCTTTCTTGTAGTGTGGGGGGTGGGGGGGGGGGTTATGGACTGCAGGATTCTTGTGTTCTCCCTCTCTCTCTCTCTCTCTCTCCATCTCGTTCCTTCTAAAATCCATTCCTCATTCATAATTCGTAATCCTGTTTTGTTGCTGATTGCGTGGACATTCATGGCAGGAGCTGCATGCATAAAAAATTCAGCCATATTCCTGCGACTCAGAAGCTGCATAAATAAACAAGTGTGTCCCATCATCCATCATTCTCGGCGCTGTAGGAGCATGCCCAAGTAAAACATGGCTTCTGTTTCCTATCTGTAAAAGTGGACTGGGGGATTGCCAGGAGACGCAAGACGACTTCATGTACCGCCCAGGCTGGCATACCTGCATTGTCAATGGCTCCGAAACACTAAACCACCATCCTCATTCGGGCTTATACAAATTGGCTTTCCTCGAACAGCTTTTTCCTCTTTCGTCATTTTCTTACATCATTCATGCAGATTTTGAGGTTGTGCTATATTCTGTAGAAACAGACAGCAAAAAAAAAAAAAAAAAAAAAAAGATAAATTAGTGTTAGAAAAATCTGATGTTGCAAAAGATCTTTCTTTTTGGCTCTGTCTTCATCCACAGTACATTTTGCACTATAATGTTCCCTGTGAGAACTACAAGGCTTCAGAGAACTTTAAAAATATAGTAAAACTTTATGTTGCTTAACATCAAATTTAAAGGGCCGAGTATCCTTGTAACTGAGTGAACTGGTACTGTGATAATATATATGGATGCCCATTTGCAACCGAATCAGGATCAACAGGAACTTTTTAAGATATTTAAAGACAACACTCATGTTCACGGTTCTGAGAAAGACGTAATAAGTTTTAATTTAGCAACACGGGCCACGATGAGAGATGGATTTTGAAGAATATTCATGATGTGTGCACTTCAAGCAGTTACTTTAAACTGTTTTTCCTCTCCACATGCGTTTTTTTGGCATGCATCATGCCATCTCCTAACCCTACACACATTTGTTACTTTATAATACTGCTGCACTTTTGCACCTCTCCTGGATGGAAATATGATGATACATAACAAAACAGGGCTCACATCTCGCCATAATAATATTTCCTCTTTTTTTTTCTCTCTTTCTCTTTGTTCATGCTATTTTTTTCCTCCTCCCCCCCCCCCCCCCCCCGTCATTTTCTTTTTTAAGCATATGATGAATAATAATAATAAGACAAAAAGTTAGGTATGATGTATAAGTTTCATCTGATTCTCAAAGAGCAATGATCTACAAACAGAATTAACCTGAAATAACACGTTCAAGGTTTGGGTTGGCCATTGGACCAAAGCTGAAGTCACGATACCATTAATGAATGTGTGACTTTTGGTTTTATCGTTATGGAAATGAAACACTGTCAATTAACAAGGAAAAATAAACATCCTAAAACACAGACCTTTTATTTGTATAGAGCCAGGGGCATATATTTGTTTTCATTTCTTCTGAAGAAAAAATTCTGCCATTATCAGCATGTCCAACATACGGCATTGCACAGATTTATAGCTGCAAACATGCAACGCAACAAGAAAAGGAAATACATCAAAGTATTACAAAAAAAAAAACCACATACTAAGGTATACCTGTACGGAATAAGTGTTTGGTGTATGTGCATACGTGCACATGAGTATGTGTGTGTGTGTGCGTGTGTGTGTGCGTGTGTGTGTGTGTGTGTGTGTGTGTGTCTGTGCGCGCATGTGTGCGTATGTGTCTGTATGTATCTGTGTGTGTGTGTGCGCGTAAACCTTGTTCAATGAGAACCAGGTGGTTCTACGGTGGAATTTTTGGATGCTGCCCACCACAGTCCTCAGTGCTCCGATGATGGGCCCTCTCTCTGAGAACCGAATCTACCTCTGCACCTCGTTGTCGGGTATAAATAGGCAGTGTCAGGTCTCTTGTGATGGGTGACCTCACTGTATTTCTGTAACAGAACAGATTGCCTTTCGCCTCGATTGGCTTCACTGTAAGCATGCCAGCTGCAGCAGTATTTTATAATAACTTGAATAAAGAATCACAGCTGCCACTGTTGGTAGACCATGGTGGAGCGCTGAGTAAAAATGTGTATTTAAAAAAAAAACAATGTGCAATTATACTTCCAGTTATTGCATGTGGACTTTGTTTAGAGAACCCTCCAGGAAACATAGTGCCACTCTATGATCAGAAACAAACGGATTGGATTTAATTAAACTTTCCTCATTCTCTAATCTATCATTGCCTTAGCTAATTTGTCAGCCTTAAGTTCTGTGATTAAAGAACCTTCGGTGCTCCTGAGTACCACACCAAATGCTCGAACCCCTTCCAATCCGGCAAATTCTCTGGCTATGAGGCAAAGGCCTGTGTCAAAGCTTGCCCCAGTAGACATTTACAGATTGCTAGTGCCGCTAACGTATCTGTGCTCGCACCGCCGCAGTCAAGTCATAATAATTAAAGACATGCTGAATCTCTAGCCTTCATTAATCATGGTTTATATGGACTTTGAAGCGGTAATGAAAAACAGCCACACAAACGGCTGGCTCTCCGGTTTATTGTGTCTGTACAAATTGCGGTAAGCTCAGGCTGTTATGCCCCATATCTGACCAACTTTTTTTACAGGAAATAGAAATGAAAAGCGAAACGATAAGACTGTAATGGTCAAACTGGCAGAGGATTCCCGTTTCATCACTTTGATTCATTCCTGTTTCATCTCTCCATCAGGAAAAAAAAAAAAACTGAGCTTATCAAATGGTGTGTTAATGGACGCACTGTTTTGAAACCATTTTAAAACAACTTCGGAAACCAACACAAACTGTCGTTCAGTTCTTAATAAATTTTAATGTTCTGCTTTTATAAACATGTACGCGGTCAGGATCACAGGGCATTAAGTCTTTCTTTTATCAGCAAAATCAAGCTCATACCACAACACGAATGACTTAAAGGTTTTTAGAAGTGTATAATTGCACAAGACCACATTAACAGATTTAAAAGTTCAACGTCTCATGTAGAAAATAGAGCCGCTATTGTAAAAAAAGAAAAAAGGAAAGAAAAGAAAGAAAGAAAAAGAAAAGAAACAGGACAAAAAAAAAAGTCTGTGCCTTGCTTCTTTCCCCGTCAAGGTAAGACCATCGGCTGTGCTTTACGCGAAGTAGCTCCAAGGATATGTGAAGTGACTCAAAGCTGGCCCAGATACCTCCATGAGTTTGACCAAAGCCATGTGGGGCATATCAGAAAGACGTCCATGAGAAAGAGCAGAGAGAGGCCCTGACGCTCGTACCGCATATCTTCCCCCCTCGCCTATAAAACGTGATCCTGGCTTTTTGTACTGCATTAGCCGACTGAAATCATGGAAATAGATGTGGGAGCTGGAGCATCCATCATCTGGAAAATGAAATCTTTTACTTTGGCTAACTAATGAAGATCTACAGCACGCATCCTCCCACGTTGGTGTTTGAGGCTCCGAGACCACGCCGCTTTGGCTCGAAACGGGCGCTGGCCTTCCTTTCTGAGAGATGCCATGAGTCTCGGAGCCAAACACAACGAAACTGACCTCACTGCAGAGAGGCAAGTGCTGCCGATCCCTTAATTGCAGAAAATACAGAAAAACTGTCTCCGAGCCTGAGCGAGGAACTGTCGATAAACAGGAGATGAGATTGTCACGTTAAAAATACGCACAGATATGATGACCGCAGAAACCTAATTCTACTGCAGTTCGAGCAGAAACCGCAATCCCCCTGATGCAACAGTTTTGTTTTGTTTTGTTTTGTTTTTTTTTTGTCCTGTTGGTTTACCACGTCTTCATTAGGGCTTGTTGTTTTATTGAGTGACCGTGAGTGGAGACAACCGTTAGATGAACATTTAACTGCTCTTTTCCATAAGCAATGAAGGAGAAGGCCCCGATAGCCTGATGAAAAATGCTGGTGTTTATTTGAAAGGCAACTACTGTTTGAGGAATCTGCGGTCTGTCGGCATGCCTTGCAGGTGAGCTCAGCCATCGGTGCAGATGTTCTCCTGGTAGGTCAGAGCCCAGAGGAAACGTTGTTTTGAGCTCTCTCAGCTGGCTCGCACAATATTTTGATGGTAGTCAAAACAAAATTAGATTGGTTTGTTATGTTTAAATTAACTCTCGAAACGACCTTCTGTGTTTCATGTTTTCTCGGCCTGCTCAAAAAGTGCTCTCCCTGAACAAGAGATTGTAAGGATCAAAGGTCAGATGTCCTCTTTTTTTTTTTTTTTTTGTAAGTTAGACATATTCTCCCAGATCCACAGGGTCAAAAGGTCCCTCTAATTTTGTGCAATGCACATAGATCGCTGATAGTCGACGGAGTACTGTTACTATGAACCATCAGTATACATCTGCTGTGGATGAAATATAATGTCATGCCATGCTATGTTGTTAGTGTCGTCCTTTTAAATTAGTCAATACCATCTTTTTCAACATCAGTCATGTGCATATCTCAACGTGCGTTAGCCATGAGAATCCATTCTTGCTGTAAGTATTAATCCTGTTTATTCATGGCAGGTGAACACCGGGAAAGTAAGATCATAGAAAAAATAAAACAAATGAAGCCACATACTCATAAGACCAGAGATCAAAACTTTTAATACTCACAATAAATTCAATACTTACAATACATGAAATACAAAAATATGTACAATTGGTCAAATTTGTTTTACAACTAAGCTCAAGGAACCGCTAGACAAGTATGAAAGTGCTTTAAAGTCACTGTGTGCTCACAGAGATGAAGGGTCTCATTAACTTGAAATGGGCAAAAGGGGCACACAAATACCTTGGCAACACTGCCACCGTGTGGTCAGATCCTGCACCTTCTGACTATCAAACAGCATGTGTAAGAACAACCACATCAAACCACACTAACAGGTTGTGAGGTAATGCTGGCAGGTCTCGAGCAAATATGGCGTTATAAGACAAAAGTCAAAAGTGGTAGTTAGTTACAAGGAAATAATTTAGTAACACTACTTCCTATAGGTTTTTAAGCATAAATTACATTGCTCATAATTAATAAATACACAATAAATAAATTAGTTAGGCTAATGTTAATGTTTTGACAACAAAATCTACATTTGTAGAAAGCGGTAATATCGTGTTTCGATCTTTGTCTCTGATTTGTCTAAAGCATCTAATTCATCTGCAATGCGTCCCGAGTCACGAGGATGCAAAAGACTGTAATAAAAGCCAAGGAATACCAGGCCAAGAATATTAAGTAATACTATGGTTATAGTTACAGCAGAGAAATATTCAGTTTCTGAATTAAAGGCAAAAAGCACTACAGGAGCAGAGACATTTTGTAAAATGTAAAGAACGTAATAAACAGTCATCGGCAGTTTGGTATTCTGTCCTTTGACATTGAAAAACGTAAAAGTAAGAATGACCCCGACGACTCCACGATAAAGTATTTCGAGCTTCGTCGACTCGCAGAAATTTGTGTCAACTACACAAGCCCAAATCGTTCCCAGCAGCCAAATAAAGGCCAGTCCCAAAAGACTGAGAGAATTTACCACAATGAAGAGAGTGATACTGATAATACGCATGGTTATGGTGAAGATTTTGTAGAGCAGGTATACAACTGTTGGAAAACCCGAGGGCATCTCCTTAAGATGCGGCAGAGTTCTCCGAAAACAGCGACGATAGTCTACTGTAGACCAGGCTATGTTGAGGAAGGACAGTGCCATGCTGATATCTGAAATATACACAGAAATGAATAAATCACATAGTACTCGATATCTATCAGTAGTATTTATAAGAAGAAGAAGAACAGGTACTTTTTTGATCCCAGTGGGGAAATTTGTCCTCTGCATTTAACCTATCCTGTATGCACACTAGGAGCAAGTGGGCAGCCGCACGCTGCGCCCGGGGACCAACTCCAGTTCTTTTGCCAGTGCCTTGGTCAAGGGCACTGGCAGGAGTATTAACCCTAACATAGATGTCTTTGATGGTGGGAGGAAACCGGCGCACCCGGAGGAAACCCACGCAAACACAGGGAAAACATGCAAACTTCACACAGAAAGGTCCTGGGATGGCACAACAGTGCTGCCGAAAGTAGGTACAAAATGGTATTTTGTACCATTTTGTTTTCTATTAACCATATGCTAATCTTCAAAACTGAAATGGTTCCACAACATTAACAGAACTCCATACATACTTTAAAAAAGTATATGTGAATTTGGTTACTGTAATGTTCATAGTAAAAATAATATGTAAGAATACATAATGAAGTTATGTTTTTATGTTGTGGCGTCATTACTCATAAACATCCAGTCTTTCATATTTGAGCAATACTTTGTTTTTCTACAGTTGCAAGTTCTGTTATACTATGCTGCACTATAAAGTTGTGCAGTGGTCTAATGAAGTCTAATTCAACATTGCATTTCAAACTTACACTGTATAAAGGAGCCGTGACCACGGCCCAAGATGATGTAAAGCTGTAAGATCAGCTGTGGAACGCTCTCCAGGAAGGTCTCAAACAGACGGAGCATGCTCAGATCAGCAGCCATAGCAAACAGGACATAATGCTCTTGGTTCTCACTGATTCGTTCTGGAAACTTTGACCGAATCGATTTAGCACTTCTCACCAACAGCTGGTAATACCTATCGGTCAGACAGAGGACACAGATTATCACTAGTACATGCTGCGCCGTGAGTGCCCCATAGATAACAGTCTGTTATCTGTATGAAGTACAGTGTTCTTGTTAAAAAAAACAAAAAAAACAAAAACATTTTAATGCTGCAAAACAGGCTTGTCTTTCAAATGTGGACATGGGTAATTTGTGTGTATATTTCCTTCATTTATGATTTCCTCGTATCAGGTGTGACATTTTACACTTTAAAAATTCTTCACGTGCCATTGTTTTTTTCACAGCAGCATTCTCTCTCAGGTAAAACACCATGTGTAACCCACTCAGTGAATAAACACGTTCCAGTACTGTAAGAGTCTTGTTCCTATGTGAATGAGTACCTTTTCAATTTGAGTGTTTTGTTTGTTTGTTTGTTTGTTTGTTTCCAAATGAGGATCATTTGTAATGCAAAGCGTTTAACGACATTTTTAGGTTAAATCTCTTGAAGTACTTTTCCAATACAAGCTTCCCCCTAATTTAAGGGAGTGTGAAGAAGAAGATTACCTTGTAAAGACACCCATCTGAATCAGATGGAGTCCAACCAGGTGGATCTTGCTCAGTTTGTTATGCTCTGTCCTAGAAGTGTCCATGTCCTCATCGTCCTTAAACCAAGCATAGCTGAATATCTGGCAGCACAAAGATCCAACAACTACAAATAACACTGTGAGTCCACTCCACAAGAAATGTCCATCGGTTAGATACGTTACGAACAGGAAAAGATCTGTCCCAATGTCAAATATGTAAAAGCCAATGCCAATTAAAGTGCAGACCCAGCGGAACTTTGTGAATCGACAGGCAGAATCTGCTGGCATTCTGGTATTTTTTTTTTTTTTTTGTAGTTATTGCAGGTGTAAGAGATTAGCAGTAATATATATTTCTGTGGATTATACACTGTATTGTGTTATAATATTGTGTTCCATCTTCATAATCCATTTCAGTGCTTCTCTGCCAGGTCACAAATACCAAATGTGGAGACCAAGACCTGCATATCACCGGGGAATGAAAAGGAATAAAGATAGATTCAGCAGTCATGATTACAAATTCTGAATAAATGCTAAAGGTACATTTTTAGCTCTTTATTTATTTGTTTAGTATTGCATATCAGTATAGAAACGTGCATACATTTCTCTCTAACTAGATTTTCTCTAACGTTTTCTAGATTTTTGCTGACTATACTTTTCAATGTGCCTCAAGTTTGTTAGGCTACTGTGTCATGGTTCAATGGTCATTTCCTTTGTGAATACGCAACCGCATAACAACACTGTGGCAAATTACATAACTGAAGACTTGAAAAATTGCTGAATTAAAAGTATTACGTTGTGTTACCAAAGACTCTATTTTAAAAACACTTTCTATCTGAACAAATATCATTTCTTTAACTAAATGTGTTTGTTTTGTCTCCACATTTCAGTCTGATGAATGCAGACATGCTACTCCTCAGCTCACATCTACAGATAAAACAGCTCAACTCCACTGATGGAGGTGTTATATTAAGTATGTCAAACTGTTTCTCTATTCAAACACATGTGTCATGGCATACTGTACGACTGAGGAATCACATGAACCATACAAGTTAGGTCAGCATTTTATAAGTCATCCAAACAGTAAACATATTCATTGTGCTTAAACCACAAAAAAAAAAATTAAATTAATCAACAACTAGTGCTTAGTCTGTGTTTCTATGTTCACATTCAATTGATCAAAACGGACAATAAACACAAAGGCAAAGTGAGAGACTGTCCCTAATTCGAGCAGAGCTGTTCTTACCTGAGGCTTTAACTTCTCTGACACTTTTTGACACACTCATTCAGATCCTTACCTCAGCTGCGCAAATCTTTTCTCTGAAATCAGCTGACAAAGCCACACCTCTCCTATTAAGACTGACCACGCCGTGACAGAACACAGCCAGACACATTATCAGGATGTTTGGTGTTGGTTAATCATGAGAACTGCTCATGAGAACTGCTGTGAACTTTGTGAGACCATAAATGCTGCATGTATCATAAAGGCTGCATTTAATATTTACGCTGCCTGGGTAGGTCGAAAAGCATTATCAAGGATGTATCACACCCTAATCATGGACTTTTACCCTCCTCCCATCTGGCAGGCGTCACAAGAGGTCTCCGCTCCCACGCCGACATGCTCAGGAAGAGTTACTTCCCTTTGGCTGTGACCGTGCTGAACTCCATACCACAGCGCTAAGCTTCAATGCACTCATTACTGCATTGTCTTTGTACTTTTATATTTCCACTGCTCATTCATGCACAGGCATCTTTTGCACTTCTGGTTAGATGCTAACTGCATTTCACTGGCTTTGTACCTGTACTCTGCACAATGACAATAAAGCTGAATCTAATCTATTAAGCTATTATAGACTACTGTCAGTCTTTTGGCAAGTTCTGCAAAATGTTTTATGCATTCAGTACATTGTTTAGATTCCCAGCACATGTAGGTACATCCTGTGTTTTTGTATGGGTTTGGCCAGACTACGTCAGCCATGGGATAGCACTTTGTTTGGCATGCTGTTTAGCTTGTTCTGCCGAAAGTATGCCTGCCATCATTGTTATATTCAGTTTACATTCCACGGCTCTGTAGAACCATCAAACCACAGTTTCATGCCTCTTGGTTTCATGGAACATATCACCATATGGCAGGTAGGCACTCTTCTTGAATTACATTTTCACAATTGCTAAGACACATTTCTTGAAATTGTCCACCCTTATCTCAAAAACCATAAACACAAAACCCAGTTTTCACACTACATTCACAAAACCTCTGACTTTTCTTGCAAAATCAAAACAATCGCCTCAAAACAATTTTATCCGTGCTCAAAATCAAACAGTGTTTCCAGATCATACACAAAGCCATTCAAAATAAAAACACTACTAAGCATTCATTACGCACTACATCAGAAAATGAAAAACACAGTGTTCAGGGCATGTAGCGCCAGAAAAAAAAAATGTTTATTGTTTATAACACAGTAAATGCATTTTATGTTTTTCAAAAAAAATATTCACAGCTCATTAACACAGTTTAGATATTGCATACTGTAAGTACTGCAAGCAATACAGTACTGAGTGTCTGTAGATTCAGCACTTGCATACAGCAAAAATACAGTACTGCAAAAGGCCAAAGGACAGAGACAAAATGTAAATGAAAAGCACATTACAGTGCACTGTAAATGTATTTGCAAAATCCAAATCAACGGGTGATTCACGCGGCCTCAGCATCACGTCTTTGTGCTGGGTCAGGCCAGAGGATTTCATCTGCATCACCGGCAACGTTCTCCTTAGCCAGGCAACAGGGGAAAAGCCCTCTGGTGTGCCGGATCCTGCCTTGGCAAGACGCCACACCTACGTGGTGTCTTGCCAAGTTCAGTAGGAGTCTCCCAGTAGGAGATTTCCCATGCAATTTTCTCATATACCTTCCGCCACCAGGCAGAGAAAACTCTTCTGCTGGGTTGAGGACAGGGGAGTATGGTCGAATGCAAACATTTGTGAATCGCTGGTCGATGTTGAACCACTGAGACATAGACAGGATGCTCTGCCTGCTCATGATCTTGTTGCTCACGCCAAAACAAGACATCCCGAAGATGTTGGGTATTATAAGGCCCCAAGGTGGCATCACGGTGGAGAACCCCACAACTACTTATGGCTGCACAAATTGTCGCATTGCCACCACACTGGGCAGGGACTTCAATAATGGCCTGTTGGCCAATTAAGTTCTGGCCTCTCCTTCTCCTCTTCGTCAGATTGAACCCAACTTCATCTACAAAAATGTATTCATTTGGTCTTTCCGTGGAATCCAATTCAAACACTCTCTATGTGAAAATAGATATAGTTCTGTAAGTGTGACAGAAAGACAGACCTATACTGTTGAGTGTATGCACTCCTGATTTACATACATTACAAAGTAATGCAGCTTGACAGTGGTATGTAGTATAGTATTGGACTGTAAACAATCAGCACTGAATGTATCTGTTTGAGTGTACACTTACTTGCACATAATGAAATCATTGATCTTTGACCCTTTCTGAGTTGCACTTAGTTTTTTTCAGTTGCTTAAACACAGTTCCTGGAACAATTCATCATTTTCTCAAATTTTCACGCACACTTTTAAAAATGCACACCCAACGGTACAAACATCTAACTTCCAGCCCCGATTCAAACTTTGCCCTCAGACAACACACAAACACTGTCAAAAACACAGACTACATAACTGTTTGCTATACACTGGAGGGATCAATCCAAAACACTGCTCCCAAAATGTTTAGAATAGGTTTTCAGAGAAATAATTTGGAACTTTGTAAAATCACAGTTCTGACTATCCAGATAACCCTTTCAGGAACACCCTGGCGAGAGAAGTTCAAAACAGTACCCTAATAACTACCCCTTACATTAGTGGATAAGGGAGTACTACTGTATATGCTGTTTGGGTCAAAATCCTGACCTTTGAAATGTCACACTGACAAAACATGTAAGGAAGAGTCCATGCACAGTAAAATACCCGATTTCTAAAGTTTTATTTCCAAATGCAGCAAACATACAGGTTACTCAGCATCAGTATCAGCATCAGCATCAGTGTTCTCATCATCTTGTCTCAGGTCTAGGTCATTCCAAAATATCTCATCAACGTCACACATTGTGGTTGTTCTTGCCAGGCAGCGTGGGAAAAATGCCCTTGTGTGCCTTAGAAAACCCTGGATAGACTCCATAGACACATCACCACAGGCATCCACTATTGCCTCCAGGAGGTTTTGCTGTGCGTAGGGGTTGCGGTCAAACACCCTCCACCATCACGCTGAGAAAAATTCCCCAATCGGATTCAGAAATGGAGAATATGCTGCCAAAAAAAGAAAGGTGAACCTGGGGTGGTCATTGAACCAGGCACAAACCAGAGCAGCCCAATGGAAACTCACGTCATCCTAAATGACACCGTATTGGGCTTGCTCTGGTGGCCCTGGTTCCCTGTCCTGCTGAAGAGTGTTGTTGTGCAGCTGATGTAAAAATTTAAGGAGTTGTGCCATGTTGTACGGACCCACTTTGACATGGCGGTGGAGGACGCCACAATTGCTGATGGCTGCACATACGGTGAAGTTGCCCCCCATCTGGCAAGAAACTTGTATGATGGCATAGTGACCAATGATGGTGCACCCCCCCCCCCCCCCGCCCCCCCCCCTTTGCGCCTTTTTGTTAGGTTGAACCCTGCCTCGTCAGTGAAGACGCACTCATGTGGGTCAGCCCAGGCATCCAGCTCAAAGATTTTCTACAGAAGTCATAAACTGTTTATTGACCCTGCAATTCTGATTGGTGTGTTAACAATTTTGAGGGTTAGTGTTTGCACCTGGAGAAAGGTGTGCTCTTTGAGTCTAGGTTGTGATGACTTGAGTTAATTATATTGAGAACATGTGTTTGCTGAAAAAGCATATAGTCCAATGAATGATTTATTTGGCCACTCTCATGTCAGGTTTTGCAGAAAGAGTTTTGAATATTGAAACATGTTGAAACAGGTGAATAGTGTTTACGGTTATGGGGAATCGGGAACATGTTTTTGGGAACGAGATAAGGGTTTTTGTGCTAATGGAACCAGTTTTTGTGTTTAAGCAATTGAGAAAAACTGTAAAGGGTACTCTGCGCACTTGTGTTGGAGGACGCAGCCAGTGGTGGAAAGGCTGACACTGTTAATTCCATCAAAATTTGCATTATCTTCAACAACTCAGTGCTGTGTTTCACATAGTCTAATGGTTTTAGAGAACCATGTCGAACTGGCTTTAATTGGTTTTTATTACATTATTAGCAAAAAGTGTGAACAATTTTTGAGTCATTGTGTTTAAGCTATGACATCTGTGCTGTAATTGTGTTCAGCTTCTGCCACCTGTGGTTACCATTACGCATCACAAGTGCGTCACAGTGCAAAATGTGTTTTAGTGAGTGAGAATGTGTTTAGAGTTTTGCAAAAAGAGTAAATGAGATTTGCACATTGTATCTAACTAGGTGAAAATTGTTTATGGTTTTGCCAGTAGAGTGACTGATTCAATAAATGAGTTAAAGCCACGCAGCATTTGGTTCAGAGAATGTTTTTTTTTTTTTAGTGTTTTAGCAATACAGAAAAACTGGAAGCTAAATGACAGTAGGTTCAGTGACATTCAAAATGTCCTTATCTGCTGCCATCTGGTGGACTTTCTGTTATTTTAGTATTTTAGTATCGTAGTGTATACGTGGTACATACAGTAATGCTCATGGGAATGCATACTCAGGGAAAAATAAAACTATTCACTTTGACTGCGTCTACATTAACTGGGAACTCTACCATTAATTTAACAAGTGATTATTATTTTTCTCGTCTCACTTCCCTGACGAGCGATGTTCATCAACATCAAACTGGATGGCCACGGAAATAAATGAATACTCTGAAACAGGTCGTAACAATTTGCTCGGTGCATACGAAGCAGAGGAAACGATGAAAGCAGAGTAGTCGGAGGGGGTAAACCACAAGCGCGTACTAATCTTAGATGACAGAAATAAACATTTGTGCAGTTGCGAGTTCAATACAGATGTTAAACTGTCGGTGCTCGACAGAAGAATTATCAGTCTTGAATTTGCTGATTTAGAGCGCAATATCTCAGCGTGTGCATCTGTTATGTACACTCCTATCCAGTAGGTGATACTGATGTGTCTTCAAATGGTGATTCGGCCGCCAAACCAGAGGGATTCAACGAAGAAGAGAAGCGAGGAGAAGTGGTTTGTCGTACTGACGTGCTCCTGAGATAACAATACTGAGGACGTGGTCGTCATTGAGACAACGGAGTTTCAGGCTCAAAAGTTCTCCGGATAGCGTTTAAAATGGGAATCCGAAAGAAGAACAACAAAAATCCACCGGTGCTCAGCCATGAGTTTGTCATCCAGAATCATGCAGATATTGTTTCATGTATTGCTATGGTGTTCCTACTTGGACTTATGTTTGAGGTAAGGTACCTACCTCATAAATTTAATCGTTCAGGGTGACTAAATCTTGGGAATATTTGAATGACTGTTTGCACAGCACACATTACAAGGGCATGTTCTCTTGCTCATTTTGTTAAGTTCCTTTGTAGATGGATAATTTGCACTCATCTGGCTCTGTCATCGTAAAAAGGGTTCTCGCACGTCCGCTTCCTTTCACAGATGTAGAGTTCGGAAGTGAAATTAAAAATGATGCTTTTTAGCATTACATTAAATGTTTTGGTGTATCGCATAGTCTGAAGCGGTTTTGAAAATCTTATATAGTGTATGATTTAGTTTCCTCCCTCACTTTCCGTCTGCGAAACATTACTCGGTTGCTGACAATAATTGGAATAAATCGTGTTATGACTGCCAGACTATAGCAAAGGCGAAATCTTAACTTCATATTAATTTGAACGGACTGTTGTAAAACTGTATTTGGAATGTCTCAGGATGCAATGTCTGTGAACGAAATCAATTGATACATTATTGTGCAACACGCTGTTGCATGGTTACTTTTTACGTGCATATCAAGTGTTACGTGGCAATCACTGAGCGATTGAGAGCGCTGTCACCGCCGAGGATTCCCGTGTATTTGAATATCAAAATTTTGTCTCTTAGAGCCTTCTCTGCATTACGAATTTGTTTCATCAGTTTCGTATTGTTTCATTTTGAAATTGTTCTTATCTTTCAAAACATCACTTTTATGTTTATAACGGTATCCCCACTTTAATAAGGAAAAAAAGCGCAAGCAGCAACCTGTTCGAGTGCATCATGGGAGCTGAAGTTTTTGTGCTTTGTTCTTGGAAGGCGTCACTATATTCAATATTGACCCACGCTACAGTTTCACAGACGCCAGAAGCGTTTTTGAGCGTATATTTTACAACATTTCTCCTCACATTATAAAAATAAAGAGAATGTTCATTTATATTAGCAATGTAGTTTTTAGGCCATTTGTAAGCCTAACTACTTTGATGACAACGTTGATTCCATTAATACTGTAACGAGCATTGATGTTTTCTTTTTGATGCAGATTACCTCAAAGGTGGCGGTTTTGTTCATAACCGTACAATATAATGTTACCATCTCTGAAAATGGTAAGTGTAAAGACACGGAATAGATCTTCTGTATTTTCATCAGTCCAATAGCGTCACAACTTACTTAGGTGTCAGACATATATAATTACAAATCAATGTTAAGATAATAATAATATTATTTGAGTGAATTTGATTTTGTATTTGTTTTCATGTATGTAATGTATTTGTTTATTTTCCTGTTTATTTGCATTTTAGTCTTTTTTTAATCTTTGTTTTATCTTTGTCTTTGTTGCTGTAATAACTTCTACAATGCCAGCACATTTAATACTAGGAATACATGTGTGCATAGCAATGTTCTCATGGGTGCCTGAAGGTGAGGGTTACCCAAACCTACTGTACCAATGCTGACTCCACACGGTTTCCTTCTGGAAGCATTTTCACAAGATAAGATTGTTGATTAAGCTAACAGCACCATGTTAAATGGAGCTACGCAGTTTCCTGAATGCTTACATGTTTAGTTATATACAGTACCTGCATAACATTGAATATATTATGAGGTATATATTATTGAGATATGCACCAAAGCTAGAGGAAGAGAACTGAGCAGCTACTGTGGAGCATGGCCTTCTCAATTTGCTGATGCGTCAACAGAAGTAGTGGCTAAGCATGTAAGTCGTGTAAGGAAAAGCGTCATCGACTAGGATCAGCTGCGGTCGAAAGTACATGCCTCTTCAGTGTGATGTGTGGACATTGGCGTGAGATACAAAGCGAAACAGATGAGAAACCCTGAATCAGTTTACTGCAGATGTTAGTGTAAAGCGTGGCCGGGCACTTTCATCAAGGACACTGTCTTTCAGAACCTCACAGAGAGACATACTTGCAGTGCACAAACCTCTAATTTGTGAAAGATCGCAGGAGGAGGTCTGCTGAATAGTAGAGAGAGAAGGCACATGGTCAGATGAGTCATCTGTCACCCTGTTCTCAGTAAGCAGATGACTGCATGTGGGCACATGCCAAAGGAAACCTACGAGCCAGAGTGCTTGTTTCCCACGGTACAAGGTTTTGATAACTCTTTCCTGATGTGTGGTCACTTTATCTGGCATGGTTTAAGTCCACTCAGCCTTATAGAGGCCAAGGCAAATGCAGGTAAAAAAAAAAAAAAAAAAAAGAAGTACAAAGCCACTCTCATTGACTCTCTTCCTATGATGAGGAATTTCTATCTTGTTTGGAATGGTCTTTTTGAAATCTGACCATACTCACAGTGTACATCTGTGTGCTGAATACTTTAATGAGTATGAAAGTGATGTTAACCAGACATTTTGGTCATCTGAGTTATCAGACTTCAACCAAACTGATATTTTGGACCGGTGACTGTGACACTGTTTTCTAGAGTATCAGCCAAAAAAAAAAAAAAAAAAGTATGGAATATCTTGTAGAAGAATAGTGTCATATCCTCACAGTGCAAACCGAGACTCTTCTATGGTACAGTAGTGAGTTTTTTGAGACTGTGTTCAACTTAGACAGTAGATGTAGCGGTTCAGAAGACTGTTTCACTTTTGGTTACTTCCTGTTTTTAGCTCATGCTTATTTTCTGCACGCTACATAGTTCCTCTCTCAGTACCACTGCTCATAGTGACTGAAAAAAAAGGAATGTTTTTCATCTGTTGAATCATATAACCTGTACAGTGAATTCAAAAGAACGACTAGCCTTTTACATCACGAGTTTTGAATTTCTCCCCTTTAACTTGTCCATTTGTATAATCAGTTGAAGCTAATTGTTTTGGGCTCCATCATCAAAATAAGCTCAGATAATTAAACATCTAATGAAGCTGTGAATCACAGGCATGTTTTTGTTTGTTACTCATTGTCAGAGGGCGCTGAGGAAACAACTGTGAATTACTTTCATAACGGATTAAAGGACCTGGCCACCGTCTTCTTCTACATGCTGGTAGCCATCATCATGCATGCCATTATCCAGGAGTATGTGCTTGATGTAAGTGTCTTCCGACAACCAGAGTCTTACACTCCTGTGTTACCTGGCTCATTTAGTAAGTTATATTTAAGAGAGCTTTGAGGCTGCTGGAAAATGATTCTGTTTCTTTCTTTCTTTCTTTTATTTATTTATTTTTTCCCCATGCACCTATGTCTCTTTCTACAGAAAATCAACAGAAAAATGCACTTCTCCAAAACCAAGCACAGCAAGTTTAATGAATCTGGTCAGCTGAGTGCCTTCTACCTCTGCTCCTGTCTGTGGGGAGCAAGCATTCTGTTCTCTGTAAGTACACTTTTGTCCAAAGAATAGCTGCATGTTTTGTGCGGGTCTGAAACATAGAATCAGTGTGTCGTGGTATATGATCCATCTATATTTATTAAATGGATCCTGTACTCTTTTTCCACCTCAAGGAGAACATTCTGTCCAGACCTGTCAGTCTGTGGGAAGACTACCCCCATGTCTTAATGCCGTAAGTACCTTTGTCCTCTATCTTGTACTGAGATTGAAAAAGGAAGCTTACAATTTATCAGCTGTATTGGTATTAAACGATGTGAGACAACCTGTTGTTTGTGTATCTGGAAAGAAGAAGGAGAGTACATAAAAAAAACGATTTTGAATAAGTAAATAAACACTTCACTAGCCTTTTCGGAGTGTCCACTGCCTTTGCAACAACTCTCCCTAGTGACTTTTCCGGTGATCCACCACACGTCGAGTCATTAGTCACATTTTCATTTGTAAACCGATCTGCCGGATGGCCAGTCGTGAGAGGATTGTTAAAAAGCTGCTGCAGTCCTCTTGATCAAATTATCGAGCATTAGTCGTCGACAGACTCTCTCATAATGCCCTCTGATCTAGTGTATGAAACATGCTGTAGCCAAATAGAGTTAACATTGATGTTTGTTTGAACATACTGCAGCCGTTGTGAAATATGATTTGTCTTTTCAGATTCCAGATGAAGTTCTACTACATCTGTCAGCTTGGTTATTGGCTTCATGCCCTTCCTGAACTTTATTTCCAGAAGGCCAAGAAAGTGAGTATTTTAAGTGAACACCCGGAACAACTCGTTTCTGAGATGGATAAAGACACATTAAACAAGACGCCGCCACTTCCTGTAATTGTTACTGAACATGTGTTCCTCTTCCAAGGCACCATTTTCTCTCCTTACTTTAAGGATGTGACATATATTGCTAACATTAAACATTTCAATTTTTGGGGCATTAGGAAAGCAGGTAACTGTTATACTAACTGTTGATTCTAACTAGGTCGATACTTCATTCAGTGTTAGAACAGTAAACAGTATTATTTGTTCTTTTGTTTGTTTTTCAGGAGGATATCCCACGTCAGCTGGTTTACATTAGCTTGTACCTGGTCCACATTGCTGGAGCCTATATCTTGAAGTAATTTATCAACACTGTCCATCCTCAGCATGACCTGTTTTCAAATAAGTACTTTTAGTTTCTAACATCTCGCTGAGGAATTGATTTGTTTTGTGTGTTGCAGTCTTAACCGCCTGGGCCTGGTCCTCCTGGTGCTGCATTATTTTGTCGAGCTTCTGTTCCATGTGTCACGTCTGATCTACTTCAGCAATGAGACCAGACAAACTGGGTGAGTGCTTTCTTTTCTTGACCGAATTGGATGCTTTTTCAGGTTAATATACAGGCAGTAAGTTTCCACATTATCAGCGTCCTTAAAATGGACTTCAAGCATGTACCATAACTGAAGGCTGAAACCTGTGTGTGTGTTTCAATCTCTTGCAGATTCACCGTGTGGGCCTTTCTCTTCGTCCTTGGCCGTTTGCTGACCCTGTCCCTTTCTGTCCTCACTGTTGGTTTCGGCCTTGCAGGATCTGAGCGGCAAGGCCTGAATTTGGCCGAGGGAAACTTCAATATCCTTTTTGTTCGGTAAGTAGGGCAAAAGGCTTTTGCGCAATGCGTTTTGGTTCATTTTGAAACCAGCTTTTCGAATTTCAGATGTTTTTTTTTTTTTTTTTTGGTTTACACAGAATCACCGTACTGGCTGCAATCTGCACTACTCAGGCTTTCATGATGTGGAAGTTCATCAACTTCCAGCTGCGGCGGTGGCGAGAGCATGCACAAACTCAGGCCTTAAAGAAGAAATCAGTTTCCACCAAGAGCAAATCAAAGAAAGGTGACTTTTTTACTTTTTAAATAAGCCGCTCACTCTAGGAGGTGATCAGCTGCACGGTTAGATCTGTGAGTTTTTGTCATACCAGGAAGTGGTAACATCTGAATTTCTCTTCATTTTGATCTGGTTACACATAATCTTGGTGGAGCTCTAATGGTTGTAATTCTGGTTTTTTCTAACTGTTTTTCTCTTACACTGTTTGCAGCTAATGGAGTGAACGGATCTGTGAGCGCCAATGGAGCAGACTCTCCCAGAGCCAGAAAAGAAAAGTCCTCATAGACACTTTGCCACTGTGCTGGGCTATTGTCATGTCAACACATTTCACAGCCTCATCTGCTCTTGTCTATGTACTTTGTCTCACCAAATTATGAGGGTCCAAGAACAATCTACCTTGTCTGCTTGCAGCCAATCTTCAATCCCCCAACATCAAAATCGTGTCCCAGCTGTGCCAATTACTGAAAATAAAGTTTATAGAAAAGAACAAGGAGAACATATTTAAAAGTGCCTAACAATGCCAAATCTGTACAGGTATACATTTAAGTCTTTGGAACACAAAAGGGTACCAAGCTGTTTGTAAATTTAGTAACCAGTGGTAATCGGTGTGTATTCTCTCATAAGATTATTTTGAAATTAAATCCATAGTATTTTTGAGCCACATCTTGTTCTTTGCAGTGTTCATGAAGTAAGGTATTACAGTACGTGTAGTCTACTATGGAAGATGTCTTTACGTCTCAAAATATTGTTTCTAAGAATGATTTGCACTTTGTTTAGTGTTTGTGTTCAAGCCAAGTATTATTAGTGTTTGTGTTCAAGCCAAGTATTATCAAGAGTCATTTTTACTTGGCTGGTCATTTGATTCATTCACCAAAAAAGGCAGATTTTTCTTCAATGAAAAACCAAATGTCATTTTTAAGGCACACAATTTTGAACTGGAGCCATTTTTAGAAAACTTGGACAAGTTAAAATTTTCCTTGTGATGTCCAAAATAATATATTTTGTTGTAAAAACATTGTAAGGTGTGTATAGAGATAGAATGTACATTGTATTATTTACCTGACAGCTTCTCTGAATTTGGAGCTTGACATTTGTCAGATTTTCTCAGAATTTGTTAGATTCACTTGCTCACAATTGCTTATTTTCCTGTTAAAGGGCTTCTGCTGAATTATTTCTTCTACATTCTAGAATAAGAGAAAGATGTGGTGATGAAATAGATTCAATACAGGACATTTTGGGAATTAAATGAAAATGTTTACTTTCTTAACTTCAATTTTACTGGTTATTGTATGACTGCCACATGTTCGCGAGAAGTCCAAGAGCAGCATTGAATGAGTTCGTTGTGGGAATTACGGTCCAAATGTCAAGATGGATTTCCCTTTTGTAATTTCGCTAGTCAGATGATGGCGCTATGGACCACGTCAATACAGAACGCTAGTGTGTTTAGGAGAGTTTACGTGTGTACGTGTTGTTTTGCCCGACAAATACCACTATATTTTCCTCTCTTCTAAACAAATAAAGCAACAAGAGGCAATTTGTTCCAGCGGCTGTCGCGTGCACTTGTTAAGGATGGCGAAGGTTGCGAACCTTGTGATTCCTTACGCTTTTCCTTCTGCGAATATGCGCTCCTTCAAAGAATTAAAGGAATAGTTAAAAATTCTATTTCGAGGAAGTTTCACGCAGTCAGTGTAGACCTTTGATCAGCGGCACAGATTCCCACTGTGATTCGTGATCGACTTGCAGATTCTATTCCAAGGGAATGAACATGGAATTATCCTATCACTAGTGTAATATTGATCGTTTGCTCAACTGGTCAGTGCCCAGGCTACATCTGAATACGTCGACGGTAAGCCCATGTTTCGTTTGTGACCGTCTAATTTGTGAGTACTTCGTTGGTTTGCAAATATACAATTGAAGTAAATTCTGAAGGCTCCTTGTAGTATGCAGTGACGGGCAAATATGTGAAACCTCCACAACCTGTTAATTAACATAGGGGCGAGAACCTGAGGTACATCTATGAAACAGTTTTTGGACTGACTACAGGCGGCTGTCAAAGCTTTGCCTACTTGATGTACAACATTCCAATAAGGCGGTGTGCTTTGTCTGTACATTTATCCAGTAAATTTTATTTACGTTTATCCGTAGGGATTGTTAAGCAAAATCTTGGGAAATTTGCCCCTGTGCTAATCTGAGCCTAACCAGAACTGTCTTCTTGTGAAAAATGAGATACTGTTTATCAAGCACATAACTCTACCGAACGCGTAGTGACCTATTTAAGGAGAGGAGCACTTGTGATTCGTGCGTAGTGTATTATTGGTGGGTCATTTCACATCTAGCTGTATAATACGGTGAACATGTATACTCTGGAAATAGTTAAATGTGGTGAATATTACATGACACATGTCATGTAGGCTAATTTAGCCTACACATTAGCCTATTAGTAATGGCCCAAAGTCCGCTTAAGAACGCCAACCACTTCTGAGTAGCCTACTTTAAATAGGCTAGCAATAACTAACTGATAGATACAGAACTCGTAATTCCTATTTCCTGCCTAACATAATTCCTGATCAATGGCTATACAAGTCAGGAATCTCGTGTGTGTATGTGTGTACACCGGGGTGTCAGTGGAACCCAATCTCAGCTTTTTCTGGCTTTCCTGACATCAACACTAAAAAGGTTAACTGGTCAAAATGTAACGTCCCTTAAGTGAACTCTAATTATCTCTCCACTTCTTATGCTGCTTCTTTTCAGAGTTTGTCATTATTGTGAATGGGGCCAGCATGTGCTAGTTTTTTGGAGCCTTATCAAGGCTTACAGATTGAATTTGTTGTTTTGTCTTTAACTCAAGGTTTTATCCGATACACTTCTGTTTATGTCAGTGATACGACATTCACTCAACGCTACTCATGACATGTTTAATTTTATTACAACACTTTAAAGACGCCAACTGGTAAGTTAGATGGTTAAAAAAAAGAACATAAGTCTTTTGCCTAACAGGAACGATGTAAAGGCAAGATTGTCTAAACAGAATTTGTCCAGGTGTTAGTAAGAACAGTGTGCTTGCACTCATCTCCAAAGAAGGCATGAGTTCATTCAGTGGTGACACTGATTTAATTTGTCGCTGCCTTGACTCGTATGGTTGAAGGAAATGGTTGACTACTCGGTTTAAATAAACACGCAGGCTACTGAAATAATTTGAATCAGTTAGTGTACATCCATAGAGAAACGCACGCCACATCTTTTGTACAAACCTAAGAAAAATCACTTCAACTTTGCACTGAGTTCTTAATTATTCATTGTTATATCACAGAGTTTATAGTTCACAAAATATAAATATCCGCGATTGCTGATATGTTTTCAAACCACTAATCAACGAATGCACGGAATGTCCCGGTGCTGTATCACCATTTTTCCAGGTTACCCAGTGCAAGGTTGCTATGTGGACGGAGGTAAATGAGTAGATATACTGGTGCCCGTACTGAGTGGGGGTGGATTGCTGGCGAGATAAACAAGCAGCCAGCCATCGCTAGGCATAAGGCAGTAGGAACATGGCGGCGGCAGTTAGCTTTAATGCTGTTTCACCAACCCGAAGGTCAGAGCCGGACATAACATACAGGATTTAAGGAGGAATTTAATGTAAGTCTGTTATTGTAAGTAATATTATACCTTAGCCTTTACACAACGGTTTTTGACTTCTGTGTTATGCAATTGTTCAACATAATGCGAGGGACCCAATCTCGGTTCTGTGGCGGCAGTATCCTGCATTAGCTTGCTAAACCAGCTTTGCTTGCTGTTTTACCCCTGCCACTTTAGTGAGTTGGTGAGTTATGTTTGCTTGCTTGTTGTAGTCAGTTTTAATAGTTTCTGGTTACTGCAGCGGGTGAATGTTATGAACTGCAACAATGTTTTCTAAATATTTTCATTCATTTTGATGCTTTACTCGGTTGTTGCGTGTGGCTTGCATGTATCCCTGAAGTTTAGCTAGCGCTCTTATTTGCTTAGTTAGCTTAGCTTGTGAGCAACCATTGACTATGCGTGATGGAAGCATTCTAACCCGAGAAGACGATTGGTAGTTAGGCGGTGTTTAACTTTAGAGGGTGTAACTGTTACATTGAGCGAGTTGTTACATTTCGGAAACTGCCGTAAAGTTAAACAGCCACAGGAACTCGCGTTCTGCTGTCCGCCTCTCAGAATAACTTCTCTATGATAGTCACAGTATTTTGCACTTTTTATCTGCTCAATTAGTGCCTCGGCTCTTCACAAATTTCTCTTGTGTATCGTCAGCAGAACTAGGCTACCGCATGTAGCAGAGCGCTTTCGTCCATCTCTCCGTGAATTAAAGTTACAAGTTGCAGGAAATGCCACTAATTGACATGAACCTCGTGATCACTTCAACCCCCAAGTTGCTCCTAACCCTTCAAGCTGTCATGAGGCTGTTGTTAATTGAAGACAGTTTGACAGGAAGAGGTTTCGATTTGATCGACGGAATTACCGGCCAGTGTGAATAGGGACATCTGTATGACGTCTTGGATTTTGATACCTTGTGTTGCAGTTAACGTGTTCCTCGAATCTTAACTAGGATCAATTACGTCTTCAAGTCGAGCCTTTAGGCTCCAGTGGGGTAACTTGGTACGTTTTGGTGATGTCAGTTGATGTTTAAGTCTGTGAAGGATAGTGTGGGTACAACCGGAAAGGTTGATACAAGAAGTCCTATAACAGAGTCCGTGATTTGGCTTTATTAAAAATAAGGATAGTTACCCTTTTGATGCACTAGTAAATTGTATGAAAAATGTTTTCTACCAAATGTTAACCTATAATTGGAAATTATATTTTCCTCTTTTTTGCACTTAGGCCTGTAGCCTATATGGAATATTTACCACAACTCGTAATTGCCTTTTGGGTCTATTTAAATATTCATATTATGGAGAATATGAAGTGACATTGTTTCAGTGATCCTGATACATACATATATCTTTTTTTATCTGGTGTGGTAATGAGCTATAGCTCTGTGTGCAAAACTTAACTAGTGAATAGACAGAAGTCTGTTGGGTCTGGATGTATAGTGTCAAGAAAGAACTGTTTAATCATGTGACCTAGTAACGCTGTCACACCAGTGGGATGTGCATAACTGTTGTTTTCATTTGTAGATGTTTATTTTCTCGTTTGCATGTACGAAATATTGAGCAACAGATAACTCCTCTTTTTTGAGAGTCTGCTTTATGTTATTTATTCACTTATTAGATCTGTTTTTGTTTTGTTTTGTTTTAAGATATTCTGTATGTTGTAACCTCCAGTGAAATGCTGCCACTCAGCTGTTCTTTCTAACAATTTGTCTGCTTGGATGATCAACACTTTTCACATAACACACTTCACATAGGATATCACTTGAATTCCACAGGACCTAATCTATTTGTAGAGTTACTATAGTTCATTTTTTCAGCTTTTGAGGCATTTTTGGAAAGATTGCCTCTTTGAAAAATAATCACTGGTATTGTACATTATCGTTAAATGTCTAATATCAGGGCTAATGTAGACCTGTGCCCTCTCTGTCTCTCTACTGCTTTTTGTTTCCTTGAGTCCCAAGGAGCAATTATTGAAGTTGTGTTTGTCATCACAAACACGCACACACATAGCTTCAGAAAATGAGTCATACTTAATGCTAATGGTCCTGCCAGTCATTGTGTTGAACGTCTCCTTTAGGAGTTGTGTTGTAAGTGGTGTCACATTATTTGTCATGCTTATGTCACACAGCCTCAAGGTTGTATATGTCTATCCGTTGTGCTTTGAGGGAAGCTGAATTAATGCACATTACCCCAGATGCTTCTGGACGCTTGGTGTAACACAGACCAGGCCCTGACCCTGCATTCTCAGTGGATTTGGCCTGAGTGTGTGCCAGACCATAGACGACTGGACTGGATGGAATCTTACAGTGTTCGTAAAAAAAAAGTCTCTCTGCCATGCTAAAATATAAATAGATTGGTGCCATGTGCCGGCTTCAGTGTTTGATTTAAATTAGGTGGTTTATATTTTTAAATATGGCAGTTCGAGCGTTTTGTGACTCAACTGAGAGGTTTGCTGATTAGACAGCTGATATCTAGAGTTATGACTATGTGTAAGTACTTCTTCTGTTTCTCAGTTTTCATTGCTTTATGTATGAAGTGGTCAAGCAACTATTTTAAGGTATTGTGTCATTCAACCTCAGCAGTAGCCACATGTTTTGAGTGCTATAATGTGGTTTACTATAATGTGGTCTGCCGTTAGTTGCTCTAGCTTGTTTGTGTGTGTGTGTGTGTGTGTGTGTGTTGCGACACACAGGGGCTGGTGATTGTGTCCAGCGGCAGGACTGTGACTTAGTGATGTTCACGCATGGCAGTCTAAATGTGGCAAATCCTCCAGTGGTTTCCCTAGTCACATGACTGGGTTGGTTGCCACAGGCGAGAGGGAGTTCTCGTGCGCTGAGCACTATGGAACCATGACTTCATCCATGAGCTGCTGACCTTTGCCTTCCCATTGATTGAAGTGTTTCGTCACAGCAGATGACATTTTAATCATTTAAACTTTGCTCTCCTCCCATTCAATCTGTAAAACTGCTTCTATCACATGTAAAGCTGCTTTTGAGAGGCCACTGCATGTATTCACTGTAGAATAAAGTGAAGATTTTTTTTTGTGGCTTGATTCGGTTTGGTTTATCATTCAAAAAGAAGATCACTTTTACCATTCAATCTATCAGATTAGTAAATTGTCAGTTAAACGCTCACAGTAAATGGTAAATGTTACACTCTGGCAAGATAAAGATTTGTTCAACTTGTTGTTCCTTTTAAACAATACAGTATATAAAATGTTTACTAGTAAAGCATCCTAGCCATTTTAGAGCATGGGAAGACCATTTCAGTGGAATATTGCTACTCTTCTACACAAAACAAGATCTTTATTATACCACAGTGGTGTCCTGCCACTTTATGTAGTAGTCCTCTATAGCATTCTGGTTTAGTATTTCCAAGTTAAGTTGACTTTGCTTAGTTAGAAAGAAAGCTGGGGAATGATGACCACCTCTTCAATTATAAGCTCTGATGTGAACCTGCCCAGTCACTGTCAGCCTTGTGTGACTGGGCTTTTTCGCAAATGTTTCAGATTACACTGGGGGCAAAGGGCAGAGGGAAACACAGGCCAGCCTATGGCATTCTCTCTCAAATACAGCTCTTACATACTTACCAAAGTCCAACACTTTTGGAGCAGTCGTCGAGGCCTGCCAGAACTGTTAAGGTAGCATTAATATGAAGTAACTGTGGATAGTTGGGTAACTTTGGAGAAGCATTCTGTAAAGCCTATTTCTGTCTCTGGGATGTAGAAAGCAGGCTCTGAGTCCCTCACTCCATGTAGTTTTTAAAGTTGGGTAAAAAAAAAAAAAAAACTTGGAGCAAAATTAAAGCGCAAGTGATTTGCGGCGTAGCATTTTGTCCTTTTATCCCCGCTGCTTTTTAATAGCTTCAAAATACCTAAATGAACACATTCAAGTTTGGGAGTGAGTTGCTATGGCAACGGCGGTCTGACAGGCCTAGGGCAGCGGTGACTGATGAGCCAAAATGTAATGGCCAGGTTCGTTGTACCGTTTCCACTCAAACACGCTGTCCTTGCACAAGAACTGACCCGAGATCAGAACTCCCATCTGTCAGTGCTGGAGGAGGGCCTCTACCGCCTGACTCTGCGTACTGGATCTGTGTGTGTTAGTTTGTTAGGGACCCACACCAAAATGCATGGCTCATCTAAATCTCATAGTTTTTCCTGGACTCTGTGTGTCCTACAAAGACATTGCATAAGAGTGTTTCCCAGGAGAGAATTTTATCAAACATTGTGGCTGATTTGCTGCACCGTTGTACTGTTCAGTTAGGTCTATACTGATGAAACAAGACGGAATGGTGATGATGATGCTGATGATAAGCCAGGAATTCTTTGGATTAGTATCATCAATACCATTTTTCCCAAAGATTTTCTCATCCCCAACATCATGTGGAAAGTAGACAGCACGCTAACAGTTCTCTCCTTCCAGTGATATTCAGGAGTTAGAAGTGAACCACTGCTTCTCAGTTTGGATTTAAGTGCATATTGATTTGTCCATGGCTGATGATACAGTGTTGGTGCCATAGATATTTGCTGAGAAGGTGCCCTTACATTGGTTGACTTTCAGGACTAAGATGTTGGAGGTTATGTGTATTGAGAGGAGCAATGTTCTGTAACCCTTCATGAAAATGAGTTACAGAGTATTGTTCATGCAAATTTAGTTCCTTCATATAATCTTTATTTATAGGTATAAAACTAGACCAAGTTATGCCAGGTGGTGGCAGTAACAACAGAACGGCATGTAATTGATAAGTCAGTCTACTTCAGATATTTGCCGTGGAGTTTGAATGGTGTACTGAAGTATTCGGATGCGATCAGAGTTTGTCTCAGAGTTTGAAATGCTTTGCACACTTTAACTTTCATTTTGTCTCAGCTTTGACGTTCGTCTTGGTCTGAATGAGCGCCAGCGTTCAGGTAGCACGCCATGCTAGGCGTTGTTAAACTCATCTCTCTGCCCTTACTGCCTCCTATGACACAACTGTGCCAGTTGCACAGATTCACTCAAGCCTGAAGTGAGAGATACAGTCTCTCAGAGTGCGGCCTGTGCCCAGACTGTGGGTTTGGAGCATGTTGGGCTGTGTGACTGCAGCATTAAGAAAGGAATATGCTCTTTTAACACTTGTGTCTGTTGGACCAGCGGCTGGAGACCTAGCATGTGCCTGGCAAGCAGCCGAGTGTGTAATCCTTGGCAAAGAGTGCTGCCTGGCACTAGTTCAGGAGGTGTCTTGATCAGGATGGTGAGCTTGGAGTGGGCACTTAAAGGACAAGCTCACCCTTTGTGATGTAGGAGCTCATCGTAATCATCTGAGAACGTGTCAGTACAGAAGACATTTTTTCCATCACCTTTTTTTTTCCCTTTTATACACCCCCCCCCCCATATTTCATTAAAATACTCATTTTCTCAAATGACCTAAAATGCACTTACATTATGTCTCAATGGAGTTAAACAAGAAGTATTGCTTAAACTGTATTACTAACCACACAAGGTCTTGTCATGTTGTCTCTCCAATGCTGTTCTTGTGTGTTCTCACAGGAAGTACTATAAATACTTACTGGTTTCCAATATGTAAACAGCAAAAAAAAAAAATTGGTAAATATTGGTCTACTGAAATAACTTATATTGTTCAAATGGGCCCACATGTTAACGAGAATGAACTTCCCCTGTAAGGAAATGCCAAGTCTTTGCAAAAGAAACCAAGAAGGTGGAGCAGGTTATGTTGAGGTAGTTCTGAGTTGAGCCAGAGGTTGAACTGCCAAAGGAAAGACTCTTTCTTTACTCTCACGTCATAAACAAACTGGAATGTATGGATTCTGTTGCAGGGCTTCCTTCCCGACCTAGCCAGATGGGGTCAAATTGTGGGCAGTTGATCATTTTGCACTTGTGTACCTGGAGACATCAGAAACCCACAAAAAGTCACGTTTTCTTATCCCTTCATCTTTTAAATCCCTAGCTTTGCCTGTCAGTACCAATTCTTTACCTTGCACTGTGGAATAAATGCCTATTTTTCCTTCTGACTTTAAATGTCTTCATTGGCAAAGGTTCCCTTTACCTTTGCTGCAAATCCTCTTTAGTATTAATCTTTGAATGTCTGTGCATTTAAAACAGTTGAAAGCCTTTATATGACTAAGATCGTTTTCTACATCTCCATTACATTTTGTTTTGCATGCATAAACATCTCAGCGGTATTCTCTTAAATGCATAGTCAGGTTTGGCTTTGAACATGCCTGACTGTTAAAACATGGCCGGCGAAGCGTCTGTAACTGTGTGTGAGGTGTGGATGAAATGCGGTGATTGCTTCGGTGTCTGGATTACCAGTGGTGAAACCTCAGTCGTGAAAGCGGTATCATAACTAATGAATCAGAGCCCCTCAGCTTGGGTTTGCTCCTGTCTGTTTCATGCTCGAGCTGAGACGACGTAGCAGACTCTCTCCAGATGGCACGGGCCCTTGCTTTCCAGCAGCATCCTTCCTGCTGCAGATTGACTGGTCTATTATCTATTGGGCAACACTGTAAACTGGGCCACCACTCTAATTGCTCTTTCATGCAGTGCAGACTTGGAAGAAAGTGGACCTCTGTGACAACCGGGCTGCTTCATGCAAAACGAGTACGGTGCCAAAGAGGCAGGCATTGCAAACGAGATACTCTCAAAGTGCATGGTGGCTTTGATCTGCCTCTGCACACATGTGCCCTGCTGGGTTTTTTTTTTTCCCCCTCTTTCAATCTACTGTACATGTTGTTTTTATTTCCTCTTTAATTTATTGCCCTGATCGAGTAATAAATTGGTTTTATGTGTAGTCCAATACCCTGTGCCCTTGTTAGTAAACCTCAACAATTTAATCAGTCACATTCTCAAATCAGGGTATCGCAACCTATAAACCGACCAATGATTCTCTCTTCCTGCAAGGCTACTCGGAAGCATGCTGGTAGACTTGGCGGCTGATATAATCTGGGGTTGCTAAGCAGCCTGATTCGCTAATTAGCTAGCTCGTCTGTTTTCAGAATGCATTGAATTGGCTGTCATTTGGTTCTTATAAAACACACACTCTCTTGTGTGCCATTTCCAGACATGTACATGAATAGGGGGCTGTATTCAGGGCCATGCTCCTTGAGCCCTTCCTTTGGATGGCAAGGGAGCTTCCTCGCGTGGGTTAAACCTTGTCACTGTTTGAGTAAGCTGACCTCTGTCATAAAATGAAACGGGTACATTAGTCTTGCGATGAGCGTTAATAGCCTGCAGTTCCTCACAGGTGAATCAAGACTTTCAGTCCAAGACAACGCCTGTACTTTCTCCAGCCGTCGCTGCCTCTCTGATCTGCGTCTCCAGGCTCCAAAGAGCTGTGGTTTTGGTCTCCAGGAATCATGGGTCGGTCAGACTGATTCATTTGTCTCCCATTCGAATGACAAACAAGGGTGCACGACATGAGTGAGATCATGTACCCCATGCTTTTTTTCTTCTTCTTTTTTTTTTTTAACTCCCAAGGCTCATAATATCCTCCATTTCTGGTGGGTACAGCTGTTTTAACTTTTTTTATGATTTGTTGACATGAAAAGACACAGAAACAAAAGCACGAGTAACTGTTCAGTATCCATCATTAGATATTTTGAATGATTATTTGAATGCAAATAAATTATGTCATCTCTCGGTGAAGTTGATTTTTGGTCCACGTTCAATAAACGGAACGTCTCACAGTCTCCGAGCACTGCGTATATTTGGGACACTGAGTTATAATAGGATGAGGTTGGCTAAAATACAGATTTGTTTTCTCTCGGCGCACTTTCAAACAGAAAACCCATTTTATTGCTGAGCTTGAATGCCAGCAATGTCGACTCAGTCTTTGCAGCCCAGTGTTTGTGCTGTGTATTTTTGTTTCTGAAGTCATTTTACAGTAAATGGTTTTAAGTTGGTCTGACATGACATTATGGTTTATTTTGAAAACCTAAAGCTTAAATGACCAAAGTGCTAATTTAGGATAATCATGGCGTTTAACAAATGGAAGCTGTAATGCAATTTCACGGACATGATGTCAGCTGGCAGCCTGATGACAGACTCCTACTACTGTAGTGCGCTGTGCAGAGAGAGAGAGAGAGACAGCTTTCCCTTGGAATACTTACTTCTCTCTGTCTTGTCCAATTACGTGTCCTCCTAGAGAAGCAGCAGCGCTCCTAATCAGGTAATGCAGGATTTGCCGTCAGCCTCCCGACGTGCTGCGCAACCAACTGCTGAGCGGAGCTTTGAAATGGAGCGGAAAAAAACCTTCCCTTTTCCCCCCGTCAGCTCTTAAAGACACCACCGCGCCATTAGCGACAGGATGCTTTCCTCATGTTTCAGCTATTTATGGAGACATATCTGTAACATAAATGCGTGAAAAACGTTCACGGCTGAACGTTTTTAGAGAAGCACCAAAGCCCTCTTTTCCTGTTTGTTATAAGGGACCGTTCTGAACCAGAATGTTAGTCTTGAGTTTCCTCATGCAGGATGAGGAAAGCACGGCATGTGGAAATGTCCCAAACCACACTTCAGAACTGAAAAGGAACCAGAGCCTGATTCGTGTGTGTGTTTTTTTTTTTTTTTTCCAAAGCTGTGGAAGACCCGTGCCCAGCCTGCTGCTAGAAGCTCAGCAGGGGGTCTCGCTATGGCCGGCCTCACTCTGTAGTGGTCTGGCCAATGACCCAAGAACAACATGGAGAGCAGAGGATGCAGAGGATATGTAGAAAGTTGCACAGCCTCCCACTGGCTGGCCTGTCAGGACTGAGACGTGGGTGCTCACAGTAATAAGAGAGCAGGGAGAGAGAGAGAGAGAGAGAGAGAGCAGAGGAGTATTCCTTTGAGGGCCATGGAGATCAGTTTGATACACTACATTCAGAAGTTCCAACTTGCAAAACGCAGCACTCTCTCCCAAGGTTTCTGTTGCTACCTGACGGTAGCTTTCTGTGATGCAGTGTTAAAACTCCTGCACGGCTTCTATTTCGACTGAAATGGCATTTGTCAAGACTCACATTCTTAGAATGAAGTGAGTAGCTGTCATCAGTCTAATGCACTCATTTATTTTAGCACTTCAACGATGCCCTTTTCTTTTCTTTCTTTCTTTTCATTGTTTTCTTTTCTCTCAAAACCCCTGTGACTAGAGGTCAAACACACATTAAGTGTCCCACAAGTTGAAGTAGAGTCACAAGACCTATTATGCAACATGCAAAGAGGGATATACAAACTCAAGAGAGAGATCACAGTAGCCAGCTATCATCAAGTCTGCTTCATGAAGTTGTAACTGAGTTTCAGCCATGTCTGACAGACACGTTTTCATGGAAGTCATCAGGACTTGCAGTTTATTGTTAGCGTTCCCGGTGCCCCCTGGAATAATTCCTGCCACATATCGTTTGATTATAATTATAATATTATCCTCTTGTATTTGCTTCGTTCTATACCACGCAAAGAAAATTGTCTGGTTTGTGTAGTAGAAGAGCTAATGCACTGTAGTGCCTGAAGATTTACAAAAAAAAACAGAAACGCTGTAGCTAGTAGCTAACAGAAATGTGGAAGTCTCAGGAGTTGTTACATTAAATTCACCACTTATATTATTCATTAGTGTCGGCTCAGTATTTGTTTCATGCAGACGTGTACATAATGCATAACTTTGTGAAGAATTTCCTTTACCGCCTCCTCCAAGCAAAATGTCTTGGTTGAAAGTATTAGTTAGTATTAATTAGAACTGCACGGCTAATACTGGCGTAAGTACTTTTGCATTGGATACAGTAGTTCTAAGAGTGTAGTTTAGTCGCATCATGGATTTGGATATTGGGGGTCCAGCCTGTAATTCAATATAGAGGCCAATAGATTACCGCTAGAAATGTCGCCATCAGACGTTCTATTGGTAGTTAGCCTCCGTGACCGACCTATTATGGTCAATTTTGGCAGAGTAAAAAAAGTCTGTGTCCAATCTAATCTGTAGCCCTTGAGTGGTGTCATTAGCTGCCTGGTTTCCCCTGACATTAGCCCTTAGTGACAATCCCATTGAGAGGAACAGCACCTGCTCTCGCGCTCTAGGAGACACAAATACCGAAAGCACAGGATTAGTCAGACTCTCAGCGCTGGCTTTAGACAATGCCGCTCACATCCAATCGCAGGCCAGCTAAGTGAATTTGACCGAATACATGAAAGCTGTCAGAAGCACGAGGCTCGCTCAGTTTTTAAAATGTCATCCCACTGTCAACGCCCGGGCGCTCCGCATTCCCACAAGGAGCTGGTTTGTATTACAGCTGTATCCTCTCTCCCACAACACCGGCCTTTCCCGCCAGCGGCGGACAGAAGTTTCGCAGTGTTTAAGGTTTCATATCCTCAAACTTTGCCCCCCCCCCCCTTTTTTTTTTTAAAAAAAAAAAGAAAAAGCACAAGTCGTTAGGCTCAGCGTGCAGGTGCACAGAGGCTCCGGAGATATTTTTGATTCTCGGTCAACCTTACCGTCAGGTCATAGCGCACAGACCTTGTCTTATGAGAAGGAATACCACTTGATACCTTTGTTTTGAAATGTCCCCACCAGAAACATATAGTGAAAGGTCCCGCCACTCCCCACATCTCTTGGTGGCCCATATCAGCATTTGAAGTGAAGGAATGTAAAAGTTTGGGGTATTATATTTGTGTTTTGCTGCTGTTGTTGTTGTTGTTTTTTTTTAATATTTGAAAGAGAAGAGACAAAAGCTAATTCACACTCACAAAAAGAGTTATTACTTTTTTTTCTTTCTTTCTTTCTTTTTTTTTTCTTTACTTTTGTCTTGATTGAGGTTTGGCTTGATCAGGGTTTTGGAGTCTTGAGTATTAAGAATCTATCCCAAGATGTCACAAGATCTTGTGACATCTTGGGTTAGACTGTCAAGCACAGAAGAGCTTCTTTTTACTCTCTGAATGAAGCGAGTTACTGAGTCTATCAAACAGATCAACTGGCAAGCTGATTTTCATGGCTGAGAGACCACATCCCCAGAGTGACCAATCACGTCAGGATCAGCGTGGGCGAAACTAAACATGTGACAGTGTAGAAATCGAAAGGAAATTCCTTTTGTGCGGGGAGGAGGAAGGAAAGACACTTTGTACGTGCATTGCTGCAATATAGCCATAATTAGCAGATAATCTGTCTTCTCAGAACGCAAGTGACCAGGCATGGGTATTGCCTTAACAATAATTAAAAATGAATATATAGTTAAAGGAATAAGTAAAGGGATTGTATTTGTATGTGTATGCGTATGTTATTTGGGGCGTCCCCTCATATTTTATAGCAAATCACGTGATTGATAGTAAAACTTGGACACCTCATTGCATATAGTTTTGAACTGAGCATTTCTTGACGTAGTAGGTTTATATATAGTAGGTTTATAACTACACGTTTACTGTTGATTTGACCCTTAGACTTTCTGAGAATGCCGTCTGATCCTTTGAATTACGGCATGTATTGTACTTAGAGGCGATTGAGCCTCTTGATGGAGCGAGTTTAATTAAGACCATTACAAACATACAGCTTCTTCGCCGTAATCAGGTTTGGCCATTGTTCTACTCCATGGTTATAATGGCTGGTTTGGTGGTGTGTTGCTATCCAACTTTGTAACAGATTGCTGAAATGTCGCATCGGTGTATGACATCATGTGACAGGATTCCTCACTCAGTTCCCCTCAGGTATTTGTCAGAAATTTCCCAAGAGTGTTTTTACCTAAACTAACAAAGCTTCAAAGTCTCTGAGCTCCTTCATGTAGACTTCTGTGAGCTATTTCTTGAAGAGGTACCTTTAACTTTGTTAAATTATAGCACGACAGAGCTTTTTTTTTTTTTTTTTTCCTCTCAGAAACTAATTCTGGGATCAGAGAGATGATTTAACCCTTTTTCTCTAATTACTTGCTGAACATAATTAAAAAGGCGTACCTCGTGTTACCATCTAATAAGCTTCAAATAGATCCCTGGTGGTAGAACAGGCCCTGCAGACGTGTAGCACACTATTAAATTTCTTAACCAACCACCGATAATGGTGGGGTTTTTTTTTCTTTCTTTTTCTTCTCTCCCCGCTATGTTGTCTTTTTCATCAGCTTTTCATCAGCTTTTTATGTTCCTCTGCCTCAGAGTAGTATGAGGAAATTTTCTTCTCTAAGTGCACATATGAATTCATGTTTCCTGTCAGGAATTTTTTAGCTTGACTTTAGCGGACCTCATTTTGCAACTGTTACACTGCTCCTTTCTCACTGTGAGTGTGCAAGTCTTGTGTTTAAAGATAAGAGTCAGCTGCTCTCTGGGCCCACTCCCTAGACAGATGTTTAGTGGACTTGAACTTGGAAAAAAAAATCTCTTTATTTCACCAGTCATGTTAGGCCTGTTTGGGTCACCCCCCCCCCCCCCCCCCCACCACGTGGGGACAGTTTCCAGACAGAAACAAACATATGATAAGGTGTGAATAAAGCTGAAGAGAAAAAATGGATGTGATCAAAGCGGAGATGAGATTTCTGTCCTCCGTGGTAACGTTCTGCTGTTTCTTCATCTTCTCCCCGGCTGGGCTGGCATCTCACGAGATCATAAACCTTTTAAAGGACTGGGAATTTCCCCCCCCATGTCCTTGTGTCACGTTTGAGTTTTCAAAATGGGCAGTCATTCTTCAATAGACTTTAATTTGCTCTCAAAATTAATTGACCTAAAAGACAAGTCTACGAAGATGTTTATGAGTGATTTGTCCAGTATAGCGGCGACCACGTCCTGCGTTGCTAGGAAAGCCGTCATCATCACATGTGCTCTCCGTGGGTTTCCAAACTCTAATCTGAACATGAGAAAGGAGCAAAATAATTATGCATTGTGGGTGTCCTAAAGTGAAGGTGACGATTTGACAGGGTTAATCCTCTTTATAATCTCTCTCCAAACAGTGCTCGTGTGGTTTTAAGGCTACTTTTCCTGTTAAACGCTTGACTATTCGGGCAAAGCACATTTGTGAAATGTCTGTAGCAGCATGAATTAACTAGCTTTACATGTGTTCAGGAAACTATAATCTTAGTTATAAAAGAGCCCTTAAAACACAATTATCTAATGAGCCATGGTTCAGGTGTTGACTCTGTGCTTGTCAGAATGGGAATCTCTTTTGGTTCTCCTTTAACAGGAGTGTTTGGCGAAAGTAATGAAAGCTGTACAAAGGTATGGGTTTTTAAAATGAAACCTTAAAAACTCTACCTTTCTTCACACTTTGTTCAGAAAGTCTGTCAGTCATTAAGTTAAACATTATTTGTACCACGTGTAAATTCCATAAGGTAGCTCTACACGAATCCTGACTGTTTATATCTTTTGCTTTTCTCCCCCAGAGAGAAGTGGATGATGCCTAATGGTTCCCAGTCATTGGCCCCCTGCAGAAATGCCCTGAGACTGTATTTGGATTGAAGCCAAGGTGAGCTGACAGGTTTAAATTGGGCACCACTCTATGGCTGAATCATGATGCGTTTATAGCCACTCCAGGGCTAGCAGAAGGGCTGGCTAGACAGCTGATTGATGTTTCTAATGTAGAAGAAATAGTTTCATTTGGTAAATAAGCACATAAGTTATAATTATTATTATTACATTTCTCTTGCTGCCTTCAGTTGATTGCATTACAAATTCAAATTGACTCTGTTTGCCGGCATTATAGTAAAAATAAGATGTTTTTTAAGATAAGAAGGGAAATGGGAGTAAACAGTCATGATAGACTGTGAAAGTAATGAAAGTGTTAGTTGATGTGGTTTCAAGTGGGAGTTCTTACATCATTTCCTGCTTGCCATTGTTAGAGCAGTGAAAGAGGAACTTTTTTCTGACATTTCTAAGATCTCTTACTATTACAGATGTTGGGAGTTAATTGGATTTATGTGTCAGCGTATACCGAAAAGTGCTATTTTGACATTAACCAAAAAAAAGGAGAGAGAGACATGCTTGATTTTCTTTTTCTTTTTTTTTTCACAAAAACATACAAGAGAGATGGCTGTGAAAACAAAACCCATGAGTGACTTTTTGTGTGTGTGTCATTCAGCACCTGCTCTGTAGCTCTCAGCTCTCCCATTGTTACTCTGTGTCATGTGACTGAAGAGCAAGCCATTATCTTAGTCAAAAGGAAAGCGCACACACACATACTCTCTCTTTCTCTCTCTCTCTAGCTCTGAGCAGTGTCAGAAGCTGGAGGAATTTTCGAGTGCAGCCAGCGCAGAGTGTGCTAGCACTGGATTTCCCTAGGCTTTGGGTGGGGGGGGGGGGCCAATGGCAGGGCTGGGGGGGCGGGGCAGGGGGAGCAGCTATATCTCATCAGCGGCTCGGACAGGATTTGCATTGGTAGTTTGTCACCTGTCATTAGGAGCAGATGACAGAGAGGATAAGCCCCTGTTTGCGCACGGCCTTCTCCCGACATGGGCCACGGTTAACCGGCGTTGCACACAACGCGCAACCTGGATCCATCTCTGGGGGACCTCACCGTGCCAGCCTAAGCTTTTCTTTTCACTGCCAAGCCAAGAAAGGGCCTCTGCTTTGGTCAGTTGACATGACAACACACACGTGCTCACAGTGGAGCTCAGAACGTCAGCGACTTGACGTGTTTTTACTCTCAGTCAGTTTTTCGCGGAGGGAAAATACCCAGAGCGTTTTTTTTCTGTTTTTGGTTTTTTTTTTAAGCCAATGAGCACTTGTCCTTTTTTACAGTCAGAGGTGACCAGTGCGGTCCCTGTTTCCTTTTTTTTGTTTTTTTTTTGTTTTAACGCTCCGTTTCTGTTCTCACTGTTTGTAATATACACAGTGCGCTGAATACGGCGTAGCTCGCGTTGAGCGAAGGCTCGTTGGACACGTGCTTTGCTTTTGCGCCGCGTTCAGGCGTCTGAAAGAGGGCTCGTGTACTTCTCCACCTGTTCTGTAAAAGAGTCCGCTCCAGAAACTCTTAAAGGAACCTCCTGCACTGCTTTGCAACAGCTCCTCTTACCCTCTGCCCTGAAATCCACCTTTAGGACAAACTACAATCTCAGTTAGAAATACAGAACACATTGTGCTACAAAACCGACATTAAAGCTACAATTGAGAACCTACCATAAACACATGACTAACAATAACTGGCTGCAGGTTCTGCCAGCGTCTCCCACACGTTTTGAGGCATTTATGCTAAAGGTGAGCAGTTTGAATGGATGTTAATACAAGTCTTTCAGGAAGGCCAGTACAATGTTGCCCAACCTTATTCTTGCTGCCTAGATTCTGCTGGGTGTGAATCTCAAACCTGCAGTGAAGCATTGATTTTTCCAGTGCATCTGTGCCTGATGTAACCCAACACATATTGATAAACATGGGATATTTAGCCTAAACCTCCCCATATCACATTTTCCAACGCGGGAAATTTAGCGGCATATATATTATCTAGTGCCTTACTGATGTGGTCGCTCAGTGGAATGCGCAAGGAAAATTCTTTGTCTTGTTTGTTTGTTTGTTTTCTCTTTCTGGGCAATGCTGCCTTGTTGCCTTGTCCACATTTGCAGCTTAATGTGTTTATTATACAGTGCTTTCCCAATGGCACGTTGAAGTGGCTGTCAGTTTAAAAGATTCATGAATGTGATCAGCTTTCGGTAAATGGAAGTTGGCTTTTTTGTCTGCTGCTGGCACTTTAAGGCTATTATGGCTCAGTAATTGTAGAGCAAGCTTAGGAGTGGGAGATTCTCTCTCTCCCTCTCTCTCTCTCTCTCTCCCTCTCTCTCTCTCTCTCTCTCTCTCTCTCTCTCTCTCTCGCTGCAGAGAGGGCACGCCATCTGGGACAGTGGCTGGAGACCAGGCCTGCGGCTGGGGAGGAGAGAATCACTCTCCACTCCTCCTCCTCTACCCGCCTTCTTTCCCTCCCACCATCTCTCTCTCTCTCTCTCTCTCTCTCTCTCTCTCTCTCTCTCTCTCTCTCTCTCATGTCCTCTTTCTCTCCACTCCCTCCCTCCCCGGTCTTCTCTTGTTTTCTCAATATCCCCCTCCCCATCTCTCCCTTCTCATTATGCTCATTGCAACTGTTTCGTTCTCTCTCTCTTTTCCTCTCCCTCTCCCCATCCCCACTTTTCTCCTACGTCTAATCCCTGATTGGTCTGCGCTGTCTCTCATTGGTGCCTCGCATCTCAATCAGACCTCTGTAGGGTCATTGTCATCAGTTTGTTAAAGCTTGTTTTGCTGTTAAACACTCATTCTCCAGTTAAATTGTCTTTATCCCCCCCCCCCCCCCCCCCCAAATCTTTACTACCAATAAAAACACATCTGGCATCCATCACAAAGTCCTTTGTCAGCACAAGGAATCTGAATTCATTGTTCAAATTAGTTATATGAGGTAATAGCTCTGGTTTGTTCTCAAGAGCTTCCAATACCCCGACATGCGCTTGTATGTTTTGGCATCGACTGCGACACATCCCACCCATATGTGGAAATGTAATACACTTAGCTTTAGCGAGCGGTAGGATCCAGGCTAAGTGCCCCCACACGCACGACACAATTTGCAATGTCAAAGAAGCAAACGTCAGTGATGCAATACGTGTTGGCCCCGATCCCACACCCTCCCATACAGGGAGAGCTCTCAGGGGTCACACCAGGATATTGTTCGCTGCCACCAAGACCCCACAAAAGAGTGTACTCCAAAGGCTACTCATTATGGAATTGCTTCAAAGACCCCTTGTCTCTGAAGAGACCTGCAGCAAAATGCAGTGGTCATGCCTAAATCATGTACTGGTGCCCCATAAGCACTGGGTGTGTGTCTCTGTGCATAATCCCTGAAAGCCCACAAGATTACAGGCATGACACAAGCAGTAATATTGCAGGCTGCCTCTTTGTCTATACTAGAGGAATGACTGATTGCAGTCCACCTCCCCCCCCAACCCCCTCCTCAGAAGCATCTGCTCAATGGCGGCATGGTTATAGGGACTGGTCGAACTTAGCTGTCACCTGCCACGTTGCCCCCCCCCCCCCCCCCCCCCCTCGATTTAGATGCTCCTCCTCTGGGTTCTGAAACCCACGGTGTGCAGTCAGAGGGAGTCCAGCTGAGACGGTCAGTCTCCCCCCTGCCGGCATAGGCGTGAACTGTGACTCTGACACCTAGACACTCTGTAGCAAGTAGCAACACACCCAACCACACTGGGGTGACTTAGCAGTCAAGTTTACCTCATTAGTAGAGTCAAAAGATTAGTAAAACCTTGTCTCTCTCTGTGTGTGTGTGTGTGTCTGTACGCATGTGTTCCGTAAAATAAAAAAAAAATGAGGGGAGAGAGGGAGACCGAAAGTGAGGGAAAAAAAAAAGTTAAGGAAATTACCTTCGTCCAATCCCCCAGAAGTCCTGAAATCAGTTGTGTTGTACTCATCAGGTAATGAAAGACCTTTATTTGGTACTATGAGTCAGCCAGTCTGAAGAGTTGAAAGGTTATGATAAACTGTTAAGTGATTCGTTCACACTGGTGGGACTCCACTGTCAACACCGCTAGCTTAAAGTGTGACTTGTCAGGGTGAGGTCTCAGAAAACTTGTGTAAACAAGGGATGGGGGAGGGACTAGTGACCTGGGGGGTGTGTGTCACAAAACAAGCTCACTATATTCAGAGTTTCCTGGAGTAAGCTGGCTCCACTGATCTGCATATTCCCATTTGGGTTTTAATCCATGTCACAATGACTGTTAACAAGTCTCATCAATTCAGCTTAGTTCAGATTGGCATTCGTATAAAAATGGGTGGGTTTTATAGCTTATAAAATGGAGAAAGTTATGGAAATCTACTACACTAAAACAACCTGTAAATCATTATACAGGGTTTTGAGGAAGAGAAAACTCTGATGGCCTAAATACTAAAAGTACTACAATTAGCACAGCTCAGGCCTACAAAGGTGTGTGGAAATGTCCATATAAATGAATAAAGCCCAAACAAAAACATTATCAAATGCTTAATAAATTATTATTTTAATTTTTTACTTATGTAAAATGACTTTTGGTATATTATGAAGTAGCGTGGAAGGCTTCCTGCTTAACAGTTGCAGGACAAATTGCTTTAGTGTATTGCAATCAGAGTAATGTTAAATGCTCCTGGCAACAGACCAAAGATGTTTTACCAGGGAGTAAGTAACGAAAATGCATTCTCTATAGATATGTAAGACACAGAGCTGTAAGGAATGGTAAAGAAGAGAAAAAGAGAGCTGAAAGAGAAAGCACTGTTCATCCCTGATTCCGACCCTGTGAAGAGTTGGCCCCTTAGCAACAGTTCAGCCCATAAAGGAGGACATCACATGGGTCACTTCTTCTGACCCTGGACTCTTAACAGAAGCCTTGCACCAATATGTTCAACAGGAATCACACAAAGATGACGTATTATGTGTATCCTTCAAACTTCTCACCTCTTGCAAAGATCCTCTCATAGTTAAGATAGTTATCAACAAAACAGGTTCCCTGACCTCTGATTGGTCAGGCAGCAGAGTTAAGTCTACGTGTGCTTGGGAAACCTAGGTTGAACGTACCTATTCTGGACCACTTGTGGCGTCAAGCGTAAGTTGCCATGGCAATCAACCCAGTTAAAAGCTACTTTTGTGTCGTACGAGTGACCTGCGGCTGAACCCAAGGCTAGCTCTCTGACCAAAGAGCCCTGCTTTGTACTATCTGGCATCTGGACCGGCCACTGATGGAGCAGGGAGCAGAGAACTGTTCTTAACTGAACAAACTGGTCGTTTACAGCTCGGGCATCTGCTTTTTCACCCCGACCTGCCAGTTCTGTCGCTCTTGTCTTGAGTCCTGCAGTTATCAGATTTTTCATCTTTAGAAATACATGCAAGGTGAAAATATTTGGTCTCACACTTTCCACTTTCTGGTGTTTCATATAGACCCGTGTTACCCAAGAGCTCACTCAGAATATCGAATCCAGCGGCGAACCACCTCCCTTCCCGTTCTGTATATGCTCTGTGGGCATTTTGCCTGTGCTGGGGATGTTAGAATGGGGACGCTGGAGAGGTTGTCCATTCAGTGTGAAAGCAGACACCACTGTCCTAAGGCTTTTCATGATGTAACCCTAACACCCATGAACAAAGACCACAGGCCTGCACTTTTCAGCCTAAAAATAAACGTTCTATAGCGTGAGGCACTGCTGAGGAGTCCAATGTGCTACAGATTTCTGATCATTTTTAGGACAGGAAAACATTCCATAGAACCGGTTTGTATTGGCCTAGGGTTTCAGTCGCAGTTTTCTTAGTCTTGTGCTTGTGATTAACTCTGTGTAGACTTCAGACCAGCCTTATTTGGAACTTCAAAACAGAAATGCTTCTGTTCCAGTTACACAGGTAAAACTTTAAATGACATATAATGTCTGTACAGATAAAGATATCAGTGTTAATTCTTAAGGTTCAAAGGGAATTTTTGTCTGTTAAATTGTGCCAATTAGTCAGCTGTCTAGGCTGAATTGACCTATGACCAGAGTGCTACTTTTCCTTTTAGGATTATTTGAAAGAGATCCACACTTGGCAGGTGTAATTCCATTTGCATCTGACCACTAAGAAACACAGCCTTATGTTAGACTCTTTAAAAGGTTTTAGTGGTGTTAGTCTACCCATAATGCATTTTCCTCCTATAGAAAAGTGCACACAGAAAATCATATAGGTGACCAAAAATCTAAAAGCGCTATAAACAATTTGTGAATCACTTTTTTTTTCGTATTGTTAACCGTGCTGTTCGGGATGCCGATCACCTCTGAGGATTCTAAATTCAATAGCCTTAAAAGGCAACAGGCAGATGTGTTTTCAGGCAGTCAAGAGATCTCTGTGGTAAACGTCTTGTATGGTAAACGGTAATGCCTTTCTTCTGAGGACTCGAAGCATCCATCTTTATGCTTTATGTCTTTCATTGAAAAGACGACTGTATGCAGCAGGCGGGGGCATCTCTGACTTTCTTACAGTCCATTTTTATTTTTTTCTAAGTGAATGTCTTTGAGCATAAGACAGAGAGATCTCTAAGCCTGACAATTCTCTAAGGCAGTGAGCGTGAGAGAGAGAGAGGGTGAAAGAGGGGGAGACCGAGAGAGAGAGAGAGAGGGAGGGAGAGAGAGAGTGAAATAGAAAGAGGGAGAGAGAGATAGCCAGAGAGAAAGAGTAGAGAGAGAGAGAGAGAGAGAGAGAGAGAGGAAGAAAGCGAAAGTGAATTCTGTTGCTCGGTGGCTTTGTGTTCCCTCAGCAGTACCTTTGGCTGCATTGAACATGGAGGAAGCAGTCTGTTCAGAGTGTGCCTGACTGGACTGCTCCCTCCCTCACAGTCTAAATAATTAATGCTCCATATCAGTGCATCCACAGGCCTGTCATGGGCTTTGCCCAGCTCACTGCACCAACTGCACATAGACTTGGACTGTTAAAAGCCTGGTGCTCTGCATCTCCTATGGAGTCATGCTGCAGTTTGCCAGCATGTAGAATTAATTGGCCAGACTCAACTAGGTTAAAGTAGTTTTTTTGCAGCTGTTTCTTATGAGCCATCAATTATACACGATCCTTCTTTGCATGTTTTGCCAGATTAACCAGAATTCACATGTCCCGTGCGTGCGTCACCGGACATGGGCTCGCGGTTTTCTGTAGCGCACCAGTCACCAACATTTGTGTGACCTTGAGCCATGTGGCACGAAGGTTACCAGACTTTTTGCGTTTGTCTTAAAGGAAACTTCTAGATTGTCTGGAGGTTTGCTTTATTAAGAGAACCGCAAGGGGCTATTTGACCAGCAGTCCCGATTCAGCTCTGCACTCATCTGCAGAAATCTCTCTAAAGCCGCAAGTTCTTTACTCAAATTCCCAGCTCCAGCTGTTACCAGAATCACCATTACAGCCTGAGAGTGTGACCTCTCCAAACAGGAGCACGCGGCCCGTTTCACTCCTGTAGCCGCGACGGCGGTAGTTCAAGAGCGTTTCTGGCCTCGGCGGAGAAGTAGGGGGCGTCTCCGTGTCAAAGCGAAGCGTGTCGTTAAACCGGTGGAGATCAACACAGGCGCATGCCGCTCGGGAAATTTTTAGCCCAGGCTCCGCGGATCACGTGAGGAGAGGGAGGGGCCCGTGCTGAGGAGGAATCGTAAATTTCTGCTCGGGGTGCACTAGTCAGCAGCTTTTCCTGCTCATCTTGTTTGAAAGCAACTGGAGAAGGCCGCTCCATATCACCCGTGTGTTTGATAAAGCACTGATTAGGCCAGCTCAACTATCACTTTTACACCTCCACACAGCTCAGAAATGACTGTTTGTTGGGGGACTCTCCGTGTGAGGGCAGATGTTCCTCTGATCCAGCCTTCAGAGCAGAGAGAGAGAGAGAGAGTGAGTGAATTAGTGAGTTAGTGATTAATCTGTGTTGAAATGTATAAAACACAGCCATTGGGACCTCTCTGAACTGCTGTCTGAAAGCTGAACTGCCATGTTTGAGCTTTCAGACAGCTTGACTGCTTGTGGTTCTGTGTATTATTATTATTATTATTATTATTATTATTATTATTATTATTATTGGCAGGACAAATCCTTACACAATTTATTTAATGTATCAAAAAAACATGAATATGTAATTGCTTCCATTTGCATTCTTTTTAGGGCAGAGCAAGGTAATTTGTTAGGCTTGTAGTTGTGTTTTCTTTTTCAGTAAATCCTCACATTAAATAATATTGATGTGACATAAGCAGTTTATATTGTTCTCATTACAGCCAGCAGCCATAGTTATTATATTTTGAGTTTACCTCAGAAATACTGCACTAGTGTTTTGCATTTGTGTTATGGCACAAAGTCATGATGTGAAGTGTTTTTCTTTTCTTTTTTTTTTCCTCTGTTGCCAGTGCCTTAAGGGCACTGACTCTTGTCAGCAACACTGACCTATTCTGCTTGTCTCACCCTATAAGGTTTTTGCTTTATTTAGGAAACGAGTTCATTTCATTTTGAACTATTTACCATTCACAGGTCAGGAGTTCCGATGGTCCTCCCTTGTCTACAATATTTGCCATTCTTAATCTTTTGTACTTTGGCCCTTCCATCCAGAGCAAAGCCTCTGTGGACAATCGGATTGCAGTAGTCAGCAGGGAAAGCTGATACTGCTCTGTAGCTGCCTCTTGCTCTGCCTTTGTAATCAGCAGATATTGTGTCTTGCCTCTTGTCATACTGGCCTTTTCATTATCAGAACAGCCTAGCCTATCGCAAATGAAGGCATCTAAAAGGAGTCCTAGACCTTCCTGTGTTAAATCTTCTAACCAGGGGGAGCAGCTGTATCGATAATTGATTGAATTATGTGTCATACGAGAGAGAAGGCCGGTTATAAATACTCTATGCCGGGAGATGTCGGGGCTTAAGTTGCTCTGCTGTGTCTGTTGAACGAGTCCCAGGAACTGACCTCCAGTCCCGTGTATTAGCTGTGAGACATGTTCAGTGTCGGAGCGGCGACAGTGCCCGTGCAGCCAGACCCAGGCCAAACGCCAGCGTTTTTTGACAGTGGTACCGTTAGCCTACAATGATACGCCACAGCAGGCCGCGACCTATGGATTAACAGCGACGCAGCGGCCAAAGCGAATCGCTTTGATTTCATAACAAGCCCAGTGCGGTGATGGCTGTTTCAATAAAAATATAACCTCTCTTGTCATGTCCCCTTTAAAGCCAAAGGGCTCCGTGAACCACCGCGTGTGTTAACATTATTTCATAATGACACCCGTGTATCGTTAAGATTCCGATTTCCATCACATACTCCCTGTTTTCCCAGATCAGTGGATTAAAACCGACCGTCTCTCTTAGAATCCGAGTCGTGCCCGGCCCAGTGTAGTATCGACGCTCCTAGCTGGTAACCAGTGTCATATCGATGGGTAAAATGAGCATTTTGTCCCCTCTCCGGTCGCAGCGCGCTTTGATTTGGCTACGTGTCATTTTGGCTTAAGTAGGCCAGCGCCATCCAGCAGGGATCCTGTGGTGCTAACGCTTCATTCAGATCAGGCGGGCTGCGCTGCCCCAGCCGGCCCGCGGAGAGGCTTGCACTGCCCTTACGTAATGCCTGTGCGTTCTGGCCCTCTCTCCTCCCAGCGCCTCAGGCCCCGGGGCTCCACGGCGCGCTCCGTGTGCTCGTGCGTTTGGCTCGAACCCGGCTATATGTCTCTCCACCTACTTATCACACAAACCGCAGATAAGCGCGCTGGTGTCAGAGGCATGGCGAAAAAAAAAAAACCCATATGCAGTCTAGATACAATGACCAGCCCTTTTTTTTTTCTTTTTTTTTTTTTCTTTTTTTTAAGCTGCTTTTCACGCATTTCTAAGAAAGTCTGCTTGTAACTTTGGTAAAATAATACAAACTTACAAACTAGGCTGTAGCTTTAGGATGGAAAATCTTGTGCTATTGGAAAAGTGGTTGAATTTTAAAAAGAAGAAAAAAAAAAGAGAAAAGAGAGAGAGTGTTGTTTGGGCATACGGCGTATTGTAGCACGACTTCGGCAATTATAGAGCGCCAGTGCACGTTTATGCCGTACTTTGCTTTTAAGGTAATGCTTTAAAGAGTTCAATGGCTAAATGAAGAATTGAAGGGGAAAAAAAATGTTAATCTCTTCTTTCTTTTTTTTTTTTTTTTTTTACCTGTTCACATCCAATTTCTTCCTTTATCAGCCTTAAACTGTCCAAATAGTATTTCCAATTTGCCGTCAGAGAGAGAGAGGCACTCTGCCTTCCACCGTGAAAAAAGTGAAGGATGCATTAGGCAAAAATTCTCATACGCGTGGGCATGTCCCTGCATGCAACAACATTCAGTAATTCTGTTCCCAGTCCATTACCGTCACGTGGGCTACTTAAACTGCGCTGGCAATTATTAAAAAGGCATTTCTCTCTCAATAATTGATAATGGTTGGCTTTCTACTGGGGGGGGGGGGGGGGGGGGGGGGGGGGGGGGGGGCGGTTGCTCACGTGTAGGGGCCTAGTTTTTTTCTTTTAAAAAGAGCCTCATACAGATGTAGCAGCTCGGTGTCACTTCAGGGATTTCTCAGTCCCTTGTATCAAATCTGCTTCCCTCACTAAGAGCACATGATACTAATAGGAACTTCATAGAATATGAAACTGCCAGTGATGGGACTGCAGAGCTTGTTGAAATTGTCTAGTGTATCGTGCCCTCGAGAGCGGTGCTTGTTGCGTCCATATTTGAAGAGCTATGTTAAATAAAAAAACTTGCACACTCAACAGTCTGTTTGTACAAGCAATGCTGTTTTTGCCCTGCGAGCCTGCCTTTCTCTCTCTCTCTCTCTCTCTCTCTCTCTCTCTCTCTCTCTGTTGTGTGTGTTCCACAGTGTGCTGTACTTATTATGGGCGGGAGCCTCTCTCTCTCTCTCTCTTTCTCTCACTTACTCACTCTCTCTCTTTCTCTTTCTGTTCTCCTTTTTTATTCTCGAGGGAGCCTCAGTATCACAAGAACTAATTGAATGGCTTTCTTCGCTCTATTTTCACTCGTGTTTTATTCAGCGGTTCTGTTCGTGCCCCCCAGCCTCAGCCCACATCCTCAATACATGACCTCGTCACGAGCCCTTCATACACCTTTTTAAAGTGATTAAAACGTCAAAATATCACTAATGTTGGCCAACATGTCAGATTTCAAGAGCTGTTATTTACTTATTAATGAATTAACCCACTTTCAGACGCCGTTTGTTGTGTGTCGTGTCGCGTGCTGACCTACGGTCGGCCTGTTTACGGCGTACGATATTAATAACTGTGTTTTTTTTTTTGTTTTTTTTTTTGGCATATTCTGTCTACAGTTGCTGATATGCATTGAAGATGAGCGGTGTAGGTGAAAATTCCTCAGACCCTGCTAGGGCAGAGTCTCAGAAACGCAAAGAATGTTCCTCTGATCTCCTGGGCCCCAGGTAAGGCATTTAGATATCGATCAAAATACACACACACACACACACACACACACACACACTACACAGTTCATGCCATAAAACTCCTGTGTCCGCCCTGTGCGATATACAGCTGCTTGCAGACCGGAAGGTCATGCGATAAAGCACTCCTAATGCATAGCACTAGGACAGTACACCATCACCCTTTGAAAAGACAAGAGTAATGTATTCAGTGTTTGTCTTTGCACTTGACCCATGAACTATCGATCTACATTAAGGCAAAGTAGACATCCCATTTATAGATTGGAGAACAGGTAACACAGGTGTTTCTATATAAAGCATGAACCACTCTTAATGAACCACTCTTCCATGGCGTCAGGAATCACCCTTGGATTTGCATTATTCATTCACAGGCGTATGAAAAAAAAAAAAAAAAACGGTCACGTGCGGCCTCTTTATTGATGAGCTCTGCCGTCTGTGCGTCAGAATAAAATGCTGAAGATGCTGAGAGGCAAAGAGAAAAAGGGCAGGCTGTGAGTGACACATTTTTGGAGGTCATTTACAGTGTGGGTCCTTAGATGACCCTCACTTCAAGGTTACAGACTCTCTCAGAGAACCAGGCGCTAACCGCGCCGTCAAATAGCTCAGATCTAACGATAGCTAAGAATGAGAGAAAACTGTAGCAGCAGCCCCCAGATCACTAAGCTGTACTCTCTCTCTGTTGCATCACGCTCTCCCTGTGCTACTTCACCTGACCTACTTTAATGTCTCCATCCAGTGGTGGACGAAAACTTTTTTTTTTTTTTTTACTTTTGCTCTTTTTCTGTAAAACGTATTAGTTTTTTTTTTTTTTAAACAGTGTATTATTATTTGGCTGTATTATTTTATGTGGCATGTTATAAACTGCAAAATGCATTACGGTAATTTTGGCACTCTATTGTATGCGAGCATTAGAAAACCATCTTTTTTCTAAAGCCTTTGTACTGTTCAGTTTATAGCTCGTGCAAAAACACTAACAGGTTTAACGACTGGCCAATGTATTTGCCATGCGCCAGTTAAAGCTGGTATTAGTTTTTCCTGCGCTAACACTTTTGCATGTCCTCATAGCAGCAGTGAATCTGAATTCAAGTGTCAAAACATAAATCATATTTTTATTGTGCCTTCAGTTTGTGGAGCCAGGTGGGTTTTAGTGTAATTAAAGGGTTTTCAATGCAAAGCAATAAGAACGTGGGAAGCACAGTTTACACCGTCTCCTGTTTAAGTTTCTAGCGAGTAATGATTTTCTCTCTGTTTTCTTTTGTCAGCCCCAAACGAAGCACTGAGAAGCGAAACCGGGAGCATGAGAATAAGTACATTGAAGAACTCGCCGAGCTGATCTTTGCAAACTTCAATGACATTGACAATTTCAATGTTAAGCCTGACAAATGTGCAATCTTAAAAGAAACTGTGAAACAGATTCGTCAAATAAAAGAGCAAGGTAAGGCTACAGATTTTATGACACTGGATGTGAACGATTTGTTCTGATCGCAATTTCTCATGCCGATTTTTCTTTTTTTTTTTTGTCTGAAAATTCCCCTTTTGTACAGCTTTTTTTTCTCTGGTCGTTTGTGGACAAACTATTAGATCTCGTATCTTGACAGGTGCTGGTATGTCTACCTAACAGAGCCTTACTAACACAGACGTGACAGTGTTGGATGGCTACATTGCCCTGTGGTACTTTGGACTTGTGTGTTGCGGAGGTGTGAGACTCTCCGGATATCTTCTGGCATCTCAGCTGTGAGCAGGGGGTGGCCAGGGGCTCTTAGAGAACATGCTCTGTCACATCAGCCATCACATTCACATTGCCGTTCACTGACTACTGAAGTAAGACGAGCAGACAGGCAGCATATATCATTAGCAGCCTTGAGCCCTACTGGACCATAACTGTCAAATAACATGGATGACGCTTTTACGAGGACAAAAAAAAAAAAAAAAAGTTTAAAACATAACATCTCAAGCAATACCCCTCTGTCTCCAAAAACCGGTTTAGATAAAAGTGTAACTTTTCCGGCCTTATGGGAGCCAGCGTTCGAGCTGGCACAGAGCTGATGCAACAAGGTTTCTGGCCATGTGATATAGGCCTCTGCGTTCCATAGAGATGTATATTGTGTTGAAATAAACTGTTTTTGCTGTAGCGGAGCCGTGATTTGACAGGAGGCATTTTCTCAGTGATGTATAAAGGTAAGAGAGGCACTTAAACGGTCATGATTGATGGTATTTGCTGAAGTAGAAATGTACATCGCGGTAACTAGGCCTAAGTCAACATAATAAAAACCAGTCAAAATAATCCTCTCCATCACGCTTGCCAAAGCCTGAAAGCTTCAACTGTACCACGTATATCACAGACTCTCTCTCTCTCCTCCACTGCTGCTAATCCCCTCTTTCAGGCAAAATGGGTCTTGTCAGCCAAATGTAGACATTTTAACAGATATTTAGTCACCATTTCTTTATCCTCTTAAGCAAATAGTCTAAGTGATGTTTCAACTCAAGGCAAGACCTTTGAGATTAACAAGAGGGAACTTTGTCTATGCTTGTAAGTGAGGTGTGGGTTGAGCGTGAATGTAGGTTACTGAGATTTGCAGCGTAGTGTACCGGCACTATAACATAGTAATAAGATGGCAGATGCTTGCGGTAGTTGTGAGTCAGGTTTGCTGGCTGTGCCGCGGTGCTGTTGTTTGACTGTTGGTTGTGGGGTTTGAAAGGCTGTCTGAGATGAGGCATTGATGGGGAGGACAGACGGAGGCCAGTGAGTCAGGGCTGATGATGTAGGCTGTTTGTGATTCAGTGGACGCGGGTTACGTAACGGTAGGCAATGTGATGCAAGGCACACACCGCAACGGACTCCGTCTGTTACCGCCCAGCACTAGAATTACACCCCCCCCCCCCACCCCCCCAAGCTACCCTCAGCTTCACGCTTGACTGGGAAAAACAAACCCCAGTGCTTTTTCACAGACTCTTCTAATTGTATTTGGACATTGATCCTCTGTTTAAAAAAAAAAAAAAAAAAGGGTAAATAGCCTTGTTTTTGCTTTGCACTCTGGGACTGCAGAATAAAGCTAAGACAGTGGATTTGCAGTGAAGACGACAGTACATCCTCAACTTTAGGGCCTTGTCTGTCTATCAGATTTAATCTTACATCTTTCTCTGTTCTGTGTACTTTATTCATTTGAGAGGGAAAGCACTAAAACATAAGTTGAATAATTTTTTTTCTGTTTAGAATCTCCACAACTGCATCTCGCATTTGGTGGTGGCGTTCAGTACTCATGTTTCTGTTTGACCTAACGCAAGTAAACACAACAGGAAATAACTCCTCTATTAAAAATTATATACGTTAACTATTTCCACACTTTATGGAACTTGAAATCTAGGCCATGTTTACCTAATTGGATATATTGATTGGGTAGACGTTTGTGCTTTTAAATGTAAAGTGATATCTGATCTGAATCACTGTGACCCAGTCATTACCTGGGAAGGGTTTGTACTCCTGAAATCTAACACCAAGATAATATTACATAATTCAATATCTAGAGAGTGTTTCCAAGAACCTGGCCTTAAACATGGAGTGAAGACTAATGCCTGCAACATAATACGCTATGTTATTCTGCAAAATGTGAGACTCGCTCTAGTTTTCCTGCTGCATTACAGCCAGCTGTTTTATGAATCAGCAGTCAACCTAACGTCACTTGCGTGACCTCGCTACGGCAAAAAAACAAAAAACAAAATTCCCAGATACGCTCCGAGCCGAACCTCAGCTCAGCAGACGCTCAGCAGACCAGAGCGTTGAGCGATCACAGAAGTGTCCGCGCAGGGGAAACCCGAGCGAGGTTCGGACGGACGGACGGACGTGAGGGGCCGACCCGGGGGACGGAGAGCGAGGCGGAGACGGAGCCAGAGCAGGGGGCGAGCGACCGGCGTCGGTTCTGCCGCAGCTGTGCCGCCGTAGGGGGGGGTGCTCCCGCCGAGCCCCGCCGTCGCTCCGCGTCGACGCTCCGAGGAAGACGAAGGCACGGAGGAGCCCGGAGCGGCACCGGGGGGAGGCTGATGGATGGGCTTGAGCCGCGCCTGCGCCTGCCCCTGCCCCCACCCCCCCACCCGCAAATGCCATATGGCCAGCCCTGTGAATCATGCCGACGCGGTGCATCTCTCTAATGTGTCCCCCCACCTCCCCCCTCAGCACTCTGTTCCGCTCAGGAACTAGGACACACTGTGCTCTTAACATAAGGTTCCTTTGCATGGTAATGAACCTGACCACATGCCTGCGGAAAGAAAGAAAAATGATTTGCGTTAAGTGTTTGCGCTTTCTGCGTTTGGTTTGTGTGTTTATTTTATTGTATTTTTTTTTTTTTTTATTATTACCATTTTAAATTTACGTGACCTACTTGGAAAGATTAGTATTAAACTGACCTTGGAATCGACGTTTCACGTGCAGTTTTGACAAAGAGTTTTTCTAGCGCACAACTTTGAGGTTTGAAATTTGTGTGGGTGGTCCAGCGGATCTCTGACATTGATGAATGAGCATGAATAGGTTGTTACATTGTGTGACTATGGTGGTTTGCTTGCTTGTATACACATAGCAGGCGGAAGACTTTTTTTTCTCTCCCCTTCTCTCTTTTTGCACTCTCTTTTTTTTTTTTTTTTTTTTTTTTGTTTTGTTTTGTTTTCCCTTAACCGCTCGCTTTCTGGTGGTGGTCTTTCTGTTTTCTGTTGTTTATGTTCAATTTGGTTTGTTTTGTTTCAGTTTGTTAGTTATTGTTTCTTTCTTTTTTTTTTTTTTCTTTTCCTCATCAGGGTATCCTTAGCGTTGTTTGATTTTGTAATCTGATGTCAGAGTACTTAACAAAACAAAAAAAAAAAAAAGAAAGAAAGAATGAAAGAAAAGTTGTTTACACAGTGCTAACTCTGCTGAGAAGGATGATGTTCTCCATCTTTCCATAATGGCCTCTTGTTTTGTGTGTGTGTGTTGTGACAATGCCATCCATCTCGTCGCTGCTGGCGGCATGGCAGCTGTGTGCGGCTTCGCATGTGCTCATTTAGCCTACCCTGACCTTTCACACCGCGTGTTGCTAAGTTCTTGGGTGCGTGCCATAGCAACGTGTCTTAACAATGCCGAAACGCATGAAGGCTCTGAGAGAGAGCGTGGATAGCGACTTGTGAAATGGATTGTGTTTACTGTGCTCAATAAAGTGTTTTAGCGAGTCTGAAAAGAGACACAAACTGGGAGGGGGTGGGGTGGGATGGTGGAACGGTTTGCCCTCAAGTGCTTAAGAAATAATAATGCAGACATCTTGCTGTGGCCCTGTGGTGCAGTTGTTTTAATTTAATTTGAATTGAAACCCGACATGATCTAATGAGGGCTTTTAAGTCCTTTGAGGCACATGGATCTGTGGATGTTATTAACTGTGATTAGGTCAGTTTCCAGAGAGATTGAATGACCTGAATGGGCCAATAGAAAGGTCTTATTCAGCGTTTGGTTTGGTTTGGTTTGGTTTGGTTTTCCTTTTAGCAGCCCCTTTGATTTAATATTTTTTTATAATATGTAGATTTTTCACTATGGTAATAGTGTTGAAGCTGTCTAATAGACACCATCTCTATCTCTTTTCATTCTCTGTCCACAGAAAAAGCGGCCACGGCCAATGAGGAGGAGGTGCAGAAGGCGGACGTCTCCTCGACAGGCCAGAGCGTGATTGACAAAGATGCCCTCGGACCAATGATGCTTGAGGTTGGTGTGTGGGGCCGTGTGTTCAGGAGATAACTCTACCTCCACACGGCTCTCTTTGTCTTGGCACACAGGTCACGCCGCGTATGGGCAGTGTGAGAGCTGGGTTTGGGAGGTCACCGACGCTTGCTGCCTTACCCTGAGATGCGAACCATAGCAAACATACACTGCATGGCCAAAAAAAAAGTCGCCGTTTGGATTTGGAGCCCCTGGAGGTCGTGTTATGATCCGGGGTTGCTCCGATCGGTCAGGTCTAGGCTCAGCAACATTGTGTGGCAATAAAATGAAGTCAGCTGAGTACCTGAATGTACTGAATGACCAGGTTATCCCACTGATGGATTTTTATTCTTCCCTGACGGCACAGGCATATTCCAGGATGACAATACCAAGATTCAAGTTGTGAAAGAGTGGTTCAGGGAGCATAATGAATCATTTTCACACATAAACTGGCCACCGCAGAGTCCTGACCTTAACCCCATTGAGAGTCTTTGGGACGTGCCGGAGAAGACTTTACAGAGTGGTTCGACTCTCCCGTCGTCAACAAGATCTCGGCCAAAAACGAATGCAACTCCGGACGGAAATAAATGTTGTGATGTCGTATAAGATTGAAACAATGCCACGGCGAATGCACGCCGTAATCAAAGCTAAATGCAGTCCAATGAAATCTTAGAGATTGCGACTTTTTTCTTGGCCAGGCAGTGTACATTCTCTTGAAAAAGAAACATGTTGTATCTTTTTCTGAGACAAGCTACAATAGCAGTTGTTTGCATAGCCCCTGAGAGCAACAAATGCTGTGAATGTGTGTTCTGGATGCATCCATGTTTTATAACACGGCTGAAACAGGGCTAAGAAAAGCAACATCTCCGAATAAGTCATTGAGCTTTGTTGGTTTTGCCAGGTAAGGGTAGTAAATCACTGCATCCCACCACGGCTCGGCTTCACGCGCAAGGGCAAATGAGTTGCCGTCATCAAATGGGAAAGCAAGCAGGCGGGCCTCCCGAAAATGAATCAAGCCATTCAGCTCGTGCTTGGCTTTTTCCCTCTGTTCACTGTATAATCTGTCTTGTCAGAGAATATTTATAGCTTCCAAGGTCCAGCGTCACTGAATCGACATGCAGCCGATGCTAAATATAGCCCAGTGCTGCATGCTTTCCCATCTGTTTGAAACTGTGAAACGGAGGAATAATTCACACCCGCACCGAACCATCCTTCGCCGGAGCTGATTAAAAAGCACTTGTGACAAAGGCCAGAGAGCGGAAACACTCCCATATGCCCTTTCCACCCCCGTGGCCATAAAGCCCCCCTCCCCTGCTCCGGCTACCGGCACCGTGCACACAGACACCCCTTGTCTAAACGTTTGTGCAGCTCGACGCTGCCCGATTCCATCGCTGAAAAAGACTATTGTGTGATTCCACACTGAAGTGAAACGCACACATTTAAGATTTTTTCAAGGAGCTTTGTTTCTTCCTTGGACACTGTACTGGTTTCTCTGAACCCCCGCCCCCCCACCACCACCCCCGGTGCATCTAACTCGGCCTGTGCACAATCCCAAGAGTCTCAAATCGCTATAAGAAATTATGCAAGTTGAGGCCCATTGGGAGAGGGCAGAGAGCTGAGTTAGACACCCTCTCTGTCTGTCAAGCCTGATTCATGTTGCAGTACATACCCCTCAGCACATTTTGGAGCAAGTTGCATAAGTTTGGCTGAATACGTGTAGACTTGGCATTCCTGACTGTTTACTCTTAAATGTTTACTTAATGTGCCCACCAGATGGCCGCATCTAGAGCGCTGTGTAAACGGGATCTGTGATCTTCCGCACCGCGGAATGTGCTTTTGTTCCTTACGTTTTCCCTGCTTAAGTCGCCGGCAGTGGGAACAGTTTGCGAAGTAATTCAGTCTGTTGTATCAGGGCTCTGTTCTGGGAGGGCGTCTTATGGAGAAGCTCTGTTTGCCTTCGCAGCTAAATTGTTAGCACAGCTAGCAGCCAATTTGGAACTCGTTTTCCTGTACACAGATCAGGAGATGCGATGTCAGTGCCAGCGCTACATCCTAAAACAAACATCAGCTTTCATAATGTTGGCAGTCCCCCTTTAGGGGATATCACCGTTCAGTGGTCTAATTGACACCATCCTGCTAGGTAATTCTTGACTTGGGGCTGTTTTCTTTCAATTAACGCTTTCCGATATCGTCTTTGTCACACTCAATCAAGCAGCATGTTTTGTGGCCATGGTCTGCTGGGCCCCGAGAAGACGGGAGTCGTGAAGTTGCACTGTTCGTTTGTTCACCGCCGGAGATTTTCTAGGCTGTAATCTGCATGGGGAATGAGAGCCAGCAGCTGTTCCAGATTGGCTGGCTGTCACACAAACAGTGGCGCTTCAACAGCAAAGACGCCTTTTTAAATAGACTTCTATCTGCCTGTGATGGGACTGGCTTTTCTCAGCAGCTAATTAGTTCATTGTGGATGAGCTGAATTGAAAAGGAAATTTGCTGTTGGATCATTACTTTTGAGCCATTGTTTCATGACTACTCAATTAGTTTTAAGGCTTTGAATTCTGATACTCATAAAGGTATCAGAACATGCCGTCAAACCGGGAGCTTTAGGCTTTTGTGCGTGTGCATGTGTGTGTGTGTGTGTGTTGTGTAATACAGTATCATGACTTTGTTCTGTGTGCTCTCTCTTAAAATGAGCAGCTTTTCTTTTCCATTTAATTAAAAGGATAGGCAATTATCTATGAATACCGGATAATAATACCGGCATTAATTAGTAGAGGTCTCCTGAAGTGCTCAGATTTGCTGTGATTCTTTCAACCTCAATTTGTTTTGTTTTTTTTTTGTTGTTTTTGTTTGTTTGTTTTTTGCCTTCCTCCTAGGCCTTGGACGGGTTCTTCTTTGTGGTGAACATGGAGGGGAACATCGTGTTTGTGTCAGAGAACGTGACACAATACCTTCGCTATAACCAGGAAGAGCTTATGAACACCAGTGTGTACAGCATTCTGCACGTGGGTGACCATGCAGAGTTCATCAAGAACCTGCTGCCCAAATCCCTGGGTGAGGGTACACTCTGAATAACACTCTCTCTCTCTCTCTCTCTCTCTCTCTCTCTCTCTCTCTCTCTCCCTCTCTATTTGTCTCTTTCTGTCTCTGTTTCTCCGTCCTCCTCTCTCTCTCTCTCTCTCTCTCTCCCTCTGATACCATCCAAAAAAAAAAAAGACAGAGAGACATCGCTTTAACTATTTCTTCTTTTTTTTTTTTCTCTCCTCTCCTTCACTGACAACACACTTGTTATTTTTTTTTTTTGGTCACAATGTGATCTTGCAGCATTGCATGTGCTTGAGCTTTTTTCTGTGGAAGCATACTGTAGGGACTGAGTCTCACTGTGTAGCCATCTGGATGGCTCTCTCTGGTAATGACGAGGAGAGGCGCAGTGTCCTAGATTCCAGGCTCATCAATGAGAGCTGAAATAGGAGAAGCAGATGCAACGTGGAGGGCTATAGGGAGAGGCATTATGGGCAAAGGGGGGGGGGGGGGGGGGGGGGGGGGCGTTCAAAGGAATCTCTGTCAGCAACTGCTGTGCTGATGCATGCGATTGAATATAGATTATTTTTGTGATTAGCGCCCCCCCCCCAACTCTCCACGCAGTGCAGATTGTGTATGGTTGGTCAATATGAGTGTATTATGGAAATTACGGGGAAAACAGGTGGTGGGCCGGTAAGGCCGTAATGTGACTTAGGGGGGTTTTTTTTGTTGATGTCCATGTCTGTGCGCAGTGAACGGCGTGCCCTGGTCCAGCGAGAACCCGAGACGGAACAGCCACACCTTCAACTGCCGCATGCTGGTCAACCCGCACAACGAGGCCGAAGAGGAGACGCAAGATCACGAGACCCAGCAGAAGTACGAGACCATGCAGTGTTTCGCCGTCTCCGAGCCAAAGTCCATTAAAGAGGAGGGCGAGGGTAAGGCCCCCTAGCATACACAGCTCCCCCCCGCACCAAACACCTGGGTAGGCCCCCAACACTCTCGACCAACTCCTCTGCTAGCGTACGTTACCGTCTTGGTGCGCTTTTCCGCTCCGCGTGGTTATATAGGATGGAGTTGAATCGATGTTGATTTTGCACCATGCGAAGGCGATCAATTCTGACGTTGGCTGGACATGTGTTGAGTGAGCAGGGGAGTGCTGCGGTCTTTTGAGCGAGGAGGAAAGAGGGAGTTGGAGCACTCATCGTGCTAACATCTGTTGCCTTTCTTCAGAAATGTTTCAATCTGTGATATTTCCCCCCCCCCCCCCCCCCCGCCCCCGGTTTTTCTGTTTTTTTTTTTTTTTTCTTCTTTTTTTTCCTCCCCTCCTCGTCCAAGCAAAGTCACAGAGAGTTCAGCGTGCTTATTTGAGCCCCACTTTTTCAAGTGGATCAAGTTGGCTTTGTTTAGTGCCTTTGCTTTGCTCTGGCATCCAGAGGCCTCACTGCCCATATGTACGTTTCTCACACTGGTCTGTCTCTCTCTCTCTCTCTCTCTCTCTCTCTCTCTCTCTCTCACTTTCTGTCTCACACACACACACACTCACTCACTCACTCACTTACTCACTCCTAGACACGTATGCGTACACAAACACGCCGGGTCCATGCTCCGCTTAAGTCCCTGAGCTCGTCAAAGTATTTAATTTTTGTTTGTACATACAAATGAGGCTCTTCCTAGGAAGACAACTCTCTCTCTCTCTCTCTCTCTCTCTGGCATGCTGGTCTCTCTCCCAAAGCCACGTCTGCCCTGGCTTTTAAGTCTCTTAGGAGCCATACCAAACAGACAGGCTGAAGGAATGTGTGTGTGGCAGGGAAACATATCCAGTAAGTGAGTGTGTTTGAAAGTGAGAGAGAACCAGGAACACTCCACAGGTGCAGGCCTGGAATTTCCTGAAATTTATTGTGTGTGTGTGTGTGCATGTGTGTGCATGTGTGTGCGTGTGTATGTGTATATGTTTGTGCGTGTGTGTATATGTGTGTGCGAGTGTGTGTGCGAGTGTGTGTGTGTGTGTGTGTGTGTGTGTGTGTGTGTGTATGTGTGTAAGAGCATGTAATTATTGACATCAAAACCGGAGAACACTTGCCTACACTTGGCGTGTTTATTTCCCATAGCGTGTTTTGTACATGCGCCTGTATAAGGCAGTGGAGACCGGCCACTGGGCTCACTCTCTGGGCAAGCGGGTCCTGGGAGCCAGCTCGGTTTTACATGATCTCTCTGTCATGTATGAGGAATGATTTCTCTCAGTGCAGGGCCATGAGAGTCACCCAGCAGGGAAGCAGCCCCACACTGACATGCATTTGAAAGGTCACACTCTGTCATGTCACCCACTCACCTCCCCACCACTTTCCCACCTCTGCCACACAAAAGGAGAGATCACACAGCCTACCCATCATTAATTACTCTATTACTATCCAGATGAACTCTCTGATGACTCATGTGGGGATGAATGTGTGTGTGTGTGTGTGTGTGTGTGTGTGTGTGTGTCTGTGCCTACAGATTTTCAGTCCTGTCTGATCTGCGTGGCACGCCGAGTCCCCATGAAAGAGCGTCCCATGCTGCCAACACACGAGAGCTTCACTACCAGGCAGGATCTCCAAGGTAACCATGACAGCGCCGTCTCGCCTCGCGCACGCACGCACGCGTGCACGCGCACACCCACACACGCACGCAGCACCTTCAAAGCCTCTGCTACACAACCAGTCAGTTCATTTACGACGAGGAAACCCGTAAAATGTGAATGACTTACTCACCTTATAAAAACAGAAACGGGCTTGGCACCTAAATTACGGTACGCGCCAGCAAAAGCCCCTTCGGTTTTTCAGCCCTTTGTACAGTCACGGAGGTAAAATCCGACATGTCAGGACACACGCACCAGGTCTGTTCTCCCTTTTCTCCTGGAAGAGACAGCTGCCTGTCTGAAAGTTGGCTGCCCTGATCAGTATTCAGCATGTGCTAAGACTGAGGTGGGATAAACTCTCGACTCCATACAGGGCCTGACTCCCACTCAGCTTAGTGAACTTCCCTTTTTGTCCGTGGGGCAGTGCTAAATGCCTGTTGCTTGTCCATGGCTGCTTGTTTGTTTGTTTGTTTGTTTGTTTGTTTGTTTGTGTTTTCAAGACCCCTCTCATCTATGTGGAGATAACAGTGGTAGAAAACATCCGTTACTGTGCTGATGTCCACCATCAGTGCTCAGGTCAATCCGCTAACTTGTGTGCTTGAACCTGATTGAAATTGATTGACAAGTAAGATGTCCTTGCTTCAAAAATGAAATTCAGTCATCTTGTCCAGTGTATTTGATCTGTGTGTGTGTGTGTTTATTGGACTCTGTTTCACTGACTGAGCTAATGTCTCAGAGAATGTTCTCTGTTAAGCCGCGGACACACTACATAACAAGTCGTCAGTTAGCCGTACTGTTTACTCTACACAACTTGTTTTCTTGTAATCGAGAATCTTGAAGTCACTGTGGTTTGCACACTACATGACTGATCAGCAACAGAGGGTCACACATTACAAGATCTTTCACCAGGAGGAATCTCCGACAAGTCTGTCTAATCTCCAAACTATGGTTTGTCACGAAAACACACGCGAAGTGACACGGGGGATGATGCGAGACCTGATGGATAGAGAGGGAGCTAGATAAAGAGAGAGATAGATACTGATAGACAGATAGATAGATAGATACATACTTAATTAATCTCGAAGGAAATTTAGCAGACAAATGTTAGGAAATGTAGATACTAAGCGCGAGACAGGGATTTTTTTCCTCCAAAAATGGATGTCAGCAAGAAGTCAGCGATCCAAGTTGTTTGTGCGCTGATTTGCAGCACAAAAAAAACAGGAGGAAAAAGAATATGTGTTGATGTTGTACAACTCCTCCCCCAGGTTTTCTCTCAGCCTGTGTCTTGCGCTCTCATTGGCTGTAGCTCGTCGCCGCACTCATTACCAGTCGTAACACTGTTCACACTACAGGATTTGGACTCCCCGACAGGTCCAGATATTTACCCTGCTAGATACCTTTCGGGCACCTGCGAGTCTCTCGGACGGCATCTTTGAACAGTTCAAACATAACGATTGACAGCTGACTTGCGAGCCCCGAGCGAATGCCGATTTGCCTCTGATCTGGGGCTTTCGTTGGCGATCTCCAAAAACTGTCGGCAAGCAGAAAATCAGGGCTAAAATCGGGTAGTGTGAACTTAGCCATAGTTGTTCATTTGTGACTGCCTTCTCTCTCTCCCTCTCACCCTCTATCTCTCTCTCCCCCTCTCCTCCTCTCTCTCTCTCTCTCTCTCCCCCCCCTCTCTCTCTCTCTCTGTCTCTGTAGGCAAAATCACCTCACTGGACACTAGTCTGCTGCGTGCATCAATGAAGCCAGGTTGGGAGGATCTGGTGAGAAGATGCATTCAGCGCTTTCACCTCCAGAATGAAGGAGACATCTCCTTTGCCAAACGCCATCAGCAAGAAGGTTAGAAATGAGTCCGACACCAACCACAGCCCCTGCAAAACCAACTGCCACCCGCACATTCTCCTCCACACTCTCAGAACACAGGCAATGCTTACAGAAGACGAAACACAACTATGTAACGTTGAAAAAAAATCTGTGAATACCACATATGTGTTTTGCATCACATTTTTGGAAATCTTAACGTACGACCACTGTTTTGTTGGTTAGTCAGCAAATGTGAGGTGTTAAATCCTTCTCTCTCTCTGTGTGTGTGTGTGTGTGTGTGTGTGTGTGTGCGTGCGTGTGTGTGTGTTCGTGCTGTTCAGTGCTGCGACACGGACAGGCGTTCAGTCCCGTCTACCGCTTCTCTCTGTCTGACGGCACCATCGTCTCTGCACACACCAAGAGCAAACTGGTGCGTTCACCAGCCACCAATGAGCCGCAGCTCTACATGTCTCTGCACGTCCTCCAGAGGTACGACACACTCCGCTCCTCAAAGGGCTCTGTTTTATCAAAGACACACTCATTAATTCTCCAACTCCCGCTCGTGTTCGCCGGCCGGTTACTGTTAGCGTCCCGTCTAAACCCCTCAGCTTTTGTCAGTGCACGCCGCGGGCCGGCGAATGTACTTCTAGACTTCCCTCTGTCTTTGAATGCACGCATTTCAAAGGTTTCAGATCTTAAAAGGGCATGAAACTCCTGCCCGACGTAGGTTCTTAGAAATGAAGTGTAGAGAAAAGATAAACATTTAGGTGTGAGTCAGTCCACTGCAGGGTTATAATTTTAAAGCTCGTTACCTCTACTACAATAATGATATTTCTGCTGTGGTTTCAGAATAGTACGTACAGAACAAAGATGTCTTTGTTTAGTCATTTTCTCCGATGCCCTCTTCACTGGGATTTTTTTTTTGAACACACTGTTATGTGGAGTAGACCCTCGGGGCCTCTCTGAGTCAGTCTGCAACTTTGAGATACTGTGAGAGGTTTGCACTGTCCCTTTAGAAAGTTTTCACCAAGTGTCTGAGGAAGCTAGGGGCAGTGTTGTTACGATCTGATAACAATTAACGCACAGTTTTCTCTCTCTCTCTCTCTCTCTCTCTCTCTCTCTCACTCACTCACTCACTCAGCTTCTTTGCTGAAACATGCTTTGGTTAATTAATCCATTCTTGAGATTCCTTTGACTGTGTGTGTGTGTGGCTGTGTGTAGGTGTTGCACACACACTCTGAGGAAAGTGTTCTGGGATATGAGATTAGCATAACAAATGGCTGGTGGCTGGATTAAAGTAATAAAATGGTTTCAATTGAATTTACTCTTGTTTGCCTGGAAATCAACTTTGCTGACTTGAATCTAAATTGCGATACTTTTGTTAGCAGTAATAATATTACTACGGGGGAAAACATGTTTTCTTTTGTTTTGTTTTGTTTATTTTACATTAAGTCAGGGTTCTTCACATCCAGTCTTGAGGGCTCAAAGTCCAACTGCTTTTACCATCAACTCACAATTAGAGGCTGATTTTGTTTTAACCTGCTTTGGTTGATATGAAAACCGGCAGGACTGGATTTGGGGAGCCCTCTCCTGGAGGGTTCATTTTCTTTTCTGTTTGTATCACGTAGAAAATGAAGAGAAAAGAAAAAGACATGTTATTCTAGAAAAGGCATTGACTGATTTTTTTCATTTGTGTCTAGAGAGCAAACAGTATGTGGTGTGAATCAGGACATGGGCTCAGGGCAAACCATGGCTAAACCCATGAACCCAGTCTCCTCCATGACCTCTCCCAACCCTGCCGGTGCAAGCGGGCCCCAGGGCCAGGACACCACTGTCAGTAGCAACACCTCCACCTTCTCCTCCCCAGGAGGCCCCAAAGAGCCTGGGGCAGTGGGTCCGGTGCAGGGCTACCGCTTCGGATGCCCAGGGGCGCTGAGCCACACCGCTGCCATGCAGGCAGCCACTCCTCAGGGCGGCAGCTATGCACTGAAAATGAACAGTCCTTCTCAAGGCAGCCCGGGCATGTTGTCCCCGCGCCACCGCGCCAGCCCTGGGGTGGCCAGTTCCCCCCGCCTGGCCCCGCCACAGTTCTCTCCTGCGGGTAGCCTCCACTCGCCGGCAGGCTTGTGCAGCAGCAGTAGCGGAGGGGGAGGTGGCGGCGGCGGCGCGGGCTCTGGTCACGGCTACACCAGCAACTCCCTCAACGCTCTGCAGGCCCTCAGCGAATGCCACGGAGTCAGTCTCAGCTCGCCAGACAGAAAACTGGGCTCTCCAGCTGGCGTGGGCGTCAGCCCTCACCTGCTGAGCAAGATGGGCGGAGGAGACTCGTTTGGGGAGCAGTCACAGTCGGAGCAGGGCCAGCAAGAGGAGGGTTCCGAGCAGAAAGAGGAGAAAGAGAGCCTGGGAGCGTTTGCCAGCGCGGACACCAGCGACCCACAGAACCGGCTGCACGACAGCAAGGCCCAGACCAAGCTCCTCCAGCTGCTCACCACTAAAACTGAGCCGATAGACCCTCCTTCGCCTCCCTCTGCACCCGGAGGAGAGTCCGTCTGTAAGGATCAGTCAGGAGCACAGGGGACGGGAGGCATGGGCGGTCAGGGCGGGTCGACCCCGGGGACCCACGCCACCTCCCTGAAGGAGAAGCATAAGATCCTCCACAGACTCTTGCAAAACAGCACCTCCCCGGTGGACCTGGCCAAGCTGACGGCCGAGGCCACGGGGAAGGAGTTGTGCCAGGACGCGGTGGGCGGCGGCGCCAGCGTGGCGGATCTGGCCGCCAAACAGGAGCCCATCAGCCCCAAGAAGAAAGACAACGCACTGCTGCGCTACCTGCTGGACAAGGACGACAACGTACTCAAAGACAAGGGCATCAAGGTGGAGCCCGGAGAGATTAAAGTGGAAGGCGGCAAGATGACCAGCATTAAGACGGAGAAGGCGGACGGGGGCTACGATCGAGCGGAGCAGGTGAGCTGAATTACGTGCCGCACTAACACTACCGAGAGTCACGGGGGGGGGGGGGCCTGGTTCCTCTGTTTGGGAATGGAGAATATATAGTACTATGCCAGCTGTTAAAAGTTATGTTTTAGCCGAGCCGTATAATTTGGTTCTTTATAAACATATAGGATTATGTGGTGTTATAGATTCGTTGTGTCATTTGTCTTTGACTTTCATGTGCGCTTTGGCAAATTTATGACGCTCAAAACACCTGCGTCCAAAGATGAATGTCCCAGTTTTTAGGGAGTTTCAACTAAGGATGTGAGGGAATATTGTTCGGTACACAAAAGATCTGCTGAAAGGAAGAGTCTCTAAGATTATACGGATCAATCTTTTGTAACCGTGATAAATAGAGTTATGTGAACCAATGGGATGCGATCCCAGGTCAGCAGTCTTACCCCTGGATCTTTCACGTGTAGCCCCAGAAATACGGTCTCATCCACACCCCTGCTCCCGTTGCAGGGTGAATACCTCCTAAGTCTGAGAGTGTGTTTCTAGCGCTCAGCCTGGGTGCTAATGTGGAGCAGACAGGAGATTTATTATCTGGCCAATGAAGACCCAGATAGAGTCAGTATGGAAACAGCAGGGTTATAAATGACTCAGCCTGCCAGAACAGAGACAACCCCCACACAACTTGCCAAACTCTCTCAGCTCAGCTCGTCAACGCAGGAAACTAAGGCGCTGGGAAACTGGCAGCCTTTTTCAGAACCACAGTGACATTTAAAAAAAAAAAAAAGAAAGAGAGAGAGAGAGAGAGAGAGAGAGAAAGAGAGAGGCCAGTGTTGCTCAGAGCGTTTCATCTGGCCAGGGTTTTGGCTGGCCATCCGGCTTTTGGCACCGCTCTGAAAATCAGGCCTCCGAGCGGCAGAGAGAATACGCTGTGAAACCAGAGCCGGGGCCAGGTAAACGAGAAGGAGCAGAGAGAGAGAAAGAGAGAGAGAGAGAGAGGCTGTTGCCGTGTGCGTGTTCACGCTGGGCGGCAGGCCCCTTTGAAGCCTTTGGCCGCTGATTGAGTCATAGCTGTCAGAACAGCAGGCTATGCTTCCCTCGGCAACAGCGCTGGCCTGCACCGTGGGCGCCGTTAGCCTGTTAGCTCAACGTCCTCTCCGTACGTTACCGGGAAAATGCCCGGCTTTCTTCCGAGGAGCCCGCAGGGGCCGACAGACAGATGCAGGACTGAGAGAAGGGGCCTGAAGGATAGGGCCTCTCGCGCGCTCTCAGACGGAGAGGAGCGAGGGCGGCGATTAGAGGCTTTTTGCAAAGAAAAACGGAAGCTGTATGCTACAGCGCATCCACGCAAGCACCCTCGGCACGGGGCTGTTCTCTGACAGTCTGGAGGAGCAAAGCGAGAGCGAGAGAGAGAAAGAGAGACAGGGGAGAAACAGAGAAACAGAAAGAGAGAGAAGCAGAAAGGGAAGGTCAGTCAGTAAGACACTGTCTCAGACTGGCATGTGTGCTGATGAAAGACAGGCTTGTAGGATAAGGGTGGAAATGAGGAGAACACTTGTGATAAAGGTCGAGAGAAAGAGAGAGAGAGAGAGAGAGATGACTGGATTTTGGCCTTGTTTGGTTTGCAGAGAGGAGGAACAGGCTCGCACTGATGCACTGTCACTCAGCAACCGTTCCATGCGCACGGATAACTGCACAGGCCTTGCTTTGCTTCTCACCATAAAACTAAACAGGGTTGTTTCTGGGCTTTACAGTTGCATGATGATTAAAGCATTTAAATGAGTTAAAACAATATGGCTTTCATTAACGTAATTTTAATGGTAGGCCAAAGCTGCGTGAATGACCCACGCGAACATTACTCTCTGTGCTCGGAAGAGAGAGGCCTGTGCCACATTAAGTAAAGCCATGACTTCATTAGAGCTTTTCCAGTAGTGCGATTGCACCCCCCTTCCTCCTCCCTCCCCCCTGACAGTGGTGACATGTCTGTCTGGCCATGTGTGAAAGCTGTCCATGCTTGCCCCCCCCCCCCCTCTCTCTCTCTCCCTCTCTCCCTCCCTCTCTCTCTCTCCCTCTCTCTATCTCTGAATTATTGATGATTTTTTTTCAGAGCTGAATGAAAAATCAGCTCGGGACAGGGTCTGGGTATCAAAATGTGCAGACAATTATTGTGTGTTTGTGTACAGTGACAAATACAGGGGGTCCAGCACATCTGTTGTTAGTCTCTGGTCGACCAGCGTTTGTGGCTTAGTCAGTGCACAGCAGTACGGGGCGTATATCAAGCGCTGTCTGTGGCTTCAGCCCCAGAGTAGTATTGAAGTCCAGGAGACGTGTGTCCTGCCTTCAGCCAGAGGAAGCTCTAATCAGCAGCCTCTCTGTCTTCCTGGAATTAAGCTCTGCTTGCTGACGGCACTGCCTCCTCAGCTCTCTCCCCGTTAGCTCCTCAGCTCCTCAGCACCTCCGCTCCGCCAGGAGGAGCTCCTCTCCTCCGTTTTTTTTTTTTGTAGTAGTAGTTTTTTTGTTTGTTTGGTTTGTCGGTTTGTTTGTTTTTAAATGCCAAATCAAATCTGAGATTAAGAAGCAGCAGTCACTGACCAAAACACCTTCCCACAGCTGTGGGGACGGCGTGTCTGATACCACACGAATGTTGTCTAGCAAACAGCAGAGTCATTAAGACTCTAGGCTGAGTAAACCGTACAGGATCTGATTTCATTACTGCAGTACACATTGTTCTTTTTCTCTCTTCAGCAGTGTCAAAAAACACAGAGAGAGAGAGAGAGATACAGAAAGAGAGATACAGAGAGAGAGAGAGAGCTGTAGAGGTCTGGGTAGTAAATAATCAGCAGCAGGTCTTTCTGGCAGAGGGCAGGCAGAGCCAGCCGGTGGAGTGGAGCGCTCCAAAGCTCTACACCAAGAGTGACCTCATTAAGCAACCCCCCCCCCCCCCCCCCACCTCCTCCTCTCCTCTCCTCTCCTCTCCTCACATCCTGTCTTTTAACAGCCTTTCCCTCAGCGCCACAAACAAGGCCAATCGGAGCGCACGCAGGAAAGCTCCAATGGACATGCACATGGACACTGCTCCACGCCAGGGCTCATCCTTACCGAGGGAAATACCTTTATCCTGTGTCCCGGCCAATCAGACCCCGGGCGCAGAAGAAAGCTTTTGAAAACACGGGCGAAATCAAATGGATGTGTCTGAAATGACCATACATTTACATATCAATACCTCAATTATTGTGAATACGGTACCTGTCTGTTATTCCCAGTGATGCTTTGAACAAGATGAGGATCCATTTTTCACTGTTGAAAAGAGCCTCATTACTATTCTCTCATCTGTAGTGAATTTATTAGCTCAGTTGATAAAGTGCAGTAATTGCTGTTCTGCCATTGAGATGAAGACGTCTAGGACGCTGCCACCTTGTGGCCACTCTGAGAAAAGCGTTCCTCAGACTTCCTCTACACAGATCTGAACATTATCTTATATAAATGTTTGTGTTTGCCACCGTAACCCTGCGTCTTATTGTGAAGTCTCTTGATTTACTTTTGTTTTAGTGTTGCCTGATGGCCAATTTGGATCATATTCAATCTCTAGTCATGCTGAGAGATTCCACATTCTCTCAAGATAAACATTTTGAGATTGTCTGAGGATTAAACATGTATCTTTGGACCCGTGGTCTTTATCTGCTCTGGAAAGCATCTGGCAGGCCTATTTACTACAAGGCTATTCTAGCTATTACTCAAAACCTAAAGTCCAGCTCTTCCCCATTCAGACAAATTCATTATGTAGGCTGTGAGAGAAGGACGAATGTGACACAGATACCAGTCAGTGCCGCGGCACTCTGTAGTCACGTTAATATTAGTGGTATGCTGGTCTGTGTAAACAGCATGAACATCCTGCATGTTAAATCCATGCTGTGGGCATGTCAAGCTGTGTTCTGACCCTTTACCGTGTGCTTTTCAAATCAGAGAGCGCAGCATAAAATAAATAAACAAACAGACGAAAGAAAGAAGCCGGGGGTCGGGCAAAAAGAGAGAGAGAGAGAGAGGCAATTTTGTGTGTTGTACCTTAAAATGGTAAGTGATCTGCCACAAATGCAGAAGTGTTCAGATAACCCCACTAACTCAGTGTGAAGTGTGGCCTAGATTCCAGGCCTCTCTCTGCGTTCAAGTGCTGTGTTTCAGCCTTGAGTTAGAGAAGAAATTAACTATGTAGCAAGATTCCTCGCTTGGCTCCATTGAATCGGAAAGGCGTCTTGTTCTCCCACCAGTGGGATGCTTAGGTCTTCGTGTCTAAATGCATTTTTTTTGTGTGTGTATCTAAATGGTTTTGATTGTGTGATGAGATTCTTTAAGTATTGTTAAAACTGCGTGGTCCTGTTTGATTTGTCCACCGGCACTGTTCATCAAATGTCCGGATATATTTGCTTATTCGGTCCTGAGTACGGTTTTCTGCATAGTATGTGCACTGTGCCTCTTTCTCAGTGGTGTTTCTTAATTTTCTGACTCTGTGTAATGGCTTTGACATTGATTTTCTGTCTTTGTGTGGTGCGTGTGCGTGTGTTGTGTATGTGTGTGTGTAGTCAAGTGAACTGGATGACATTCTCGATGACCTGCAGAATAGCCAACCCCAGCTCTTCTCAGAGAGCCGGCCCGTGTCTCTGCCGGCCGCCGTGGACAAGCAGTCCATCATCAACGACATCCTGCAGATGACGGGGGAGGGAGGACCCGCCGCCATGGGCACCGCACAGCAGCAGCAGCAGCAGCAGAGAAACCTACAGGGCATGGGCCAGGCCAGTGAGTGTCACCCCTCCACCCCCAATCTCCTTCAGTCTGTCCAACTCTGTCTCCGTCTCTGATATTCCCTTACCTCTGTCCATCTCTCTCTCTCTCTGTGTAACATTTAATTCTGAACACACTCATAGTCAAAACTAATTGAAACCAGTATGTAATACCCCTTTTTATGGTTGAACGGTTTAAAGTCATCAGAACTTGTGCACATGCCAGAGTCATTGGTGCTGAAAGAATGTGCAGCAGCACACAAACACAAGCATGAACGCCTAACTGACTCATCGCCAAAGCAAGCCGGAGAGTACCTATCATTAATAACCCGACGAGTATGTACATCACTAATGATTCAGACCGGTAAAGGTGTGATATCAGGTTTCTCATGCTGTCGTACACTCACTACACTGCTACAAACGTCACGTACATGTGTCCCATTCCCTTTAGCCCTCTGTGCTGTGTCACATATGTAAGCGCTAGATTACATGACAGAGACATGTTCCGCGTAAGCCCCAGCGCCGTACGTGACCCGTCTCTCTTATGTAACACACTCATAATAGAGCAGCTTTACGTCGACTTTAAACAGAACTGACAGCTTAATCTCATGTGCACCTCGCGGAGTTGTTTGTCAACTGGCAGTGGGAATGCATGACTGCCCACTTTAACATGTGAAGTTGTGTTGGTGGATTAAGTGATGATTAAAGATCACGTGACTGCAAATTTCAGGGTGTGCGCTGAGCAAAGATAATACTGTTTGTTCAAAAGCTTCATAAGGCATTTGCTTTGTACAGTCAAGGCACTGTCACATTCCGTTGGAATTTCTCAGAATTGTAAGCATAGCTCTGTGTGTGTGTGTGTGTGTGTGTGTGTGTGTGTGTGCGCGTGTGTGCGTGCGTGTGTGTGTCTGTGCAGATTTCACTGGCCCCAGACCAGGTCAACCCAACAGAGGGCCTTCAGTGAGGAATGTTTCTTTAGACATGAACATGTCTGCTAAGGTCTCTCCAGGCCAGTATCCTCTCATGAGAAACAACAGTCCCTACTCCATCATGCAGCAGCAAGGCATGATGGGAAACCACAATGTCATGGCCAACCAGTCCAACATGGTCAACACAGGTGAGTTTTGCTCAGAAAAAGCAGTTTGAACTCTGTAATGCAGTGATTTTTTTTCAGCAGTAGTTTTTTTTCAGTAGTGTTTTCAGTAAAATATAAGTCCTGTATTTAAAGAGAAAAAAAACACTGGTTTCCTTAGGTCCTTTTTTTGAAGCTTAACTGAGTACTAAAAGTATAATTGAATGCCTTTTAACTTGTAGAGGAGGAGAGAGATGTAGGAGAGAGAGGAGTGCTCATGTAATGCAGTGTTAAACTGTCAGCCCCCGGTGGAAAACAAATGGGTTTCCCCTCCAGATCACATCACAGGGTCCCTCTGTTAAAAAAAAAACAACAACACTGGCCTAATGTCAAGAAAGATTAGAAAAGAAAAAAATGTGTAATTAGCACAGGTAGAGTTTTTGTGTGTGTTTTATGTGCATTTGTGTTTGTGTGTTTGTGTGTGTGTGTGTGTGTGTGTGTGTGAGTGTGTTTGTTTGTTGGTTGTTTGGCTGGTTGGTTGTTTGTTTGTTTGTTTGTTTGTTTGTTTGTGGGTGTGCGTGTTCTGCTGGTCAGTATGTCAGCTGTGTGGGAGAGTGCATGTGTGACTTGGTGGAGCTTTGAATGTGACACAGCAGAAATGAGTCATTTCCTCAGGAAGGAAGTGCTGGGTCACTCTGACTGGCTGCCTCTTGTCTGTGTGTGTTTACATGCACACTAGAGAGAGTAAGAACCCCCAGCTCACTCCAGTGCAAAGTACAGTAACCAAATGACAGGCAATAAACGGATAATGAGAACAACAGTGTGGCCTCTTAAAGCTCTCTCCTTCTTCCCTGTAAAAAAGGCTGACAGTCTCTCTATCTCTCTCTCTCTCTCTCTCTCTCTCTCTTCCCTCTCTCTCATGCAGGAGTGCTTGGTCCAAATGTTCCTCGTCCAGGCATGCAGCAGGAGGCCTGGGGACCCCAAGGCCCAGCGGTCAGTAGCTCAGCCTCAGCCCCGGTGCCCTCCACGCAGCAGTCCCTCCAGCAGGGGGCGATGCATAACCGCATGGGACCCATGCCCATGAGACCCAGCGGCCAGCAAGGGCCCAGACAGATACTTCAGTCTCAGATAATGCCCAACGGTGAGTCCCTCTCACACATGACACGTACAACAAATACAGTGATAAGACGTTTTTTTGTTTGGTTTTTTTTGATCGACCAGATCCTGTGTTTTTTAATCTACATGTTCATTGTTTGGTATTTGGAAACAAGCTGCTTTTCGGGTCATTTTTTTGTTAGCTGTGCTCCACATTTAGAACCGCATTTCGCACAGAACATACCATCGTGCTGTGTAGCACATAGCCAAACTCGCACCATATCTCATTTCTGTTCACCTCAGCCCAAGCTAACATGGATATGGGCATGGGCACACACCAGTTCCCCCAGCAACAGGCGCCACCCAATCAGACAGCTCCGTGGCCTGACAGCATGATGCCCATTGAGCCCTTTGGGAACCAGAACAGGTAAAGAGCATTCATAAATGTCAAGAGCACATCTGCCTACTACAAGTCCAATACCCCACCACTCTTACCAAGTCTGATCGATGGATGACGGAGAGGTTTCTTACTCTTTCTCTCTTGGACCTTTCATAATGGTTGAAGGAACTAAGTCATAAATATACTTGTTGGACTGGAGTTTAGTATTTGTGATGGTGTCGTACCGTCTGCTTTCAGTTGGATTTAACTGTGCTGTGCAGACGCTCTTTCTTTTAAAGTAGCACTGCATTTAGCATCGGGACACTGACCCTGTACACAGACACCGTAACAAGCAACTGTTTGTCATATACTGAATAATACTGATATTCAATCATTCATTTAATGTCACTTTAGTTGTTTTGATATATTCTGATTTTTTTCTCATCTTTTTTTTTTTTACACACCAGATTACTTACATAGGGCTTTGCAAGAACATGTCTTGTTGTTGTAGGTATCTGAAGTCTAAGCAGATCAATTACCCAGCACCCAGCTAACCATCAGTCTCATACCATGAGTTATAGTTCTAATATGCCGAAACCGTGTTAGCCTTTAGACCTGTGTTATTATTTACACACTGATTAAGGTGCTCTTTTAAAACAGGCTTAACCGTGTGAAGACAGAGAAATACCTGTCTGGCAGGTGTGTTGGAAAATGGGCGTAAGCTAGTTTCACTGGGCGTAGTGACATCACATCCCAGCCCCCCTCAGACAGATTTGCTTACTTGTAGCAGCTTAAAAAAAAAAAAGACATGCGGCCTTCCTGAGCGGCATCGTTCTCCTTCTCTTCCCTTAGGACGGTATACAGTAACCCTCAGGAGGAGGTGCTGTGCCCCCCCACGCCGGCCGACGGCCAAGCCGACGAGGGAACCCTGCTCAGCCAGCTCTACACCGTGCTCAAGGACTTTGACGGCCTGGAGGAGATCGACAGGGCCCTGGGCATTCCTGCGTTAGTGGGCCAGGTAGACTGTCACTGCTCTCCTTTGACTTCTCTCCCATGTTAACCGCTCACTCTCACTCTTAGCACCGTTTGTGAGAATCAGCCAGGTGCGTTAATGATGCTCCCAGGTTTCGTAGACGTCATCGGTTTCGCGACGACTGCGTTTGAAACGGCGACGCGTGGGTTTGAAACCCAGAGATCGAATTCATCCCAGATGATGTTTTTAGGTGCCGTGTGAATGTGCGGCCTTTTCGAATGGGAGCTTCTCTCTCACTGTGTGCTCCCATCTGCCTGTCTGTCCCCTTCCAGGGCCCACCTGTGGAGCAGGAGCAGTTCCCCAGTCAGGATCCCAGCATGCTGCTGGATCAGAAGCCGCCCATGTACGGGCAGCAGTACGCACCTCCCTCTCATATGCCGTCAGGGAACTACCCACCCATGCAGGACCCCAATTTCCACGGCATGGCCAGTCAGATGGGCCAACGGCCCGGCTACCCTATGCTCCGTATGCAGCCTCGCCCGAACCTCCGACCCACGGGCGTGGTGCCCAACCAGCCCAACACACTCAGACTGCAGCTCCAGCACCGCCTACAAGCTCAGCAGGTACCAGCACTCGCCATGCGGCTAACGTCGGGGGGCGTAACGCCGGCTCTTTATTAACACCTGTGTTCTGTAGGACTGGGCACATCGAACTCAGTGCATATTTTTGCCACTTTGGCAGAAATGCAGAGATAAAAGTCAAGCAAGGACTCAAATTCAGCTGTTGAGTAACAAGACTGACTTCAATGTAGATTATTGGTAGATGTAAGGATATATTTGTTTAGGTGTAACTGTTTGGTTTTGGTAAGATTTTAACTTTTTTATAACCGCTGTAAAAGCACTACACCGATTCTAACTGTTTAATCTGGTGTTTTATGGATTAAGGTGTCCATAATTTGCCCTATTATCCTGCCCTTAAAATTTTTACCAAGTTGTTTGTAGCATTTGAAGTCCACTCTGCCACCTGCTGGATAGTTGAAGAACTGTTCCATGCCTATTTTAACTTTGGTCAATCTTAGATTGCACATAAGGTTTGCTATAAAATTAATCCTTATACTCAGTTTTCAGTTAATTCATCCATTTAATCCAGTTTTTCCTTGTCTTGTTTTCCTTGTCACAATAAATGTCTTACCTTAATCTTGTGAACTGTCTCCACAGAATCGCCAGCCTGTAATGAATCAGATGAGTGGAGTGTCCAATATGAACCTACCTCTAAGACCCAACGTACCGAATCAGGTCAGTAACACCTTTTTTTCTCTGTGTGTGTGTGTGTGTGTGTGTGTGTGTGTGTGTATGTGTGTATACTTATGAGGAGGATGGGGGTGGGCGGTTGTGTAATACAATGGTTTTTTTGTTTGTTTTGTTTTTTATCTGCTTTAGAGCAGTGAGCATACTAATTCGTGACTATAATGTATGTGAGTGCATGGCGTTTGTAGATTTATCTGTGTTTTGCGAATAAGTGATGTTGCTGTGTGTTACGTCATCTCAGGGGACCATCAACGCTCAGATGGTGGCTCAGCGACAGAGAGAGATGCTGAGCAATCACCTCCGCCAGAGGCAGCTGGACCAGCAGAGACAGCAGCAACAGCAGCAGCAGCAGCAGCAGCAACAGCAACAGCGCAGCATGGTCATGCGCGCCCAGGGTCTCAACCTCCCACCCAACATAACCGCCATGCCCGGAGCCATGAGCAACCCGCGGATCCCCCAGGCAAACCCCCAGCAATTCCCCTACCCGCCCAACTACGGTACAGGACTGGCCTCTCCACCCCCCTCCACCAGCCCTTTCTCCCCCATCTCCCCCAACCTGCCCGCCCCACAGCTCTTATCCCACAGCTCCTTGCATGGCTCCCAGATGAGTCTGGCTAACCAGGGGATGATGGGCAACATGGGCGGACAGTTTGGGCCTGTAATGAGCCCTCAAATGCAGCACAGTGCCTTTCAGTTTCCCAGCTCAGGTACTGCCTGCCCCTCTGTGTCTGTGCGCCTCTGTGTTCACGCTTTACCTTCCCCCAATCCCAGTCACAACATGTCGCAGAGCTCCAGGCTTAACAGTGTGATCCTCCTAATCGCACAATGAAGCATCATCCTCCCACATCCATCTTTTTTTTTTTTTTTTGTTGCCATGCCGATTAACTCAGTCGATTTGTTACCGCCACCGCATTTCCCACAGTTTTGATACCGCCGACCGGGCTAGCGTGGATCGGCTGAAGTTAGCGCGGTGTCTAAAACGACGGATCTTACGGTTGCATTCGTAGCGTGAAAACAGGGTCAAAGTTCGATTGCGTTCCCTATCTCTAAAGAAGGAATGCATTCCCGACTGTTGATTCTGTATAAACAGGATTTTAGAGTAATGCAACAGTGAATGTGTGACTCTGATGTTAAAACCGTGAAATGCCGTTAGTTATTTTTTAACCTAGGCAGATTCCCAATAGTCCGGTAATGGTTTAAAAAAACAAAATAAAACAAAAAAAAGGCTGTTGTTGGTTTGTTCAGGCACCTCAAGCTGTTGGCCAGCAGAGGGCAGAAAAGCTGTGGGAAACTAATCATGTAATTCATTCAGCGGGAGCTCGTCTACACCAGTAATCAAAATCCTATCAGAGTTTTAATTAGAGAACCACTCTGTTGATAACTGAACCTTCAGAGAGCCTTAGAGTATGTTTGGCATTGAATTAAAGCAAAATGCACGTGTTATCAGTTGAGTATGTAATTCCCTGAGCCTGGGGAGTCTGGTAAGCCTGTGTCCATTGCTGTGCTGTATTATCTGTGTACTGTGTTTGTGCCCTACCCTAGACTAATTGGCTGATGCTGATCAGTGCATTCAGAGCTTCTTGATTTGTGAACCAATCACAAAGTGAATCTGCCCTCCCTAAGCCCCGCCCACCCCTCTGGCTTCTTTAGCTAGCTCCCCTCACTAACCTTCACAAGAGGCTTTGCTCTTTCTCTCTCTCTAACAACCTTAGTAACTCTTCTCTAACCTGTCTGTCCTTAGACCTCTTCTGCCCTGTCTGGCAACCTCTAAATATTGGAATCCACTGAAATGGCCCCTTGATCATGACCTCAGATGTACATATCCTATCCAATGATTTATCAGCTGATTAGTTTAGAAATACAGTGCTTTTCATCGTTTGCCATGATCCTGTTATTGTCTTGATCAAAATGGATGTAAATCATTAAGTTTTGAATGTGAATGTCAGAGTGCTTAATTGTGACTTTGTGGTGATAAGAATGTGTTGTTTCTGTGGATTTGTGGCGATAAGAATATGGCTTATATTTGGGGGGATGTGTGTGTGTGTGTGTGTGAGAGAGAAAGAGAGAGAGAGTGAACTATTTGACATTTGTCTTCTCGAAATTTTGAGTGTTATTTGTGTGAATGAGTGTGCTGTCAGTATTTTAGTCCACACTGAACTTCAGGCTCAATAACCTGGACCTAGTCACCTCACAGTGTGTGTGTGTGTGTGTGTGTGTGTGTGTCTTGTCAGGAATGAATCAGCAGCCTGACGGGGGGTTTGGAGGAGCTGCCACCCCTCAGAGCCCTCTCATGTCCCCTCGGATGGGCCACGCCCAGAGCCCCATGATGCAGCAGCCACAGGGCAATGCCACCTTCCAGTCTTCGCCTGATATCAACGGCTGGCCACAAGGCAACATGACCGGCAACAGGTGAGAAAATGTTTTAACACCTCATTTATTGATTGGAACACCTACACGACTCTATGTCAGTCTGGGATGTTTCAGACGGAAAAGAACTGTAATACAGACAATGTGATCGTAAACACGACATCTTAGAAATGGGAAAGTACTAGTATCTACAGAAAGTAACAGTATTGTCTCTTATTTTACTGTATTTTTCTTATTTTTTCTTGAAAACCTAACTTTTGATCCATTTCTTGGGATTGTTAGTTTTTTAACCTATCTAAATTGTTCTACACTTGTCAAGGTGGGAGGAAAACTCTGGAAATGTTCTTTAGTGCAGTTTAAAATGCAAACACTGAAATGTGCATCAGACATTATTACACTGTTGAGAAGCAATTGAACCGTCACGTCTGCTGCAACTGAACACAATCCCAATCCGTTTTTCTCCCTCACAGTATGTTCACCCAGCAGTCACCCCCTCAGTTTCCACCACAGTCCAACGGCAACATGTACAATGGGAACAACATGAACCTCAATGTGTCCATGGCAACCAACTCCAGCAGCATGAGCAACATGGGTCAGATGGCCGGCCAGATGAGCGTCACCTCCATGGCGTCTGGGCCTACAGCAGGCCTGGCCAACATGGGCCCTGAACAGGTCAGACTCTTCCCCAGTCCCTTACTCCCCTCTGACTGTGAACCTGAGCGAGGCGAGGGGTTTGCCTGGAGGTTTTTCTAAAATACCAAAGAATGCATTTGACAAAGACTTCATCTCCTTTAAGTCCCACATCAGTCTTACTTTCCTTTCATATGAGTCATGAGACTCTAAGAAAACTGCACTCCGATCCGCTGTTTAGCAAGTCTTTGTCACTGAAGCTCCTGCCATTCAATGCTCTGGAAAAGTCACTCCCTCTAGCCCTGCTAGCCAAAAGAATGAGAAAGTAGACCTGTCCCAAATTTATCAACACGAGCTTCACCAGTAGCGGCACGTGGGGGTTTTGATAGAGGAAGCCCAACAATACTTGCCATGGTAGTGACATACAACGATCAGTAGGTGTAACTATTAGGCCACGATGATCCGTTTCACGGTGAATCTTGTGCTAGCAGTTAGCCACGCAGTCTTAGCGTAGTGTTATGGTAGAAAAAGTTCTTACTTTATTGCTGGTTTCTTGCACTATGGCAGTATTTGGCTTCGACTTCCCTTTCTCTTTAGTATGAAGTTGCTGCTGAAATGGCAACTTAACAAAATCGTTTTGCAACAAAAATTCCAAGTCAACATCCATGTCTTTCTACTACAATGATCTCTGACCAACTACTCCCTCAGTGGTTGAAATTCAGTTTATTAGCTGCTCGTGTCAGATGGTCATGATTTGCATTTTTGATCTGATCAGTGTGAATGACAGCGGCAGGTTGGATTCCCTCACCCGCCCACTGACAATTTATTGTTTGTTTTCATGGAAGCCAAACATTCGCGAGCTTCTTCTACACAACCACTGGGCATTTTTTTCTCTTTCACAGTCCACTCTGAGCAGTACAACACTCAATGGTGATTGGCTAATTTTTCTCAAAAAATAAAAAATGTGAGAACAGGCCAAGTGGACGTGAACTTAGTGTGGCTTCTCCTCGGTGGCATGAAATGTACATGCAAACCTACTGTAAAGCCAGAAACATACAACGATATGACATTAAAAAGCTTTCCTGTTACCATAGTCACTGTTAAAATAGAAAGTAGACTATTTAATCCAAATTGGAATACAATCGCGTGAAAAGTTTCATTCAGATTTATTTCACGTGTTGTCATTGTTATAGAGGTCTTCACATCATTACAATCCCGAGGAAGCCTGGTTTCGCCACGGCTTCCGCTAGGAGTCGCCACTGGCTAAGAGGAATGCATAAGAGGATACTGAGTATTAACGCGTTAACTAAAGAACCACAACTGTATATAAACAACTGCTTTCAGTACACTCTGAATCCCACATTCACTCAAATATCTCCTTTCCACTTTTCACTCTTACCTACGGAGCTGACTAATCACTCCTATAACTTTAATGCCGGACCCCAGGCTGTAAGCGGTAGACACATTAAACTTTTCACTGCAAACAAAGCACTTTGAGACTTCTAAATGTTACACAGAGGAGTTTGGTAAAAGGGATATGTCTCAGATTTATTGAATACATTTTCCTTACTTAACCCATTACAAGTAGAATGGCTTATAGTAAGACTGTAAGTGTTTGGATCCACTTAATTGAGCAGTTTTCTCTGCGAGTAGGTCATGAATAATTTACTGTAATTAGCTTACGCAATTGTGTTGAAGAGGCTCGTATAGCGTAAGCTGGGTCCAAAAGCCAGTGATGTAATTAGTCGCATGCACTTAGTGCCAGTCTGATTTGCACATGTTGATGTAGTATTTTAAAAAACAAGAGCTCTTAGATGTCAGGACCATCACGTTAATATCGCAGACGCTCAGTCTGTCATCACACATTATCTGTCATGCTAAACACATACACACACACACACACACCCCTTTCTGAAACCAAGTAAAGTCAGTGTTATTATAGATATGTATTTTTATTAATAACTTTCATTCAATGTAAACATGCGTTGTTCTACTTTCTCTCTCCCCATTGGTATAGTAAAAATAGGTAATGCAACTCAGTTTGTCCTGGGGCTTTTAGGCGTCATAAAGTAGTATGAATATTTAACCATGGTGCAGTGATTTGATAGCGTGCACTTCACGTTGGTATATGCACGCAGGCCTTGGAATTTCATCGACTTGATTTATTACCAAGTTGTGTTATAGTAACTTGTGGCACTCAATAATTTAGCATTTTGCCATTAGTGATGTTTATTACTTACTGCTCTCTTTTTGTTTTTCAGGTGTAATTATCTCATTTTATTTAGCTTACGTTTGGCATTGTGTCATGCACTTAACTGCAGTTGCTAAAACTAAACCCAAAGTGCTATAATAATACGAGTCATGTCCTTGCTATAAACCCATTTTTTCTCTTTTTTTTTGTGTGTGCAGAAATACTGTTGACCTGAGGGCTAGCGTAAGTTCAGAGCAGCACAGGAGTGTCTGATGAAGACGTCAATCATTTCCAGCAACTCTACCTACCCATGGGGCCCTGGGCCCAGTGGGTAGCCCTGAGCGCTGGCCCACCTGAGGCCCACCTGCCCTGCCTCATGCCCCTATGCTGGAGCCTTCACTCTGGACAAGCCCAGGGGGGGGGGAGGACTACACCTATACAAACACACACACGCAAACACTTTTGACCCTTTTGGACCTACAGCTCCCCCCGGATGCGGGCCCTCTCACTCTGATACACTGCAGACCCTTGACGTCGCTCTGTCAAATCGCATTCACCGTAGTGTGACTTAGGTCTCCCCTAAAAGACTCGACGACAGTCACATCGGGATCCTTGTCCTATGAATGTATTCCTCTCTGTCTCTCTTTCTCTCTCTCTCTCTCTCTCTTTCTTTCCCGCTCTCTTTCTCTCTTGTTTTCTCCCTCTGTCTCTCTCTCTCTCTCTCTCTCTTTCTCTCTCTTCAATTTTGAAAAGACACTTTGCTTTCTGGAATCCCATCCTCCTTTCTCTCTGCTTTCCTCCCTCTCTGACGTTCCAATACGGGCAAGAAGACTGCGTGCAAAACCTGCGCAGCACTCAAGATTTTAGCCATTTTTGCCTTTTTCTCTTTTCTTTTCTTTTTTTTTTTCTTTCTTTTTAGCGAAAACAACGGAATGGAATTTGAAATGGCTTCTAAATTGATCCTGAAAATACAGATGAATGGTGTGAGGACAATGTAGTGGTTTGTAATTAGACTTAATTTAGTCAAAAAAGGTTTATGGTGTATTACATGAAGTTTTATTCTTATGTATAGTTTTTTAAGCCGTGTAGATTTCTTTATTAAACTAGCGATGAGAAAAGAAAATCATTCTGAAGTGATGAGAGTATAAAGCAACTCTTGGCAATTTCAACCTGGAACTGCTTCTCTATCTGAAATACTTCTCTATAATTACTGAAAAATTGATTTTTTTTTTTCTTTGGTCCAGTAGTTTCAGCAAAGTGATTGCGACCTGTTTTCTTGTAGTTAGGGAAAAAAAATGAAATACTGATAGATTGTAAATACCAGTAACAAAATTCTGTTTCGTATAATATTTATTTTGATTTGTTTGGGTTTTTTTTTTTCTCTCTCTTTCTTTTCCCAGTCTGGTCTTAACTGCTCTTTTGAGTGAGAACAGTGTTTTTGTGTGTATGCGTGTTCTGCGTGTTCGTGTTTTGTGTGTGCGTGTGCGTGTGTGCGTGTCTTTTTTTTGGAGGGGGGGAGGGTAAGAAGCAGAGGTGTGTAATTTTGTTTCCCTATGGTACTAAAAGGGGTGGAGAGGTGGTGTTAGACTTTATTTCAGTGGTAGGGAGGAGGCGTGCCGTGTATACAGTGTACAGATATGCGCTTGCTTCTCAGCCTTTAGCCTAGAGTCCCCTGGCAAAAAGGGGGGGGGGGGGGGGGACGTGACACAGCCATAACTCAATACTGAAGTGTGCTTTCTTTGTTGTGTGGAGTGGCGTGCTTCATGCGAGCTGCTAGGTACAAACGGTTCCAGTGTGTGTGTAAAACAAGCAATAACTATGACTTGAGAAATTTTTTTTTTTTTTTTCTTTTGTAATTTTGTATAGGTTCTCCTGGAGGCACATTTTGGTCCCCGGTTCAACTCAGTATTAAAAAACAAAACAAAACAAAAACAAACAAACAAAAAAACAAAAAACAAAAAACACAGACACTTTTTTATTGCAGTTTGTATTAAAAAAGATGTCCAAATTTAGCTTTTTTTTTTTTTCCCTCCATGATGGGTAGTTCTCTGTGGTAATGGCGCTGTTAGTATGTGGCCAACAGTAGATAGTACTGGTCTTTTGTATTCCACCCTATCCCACTCGCATAGTCACACTTAAACACCGTCAAATTCCATGGTCCCTCGGGTATACAGGACTAAACGTGGAGTCAAAGACCTGAGTCAAAGGCCCCATCCTCAGTACACCCAGCCAAAGACGTACTGTACTGTACTGTACATGTTGAATAGCAGACATTTACCCCACCCCACCCATGACTACAATGGTCTGAATTCCCTTCACTATGCTGATACTTTCCAGTAAGACATTAGCTTACGATGTCCTTCCCAGCACAGAGTTGTTCTATTTTTGATGGAAAAAGCCAAATTTTCTTGCCTTTCAGTTGACTAATACAAACATTATGGAGGATGAATTTCAGTTCCCCCTCTCTCTCTCCGTGGGGCAGAAACCAGGATGCAAGGTCTAATTAAGCTGTTTCTTTTTTATCGTCCTCTGGGTTAGGTGGTTAGGTGCCTATAGCTTTTCGCCAAGAGTCACGCTTAGTCATCATTGTAAACGCAGGAGTGGCCAGTGCAGTGTCAGTCAGTCATTTCTGTAAAACACAGGAGTGCCCAGTGCAGTGTTGATGTGGTTTTTTTTTTTGTTTGTTTTGGGTTTTTTTTTTTTTTTTTTGTACAGTAAAAGTCGTGTCACCAGTAACTAATAATTGCAATGAACTGATTCTTCTTTCATCACTGTTTGCTGAAGATGCTGTGATTGTGCTGAAATTATTACCTGCATTTTTCTTTTTTTTTTTTTTTTTTTTTGGTTATCGTTGAAACCTCTCCCTCTGACAGCTGTACATACAGGTTTGCCATGCAGCTCTTGTGAGCTGCACTTTTCACAGGAGTTCTCGGACCATAGCCGTTCAGTAACCAGGGTGCTCTCTCCGCGGGCACCGTTTTGGGTTCTCATTTAAATTAAAACGCTCATTTATTTTCAATTTTCCTCAAATGAATGACCACACTCTTAGCTAGCATGCTGATTTTTTTTTTTTTTTTTTTTCAATCAGCTGCTAGGGTGACATCTTGGCAAGTCATTTTATTGACAGCGTTTTGTCTTACAATGTTTTGATCACATTTTTGATAAGTGTTGGATGCCTTGGACCAGCTTGTAACATTTGAGGAAGAACACCCATTTAAAAATAAAAAAAAAGCCAGTTTTAAAGACACAGGTGCACCGCTACTCTCTGCAAAATCCAAAGATTGTCAAGATTTTGAAATAATTATAAGCCATGAAGTGAAGGTGGTGTGGTTATTATTATTATTTTTTTTTTTTTTTAATTTAGTATTTTTTATCAGGACTAGGTGCAAGCAAACCATTTTCCCTACAAACAGGAATGAAATTGTCGTAACGGCTTTGATTGAATTTCCTAAAACGGTGTCTCTCTTATTTTGAATTTTGGAGAATTAAAATGTCTGTTTTGTATAGTCTGCCAATTTCTTAGAGCTAAATGCAAGAACCTTGAAATGCTAAAACCTAGCATATTGCCTTAGATCTGTTTTACTGTCTTGTATATTAAAAGTTGTCTGTATTATATCTGTATAGTGAATCATGTTCAATACTGAGTGCTTCATTGCTCAGCTTTGTCTTTGTTGCTGGATACTGACAGACAGATCTCTTTCTCTCTTCCTCTCTCTCTCTCTCTCTCTCCCTCTCTCTTTCTCTTCTCTTCTCACCCCCCCCCCCCCTCCCTCCCTCCTTCTCGGGATGTCAATATCGCAATATCGCTCATTTTCCATGTTTTGCTTGTGATCAGTTGTGGGTTATTTGTACAATTCTGACTTTACAGTTTCAGTTATGTATGAAAATTATGATGCAATGGGAAATCGAAGCAATATGTAATTTATTTGGACTTTCTGGAGAAAGCTTACAGTGTTACGCGCTCCAAGATGTATTTTTCCAATTGTGTTGTTCACATTAAACATCACACTGTTCACCCGCATCCATGTTTGTAAACTTAGTGTGAGCATCTTATGCAAAGATAGATATACTGAAAGAAATTTAAACACAGTTATGCAAGTTGTCAACTAATATGGCTTTGCTCATGCTATTTGATGTTGAATAATACCATTGTAAATAAAGAATTCTGTTATTGCAACATAATTATTATGTTTTGATTAATACCTAAATGAATATAATATATATATATATATATTATGTGTTAAGGCATTAGGGGTTTCTTGAAGCACAGCTATTCAGAAGGAAGCTTTGATAAGTGCCGCAGTGGACGTTACGGAACAGTTACCTTCATTTGAGCAAACATACAACAGCAATTTACTTTTTCATGGCTGCCTCCTTTTTATCTCCTCGACTTAGCCGGTTAGAGTGCATCGTTCGTTGATATGTGATCGGCATTGTGGTGAGTGTGATAATGCGTTGACTAGGTACGAAAGTTTCAACTTTTACGTCATGAATACTTGCAAAGGTAATTGACATTATTACAAGACATAGTGCGTTTCCTTCGACGAATTACAAGATGTGAAAATCATTCAGTATAAATTTCGTGAATATAGAGCCACTATATATTTTTTCCTGTAGGTATATGATTATTTATAATTATAAATGAGTACTTTTTTGTCTACGATGCGAAGTTTGCTCTTTCGCTACAGGTAGGCTATTACAAATATTTGCACGATGTTTTTTGTTTTTTGGGGGGGGGTTGCCAGTTTTTAAATTGGAGTGTCACTAGACCATATGCAATTTACCCCAATATCGCCGAAGAAGCAGGTAAATAACCTAAGGCAAATAAACTAAATGTCACCCAGAGGCCAGTTTCAGCTTTTGAAGTGACTTTGTGTACAGTTGAACGCTATAATAGCTTAGATACAGTGAATGCACTGTGGAATGTGAGAACCTCATTGTTGTTTCAGGAGAAAAAAATATTCCAAAAGTGTTACGGTAAATATCTGACATTTTGGCTACGTAGCATTAAAGAAATTCGCGATAATGACCAGAACTTTGGTTCTTTTTGAACGAATTCTGTGATAATTCAAATAATTTTGCGCCGCCTTCGAGGATGTCGAATTCCCATATTTTCACAAACTGTAAATTCGTATTATTCACTCAGTGGAAATGGTATTGAAAAATCAAGAGTTCCCAAATACAACCTTGTCGAAGTCGCCCCACAGAGCTCAAAAACACAAAATTAGATTAAATTAAAAACATATAATAATATATATATAAAATAGAACAACGTTTTTCATTTTCATTATTACATCCGTTTCTCAACGAACTCACTTTTTCATTCCTGCCATTTATTAATGCTGTAGATCAGAGAGATTGGTTTTTGGACACTTTTTTTTAAGAGGAGTAACGAAGAGGTTATGGGATAAATCGCTAGAAGCGGGGTTTGGCTTGGTAGTTGACTTCCAGAAGTTAAGACAGCGGTGTGCATGTGAAAGACTGAAGGGCCGGTGCGTAATAAGAACGTGTTAAAGTCTAATCCCTGGGGGGAGCATGAGATGTTCACGGGATGAGCCAATAACCAGCCAATGGCTGTGGAGACAGGGGAAAGGCATTATTCCTCTCCTTTCCTTTTACCTTCAGCTGTATCTGTTCAGTCCTGAATGAAGCAGCTAACAGTCGGCCTCTTAAGTGCTCCTGAGTCTCCGGAGTTTACGCATTTCTGTCGGCTTTCAAATGCGGCGGGGATCAGTTGAATCTTACAAATGTTAAAGACGTTTCTTTTTGGTGAGTACCTTTTTGTGCGCCATGTGATTTTAAAAATTGATTTTATTAACCGATTTCATAAACAGATTATTTCAAATTTTTCTGACTTTTTCCGCTATGTCAGGTGATTTCTAAAAGAAGTCATGGCAATAATTAGACGGGGTCAAGAATGTATTGAGCCTGACACGCCCGCACACCGCCCGCTAATGCATTTTGAAAGAGTTGTGATAGCTTCATTAAAGTTGACCTTTCTCATTGACCCGATGTTCTTTAATTCGAATGTCATGACCCTAATTTGTCTCAGTTACTAGCTACCACCTAGAACCATCAAGAAATCACTGCGAATTCAAGAAAATGACAGTCTGTTTTGTGTGAAAATTTGCTTGGAAAAAGCACAAGCTTCATATGTCAAAATCCGTTTACAACGGTTTCTTTCGATCTTAATTTCTAATTCTAAACCTTGAAAAGTGGCCTGATCTCTATTCTAAAATATGGTTCATTGGCACTTTTTTTATACTAACATGAACACAGCACCGCTGACGAAAAATACTTTCCACGCACAAAATAATGGTATTGTTCCATTAATACTGAAAGGTTTTCCACCGTTTTTTTAAACATTGCGGCAATGCTCCGTGTGGTGTGCAAACTGTTAACTGAGCTGTAAAATACCCTTTTCTCTTTGTAATAGCTCTTTCTTGTTGGAAGAACTGATAAGATACCAGTGCGGTGAGAACATCCAGAACAGCATAACTGAACTAAACTTTTTTTCTTCTTCTTCTTTGTTTGTGTGCTGGCAGATTGAAAACCCATCCTCAAAACATTGCTATTCTCATGAGATCTATCCTATCGCCACCTGCGATGTCAGTCTCTCTGTCAAGCAACCCTGTGGTGAAAGACAGGAGTTACCAATTCGACCCACTGAAAGGTAGTCCTGCCAAGGTGTCCAGTTACTTCCCTGTTCTCGCCGGCGCGCAGCACATGGACGTTCTCAAGAGCGCACACAGCATCTTCAATCCGCTGAAGTCACTGGGACGACTGGTCTCGGACGCACAAGCAGTCATGCCGTTCACCTTCAACAGTTCTCCATCCTTTTTCGGTCAGAATAGTCACCAAACGGCGCTCGTACACGAACAAGTTTTTAGTGTATCCAGCATTCCATATTTTAATAGAATTCCGCCTACACACACACTCTTCTCCAGACATGAGGACCTGACCCAAGAGGTCACGGAACACGCTACAGGACCTCTCTCGGAATTCAGTAGTCCATGCAGCGAACGGTCCTCTGTGACATCGTCCTCGCCCTCCAAGGATAGTCTCAACTTCCTGCATAGCACCGAATCATTGTCGGAGCAAACGCGCACTTACAGTTTTACAGAAGAAGACCTTTTCTCCGTCCTCTATGGCTACTCCAAAAGCAAGGAGCAAAGTGTGGGGCATGCTATGTCCGGATTAGCGTTCTCTGACAATTCAAGTAAGATCTGGATGTTTGCTAACATATATATTTAGAAATTAGCTATTTTAAAAGATAAATTCATCGGGGCAAAGACACGTTGTCTTACTATTCGTCAGCTTTTGCAATACCGATTGATGTACGAATGTGCAGTATTTAACAGTGCGTTACAACGAACCTTGTGGATCGCAATTTTAGGTTTACTTATATGTTTTTTTTCATATATTTCATTCAAGTTCCCGATCTGCAAGTCCACTCTGTCGATACTGACTCTGTAGAACTCCCCGAAGGTATGTTTCTGTTTTTCTCAGTTGTTTTGTAATTTCTCACACTTGGACAGAACAAAAACACAATGTTTGTCTTCAATTTTTTAGGGTTATCGGTTCTCAAAACTACTTGCAGTGGTGTTTCCCATTATGGGGTATTTGCCGATAAAAGCATCATTCCAAAGGGAACTAGATTTGGGCCATTCCAAGGAAAACTGGTGAACACCAGCGAAATCAAAACCTACGACGATAATACACTGATGTGGGAGGTAACCGTTCTTATTTAATCGTAGAGTCCTTTTGCCAGTTTAAGAACTAATCGCGTAATAGAAAAACACGCGCAGTTCACATTCATGAATTTATGGACGCATAAAATTTCGCTTAAAATTATTTCATTGAGCGGTCACTGTATTGCCTCATTTAATGGCATATTTCTTGTCAACCAGATCTTTGAGAATGGACGCTTGAGTCACTTCGTGGACGGAAGAGGCTCGTCGGGTAACTGGATGTCTTTGGTGAAGTGTGCCCGGTTTCCCGAGGAACAAAATCTAATCGCCACGCAGACACAGGGCCAGATCTACTATGAGGCATGTAAAGAAATCCGACCCCAACAAGAGTTGCTGGTCTGGTATGGAGACTGTTATGTGCAGTTTCTGGGCATCCCTCTCACTCTCAAGGAGTTCATTGATGACTCTAATGTCCCTGTTCCCACAGAAGGTACGGAAATTATGTGTGGTGAACTTGAAAAAATGGCTTAAGATATTAGAGGCTGTTCTCTGTAACTTTGAGTGTATTAAATTTACTCAGATTGTTTTCCTGAAGTGGTTATCCAGAAAAAAATAATTTTCTTGTTCCCCGTTTGTCCCTTTTTTAGACTCTGGAGAGGGTTTCAAATGTGATCGATGTGGAAAGGTCTTCGCATACAAATACTACAGAGACAAACATTTAAAATACACGAGATGTGTGGATCAAGGGGACAGGAAATTCCCGTGTCATCTTTGCAACAGGTCTTTTGAAAAGAGAGATCGTCTCAGAATACACATTCTCCATGTGCATGAGAAACATAGGCCGCACAAGGTAAATACTCAGTTTATGTGGAACTTTTATAACAAGCTGATTTTAAAGTTTAAAGTTCGTTAATTCATTTTTTTACGTCCGTTTAAACAAGTATAGATGAGAGACATATAAAGCTAATTAGGCTTCATTTCAGAACAGCCAAGTTAACTTTGGCTTAGGTTGCAGGCTACTGAGCACAGGACTAAAAGAAGCTCATAATCACACAACCTGAAACCCAACCAAATGGCTCAATGCAAATACTGATTCCTACTCTCTCTCTCTCTCTCTCTCTCTCTCTCTCTCTCTCTCTCTCTCTCTCTCTCTCTCTCTCTCTCTCTCGTTCTTTGTCTTACGCTCTCTCTTCGTTTTTCAGTGTTCTGTTTGCGGAAAAAGTTTCTCACAGTCTTCCAGTCTGAACAAACATATGCGTGTGCATTCTGGAGAGCGACCATACAAATGTGTTTACTGCAACAAGGTGAGAGTTGCCCTCGCTTTGACATAATGACAGGCTTTGTGATGGGATCCGTTTAGGATTTTAACCAATTTCATGGTGCATTTAGCCAGAGGACTCATTGTGCCTCTCGATGAGGAGCACGCTTTAAAAGACACTTACATGCTAATTAATGCCAGATGCACGTTCACTCTTTTGTTCATCGGGGCTGTGCTTTTAATTTATGACTCAAAAAAGGAATAAGGAGTTTTTGAGGTTTGCGGAGTAAATCATTTTTTTTTTTGCCATTCTAACAAATGCAGTAAATAGTTTTCAACACACATATTTGTTTAGTCTCACCTGATCTTTTTAAATATAGACAAGAAAGTGCATTACTAAAAGTCTGAATGTGCTTATAAATATTTGCAGGCTTTCACAGCTTCAAGCATTCTTCGTACGCACATCAGGCAACATTCAGGTGAACGGCCTTTCAAATGCAAGCACTGTGGAAAGGCATTCGCTTCTCATGCTGCCCACGACAGCCACGTCAGGCGGACTCACGCGAAAGATAAACCGTTCTCCTGTGATGTCTGCGGGAGCACGTTCCAAGAAATTCAGGAACTCAAGTTGCATATGAAGAACCATAAAAGTAAGAAGTTCACCGATATAAATATTGCTTAAAGTCTCACTTTACTATAGAGAGGTTTGTTCTCGCGGATTTGAATGAAGCATCTGACAGGGATAGAAGTTATTTCCATCACCGAGATTGTCCTGCTTATTGGTTATATAATTGATTAGCTAGACTAATTGTGTTTTGCATACATTAATATACAGGTATTGGATATTCTGATGCGAAGGGTTTTAGTTGAAGCAACTTTTTTAGGTTTTTATGTCACGATAAAATAACAGCTATGAGCGGTCAGAAGAACAGAGAACAAATAATCAAAATGTCAAAATATTTATTCATTCTAAACTCGTGCACAGCATTTTAACTCTTGCGTAAAATGGCCTCTGTTTTAATAGAAAGACCGCTTTTGGAAACCGCAGTTCCTGCAACTTTGACTGGAAATCAGTGTCCGGAAGAAAACGTCGTTTTCCCCTTGAGTAAAGAGTGTGCTCGAGGACAGCGGCAAATGGGAGATAATTTTGCCGTTACTGGACTCACCAGACTCAGCTCTGAATACAGACCTTGGAACTAACTATGGACAATCTTGTTTGTTTGCTTTTTAGCCTATATGTGTTACCAGAAAGAACTAGCTGCAACCTATGTTCTCATGTAATAACTGTGTAAAAATGTGTTTAATATCTTTAAAGTCTCGATCCAGAAATTATAATGGTTCCAATTTTAAGTTAATTTATTTATGAAATTATAGTTTTTGACGTGATGTTGAGGTGTGGTTTTTGTACGTACAAATTTTAACATGTTTAAAGTAGCTAAGCTGCAAGTCGTTACGTCTTACGTGTTACAAATATTGCTTTTGACTAAGGTTCTTCTGAACTTTAAATGCTAAAGTACCTCATAAAGAATTAGCACAATTACTTCTTTTAAGACAAAAAACTACAGTGGTGTATATTTCATTATTATTATTATTATTATTATTATTATTATTATTAACGTGCTCCATCGGTGGCCCTGTGCTTGTCATTTTGGGTTCCTAACGCTATGCAGTTACTACCTCTTGTTTCCGCCCTAGTCTAATTATCGAACTTGTTTCTAATCTTTCTGTTTCTGTGTTGTGTACTTCGCTAAGGCAGTTGTCACTGAATATTATTGAGGCAATTGTGCCCTTTGGCGTCCGTGAACTGAATAAATAAGAGGAATAAAAATTTTCGGATTGAACGTATTTATTTATTTATGTAATGCCGATTGTATTATGATGATGATGATGATTATGATGATGATGATGATGACGACGTTGTGTTGGTAGTCGTTCTCTTAATAGTTAGTGATAGTATCACTATCTTCATAAATCCCCTAATTTATTTTACATGAAATTTACTTATAATAAATAAAATATTCATTCATTCATTTTTTTAGGAGACACATTTCATTACTCTTCAAAAATGTTACAAATTCTGTGTTTGAGACGTATTTTCACATCTTTCTTTTGGGGATAATCACATGGACAGGCACTGTATTATCTTTGAGTATATTGTGCATAAACTCCAGTGCAGATCCATTACTAGCCTCTAAGTGGTGGACAAGAATATTTCTATTCTGATTTCTTTTTTTGCATTCGTTATTTTAAAATGGCCGGATCACAGTATGAGGAATTATTGTGGTTTTTGCAGCATCACTAAAAAACAAATATCATACATTAGGAAGCAAACCAAAAATTAACACAATTTGCTTAATGTAGCAAGTAAATTGTACGAGATCTTAAGTAACAAAATCCCTTTTTTGCCCTTTAAATTTCACAGTATCCATTACATCATGGCCACTGCCACAGAGACACCTCAAACCATAGGATGATAGCTGTTATCTCAGTCAGTCTCTCCCTGGTCTCCCAACTCTACACTTGCGCTGTTCACTCGGCTAATGAAATTCAACCAAGAGAGCAGGGGACTGAAAGTGACTCCTGTTAAAAAGCTGTCGAGCGAGAGCTTGCAGTTTACATTTCTGGAAGTTTCCTTTGAGTCTTTCCATGATGCCTGTTTGCGTGTGCAAGCAATATATAGAATGTGTAACTGTATGATGAACGGAAAAAAATATACACAGACAAACTACTGTTATGTGGAACAACACTGTTACAGCAACGTGAAATGTGTAAGTGTGTTTAAATACGTGTGTGTGTCTTGTGTTACTTCACAGACCATTCTGATAATAGAAAAGGAGGAATGTAAATGCCTCTTGCCTTTTGTGTTGTGGTACTATGGGTGTGTGACAGAGAGAGAGCGAGAGACAGAGAAAGGGAGAAGCTACATTCAGGAAAGAAAGAGTTTGTAAGTGTCTGTGCAGTGTGTTGGTTAACAGAGGTTTGGGGGGGGGGGGGGTTAAATGAACAACCCCCAACAGCAAATTAATGACAATGGACTACTGCAATGAGGTGGTCCAGTGAGGAGAGAATGGGCTGCTCTAAAGACAAAGGTAGTTGCACTGACATCTGCTGCCCTCTGATTGTGCCTTCATGTTACCAACTGTCCTGAGTGAGCGAGTGAGTTGTGGTGAAGGCACAGAGCAACATGGCTGCACTGAGAGAATGAAAGAGC